>NW_026642310.1:600000-906079 GCF_028554395.1 Pezoporus wallicus | reverse complement strand
TCACCTACAAAAAAAAAAAAAAAAAAAAAAAAAATCCTCCTGGAAAATTTCAGCCTGAAAAATGTATGCATTAACAACAGCAAACATGTTGTAAGTCTGGATTCCTGTGGGTTTGTATCTTATGTCTGATAGACTTTTGTTTTCTGGGAAGATGCAGGCCATGACTGCTGTTTTTTTTTCTGAAGGTATAGAATGTGTAATGTCCATTCTCAGGTGTCTAGTAACATTTGAATTTATGTTAACCTCTTTTCCTCATTTAAGATAGTAACAAGTTCTGCAAACTGAGTTAAAAAATCACTGAGTCTAACTACAGAGTCATATTTTCTTCCCAGAACAGTGATCCCTCCATCAGTTTGGCTGAAACTTACCTATTAGGTTCAAATGTGATGGTTCACGGAAAAAAGTTTAACAGACTACTGACCACATTGATAGTCAGATCAGCAGGATGTGGCTGTATAACCCTTGTCTTCATAGGAAACTGGGAAAACCAAGAAGGAAAGCCAACATGCAGTGTAAAAAGTGATGGGTGGTGCTGTCTTTGTGGTGACTAGATTCTTGTGATTTTTTTGTGCAAGGGTGTAAGAGGGGCAGGTCCTCTAACTTCATGACATTACTTAATGCTACTGTAAGTGAGAGCGACGTCTAGACCTTAAGGTCACAATACTTATTCCTTATTAGAAAAAGGACACAGTGAGTGTAAATGTGGAAAGGACCCCCTTTGGGTATTTTTATTAATTCTGTGTCAATTTAAAGTTAGCTAATTCAGTGAAGTTGCACATGATGACTTATTGAAAATACAGCATGAGAATATTGACTGAGTTTCAGTCATATAACAATCATATAACAACAGAACAAGATGCAATCATTTGAACATCTCTGAAGTGCTGTGAAACACCAGAATGCAAAAATAGCCAAAATGTTTTAATCATTCCTTAGGGGAAAAAAACAACCTTATAATACTGGGACTCTCTGTGGAGTATTACCAGTGAAAGTAATAAATCAAATTCTGCTCTCAGTTTTAGCCCTACAGCACAATTGGCTTACAGGTATTGTGAAAGTAATATTTTGCAGTTAGAACTTCACAAGAAAGTTCTAGCAGAAACATTTGCCAAAGAATCTGATGATCTGCAAAAATGATATTTTTCACTGCTTTTGCTGGCATTACAGATAAAATCTTCTGGAGGGACATTGCAAACTGCTTTGACATTTGTGGAGAAAAATGTTAGTGATTTGTGGTTTTTGTTTGTTTGGGTTGGTTTTGTGTTTTTTTTTCATCTTTCCATGTAAGCAATGTGCACTTAAAGAGTTTCCCTGGCTGCTCAGTTCTGAGGTTGTTGGTTACAAGTCTCACTGTGCTGGATATTTTTTCTTAAACTTGCCTTTGATTGTGTACCTGTTTGAACTTTTGTCATGGAATTTCCGCAACACTTGCTGGATGATTTAGTCTGCTTGGTTTGCATTCCAAGGCAGAGGCTTCCACTCGGATTACTCAGATAAATCACTCAGATAACTCAGTGACAGAAACAGAGCAGATGACATCTGACCCATTCTCACCCTGAACATGACTTTTCTGTACCTCCCATGTGGGAGCTATTCTTGATTAACAGTTCAGGTCTTCAGGAAATACAAGGGCAAAGGCACATAAATGCGTAGGTTTACTCATTTTACAGTGACTCACAAAATAGTAAGGTTTAGAAAAGTGTAATGTAAAGTCTGTCATTCTTGCTGCTGTCTGCATAACACCTGTGCATAAGCCAGACTCTCCTCTCTAGAACATGATTTATACTGCAAATCATAAAGTCTTTCTTTCTGTAGTTACTTTCTTTCTACCCTTGACTATGAAAAGTGTGCTTCCTCCTCTCCTGGCCCAGCCAATATTGCGTTCTTTTAATTTCATTAAACAGTGTGGCCCTTGTGTATTTTAAAAGAAGCATGTGGCATCTTAGTTGTCATTATTTCTGACCCAATCTGCATACTCATTCCACTTCTGAGAAGTGGGAAAAGACCTTATTTCCTCTATGATATGCCTTAGTACTTCAGTAGAAACCACATCGGTCTCTCTTCCTCCTGGCAGATATACAGCACAGCCGTAATCCTCATACCCTGACGCACTTAGTGGTGGAATTGTTTTAAACTTTGCTCAGAATTCATGTGTTCCATACAAACTAGTGTCCTAAATCATCATTCTCTTAAATAGAGGTAAGTAGAGTTGTTTTGTTTTAAGTACAGTTCATCGGTCCTGACATGGCAGCAGAAGTGGAAAGGTGAGGCATTGTAAACTCTATGTATAGAAGCTAGCTACAAAAAAATCATCTTCAGAATGTCATTAATCCAGTACCTCAGCTGTTTTTTGAGATGGATTATATGAGTTTCCCCTGCGAGTACATGTCTTTTGCTGTTGACTGTTAAGGGATGCTGGTTGGTAACACTGCATTTGATGCCAAAAGTCGATGCCTAGATTTAAGTCAAATGACCCCTACCTCGTGTGTTTAGACTTCAACAGAGTGAAATTATTCAAGATCTGCAATGCTTTATTTCACAGATACACTCCTTAATGTGGAGAATTTTTATGTTTCTTTCCTAGTTGAAAGGTCTGTGAAATCCCTCAGATCTTTATGAAGTAGAGTTGTCATGCTCTGCCTATCCCTTTTTCTCGTATGTGATAGGTTTCATGTGGATTGAGGTATTACTGACAATCACAATCACTGTTTAACTTCTTCAGCTGCACAAAGATAAAATCAGAACGTCAGCCACATTATTAGGATTACACATGGATTGCCACCTGCAATCAGTAGTTCACATCCTGATGGACTGAAAAGTATCTTGCATTGGCTGAAGTGCACTCAACTCAGATCATCTATTGAATACAAGTGAGTACTTTGCAAAAGAGGAAAATACCACTACCTGCATTTGTAGGTGGGAAAGGCAAGGTAAAAATAAATAGCCTTTTCAGGTTTCTTTTAGCTGTCCTCTCTCTCCCATCTGTCTATCCTTTACAGTGGCTACCCTCTTTTTCAGCTGTCTCTTCAGTATTGCTTTTAAGTGGATAATTCAACCTGTTTAGAAATGAAAAAGTATGCATGATGAGGGAAGTTTGCAGGGAGAGAGGACCCGTTTTGGGTACAAAATAAGCTCCTTTTATATCATAGAGATAGGAGGGCATAGAACATCACTGCTTCGAGCAGCCAATAGATGCTGTTAATTTTGGGTTTTTGCATGTAACAGCTAATAGATGATTAAGTTTTCTGTTCTGTCAGAGCAATTTTCATTTTTCCAGACTGTTTTCCACCTTTTCAGATTATAATCTTATTTAACCTTACTCAGTCCCTTGTTTCTGCACTTACTGATGGTATCTCAGGATATCTCTGCTTTCTAGGTACCTCAGCTATACGTCCAAGAGTCAAGGATGTTTTGGATTCAGAGGCCTAGTTCCCAGGCTCACAGATCCCAAGCTGGCAGGCATTTTCTGTTAGCCTTTTTTGGCAGACATTTTCTTCTGTTCAGTAGTTCTATCTGCCAGACTGACAGCAAACCTTTTAACTTTATACTCAGAGTTCTAGTCTTTTTGTCAGAAGTTTCTTAGGTATTCTGTTCCTCCAACTCAATGTAATCTTATATGTATATTTTAATTTGGCCTGTATTCAGTATCATGTGTGTTGTTTCTGCACTGTAAAATTTCCAGAGAAAGGAAAAAAAAACAAACCAAAAAAACCCCAGCATCGCAGAACTGTAAAGTGGGATTTACTTTAATTAAAACTTATTCAGAATGGGAACAGGCTTTGGAAATAGTTGAAATAATTTGGAAGATTGTCAAAATTGTCTACTTTTCTGTTATACATAATGCAAATTGCACAGTCTATGTGTGTCAAAGTCTTGAGATTTTTAAGAATCAGGGGAGTATATCTCTCTATTCAACTATTATGTAAAAGACAGTAGTATCCAAATAAAGGAGGCAGGAGATAACACTGTGAGGGGATAAGAACAGGTCAGTCTCCAGAACTTGTCTCTGGGTTTCTTCTAGTCTGAGCATTTTGCTCAAAACAGGGTCAGCAAAAGCAGGTAGGTCAGGGTCATGTCTACTTTTGTGTCAAGTACTTTTAGAAATAGAGACCACAGTTTTCATGGGAAATATGTTTCAGTGTTAGAGCAGCCTCACAGCAAAGAAGGTTTTTGTGGAATTTCCTCTACTTCAGTTCCTCTTGTAATATCACTGAGTGTGAATGATAAGTGGGCTCCATCTTCTTTACTTACACCTATGCAATATTTACACATATTAATGGGATTCCCCCAAGACATCTCTTCTCTATGCTAAACAGTCCCCACTCTCTCAGCCTCTCCTCTTGTGAAACATACTGCAGTCTCAGTCCTCTTCATGGCTTTTTGGTAGACTTGCTCCAGTATGTTCATTTCCTGTATGGAGCCCAGAACTGGACACATTACTCCAAAGTTTCCTGCCAGTGCTGAGCAGAGGGAGAGGATCACCTCCCTTGACCTGCTGGTGATGCTTCTAAAGCAGGAGGCTGTTTGCTTTCTCTTCACAAAGGCACATCGCTTCTTTATGTTCACCTTGTGGACCCCCAGGTCCTTTCTGAAAAGCCATTGCCCAAGCTGTCAGTCTTCAGTGTATGGTACATAGGGTAATATAGTTCCTCCATAACACATGGGGGTACACTCTGTCCCATTATCGGGACCATTAATGAAGATGTTAAACAGTATTAACACCAGTACTGACCACTGAGATACACCACTAGGGACTGTCCACTCTCCATTTTATCTAGCCTTTAAACCTGGGGCTGTTTAAACAGAATCTAAGAATTAAAAATACCATTTTTTTTTTTTAATATTTCATTTGTCAGTCATGTTTTAATGTTTTTCTAAGTTAAAAGACAAGCAGTGTGTTTTTCTTATGAAGTCAGATTTTGATAATACTCAACAAACAGCATGGTTAGCTAGCAGAATGTCCAGATGTTGCCCTAATATTAATACTTGGCATGCCAATAAGTTCTGTGATACATGAACAAGTATTTATATTAATACTTTTAAAGAGAATTGGGATACATTAGCATACCCACTATTAGGTTTGGCTCATATGTTGCAGAAGCATGATAAATTAACAGCAGTACCAAGCAACAAGGATGATGAAGAACAAGTTTTGAATTAACTTCTTTGTTTGTTTGCTTCATTTTTTCTTTTGTCTAATGATCTCTGCGATTAATGGAGTTGCAAAGCACTCTTTGTGACAGAAAATTCATGTCTGAGCTGGGGGATATTTTTCATCTGAAATTTAAAGAAATGTTATTTATCAGCCTAGAACTACTTATAGAACTACATGTGTAACTCATTACCCGTGGTGTTGTGTCCAGCTCAAGTCTGATTTTCAGTTCTCTATTTGTCTATTGCGTAAATCATTTTATGACTTCTTTATTATCGGTCTAAAGCACTTTATGATGGTTGCGATGGACTAAAGGAAATTTCATGCAGGTATCAAGCTTGGAAACTAAAAAGCAAACCAATGGGTAATTAGGGGATTTATAACAAGCTTAACAAGCTACAGGACCTCTCTTGAATTTAGTCTAGCCAAGGTAACTAAGGGATTTATAACAAGCTACAGGACCTCTCTTGATTTCAACCTAGCCAGGTTTCTACAGACAAAAATATTTGTTATAAAATGGCATCATGGAAAGACATGATCATCTTGGCTGATTTTTCTGTGCCTCTAAAACAATCAAAACAGCACAGCTGCTGGCAGATTTAGCAGATTACTATGAAGAATTGTGTAAGCATTGGTTTATCTACTCCTTTCAATCCCTTTAATCTAACAGCGGGGGCATTATTTGAAAGATGTCATCTGGCCTTTTCAAATGGAGCACATAGGGATGTTTAGTCCTTCTGTCTTTCAATTCCAAATGAAAAACACCAGCTGTATTTGAAAGAAAAACCTCACTCAAATCTTCTAAGATCAAGTTCATTAAGGGCAATAAAGAACAAAACCAGAAGTTAACAGAAGTTAAACTGTGCTTGTAGGAAGAGAAGAGAGACTAGAAGACCTCTCTAAATCTACTGTTAATCTATATCACCATCAGACTGCCTGGCCTAGTAATTTGTGAGCCCTTGGTCTTACTGAATTAATGGCAAAACTCTTGCTCACATTGAAGAAATCTGGATTCAGCCCTGACAGACTCATCAATAGAACCTATTTGCTTGTTTGCTTTTATGTTCTTTAGTAGTTTAAAAAGGTATTAATTACACTTGTGTATTGCAAAATTATCTAAACTTGCATATATGGGGAGAAGAAAGCATATTTCTAGCATGATTCTATCTTTATTGTGGTAGCCAAAGGGCCCAGACTAAATCAGGACCCAGGTTTGCTGAGTTGTGGAGGCACAGCAATAAAATTGTCCCACCTCTGAAGAGCTATAATCTAAAGGAACTGAGGCAGGTGTAACTGAGATGGGGGATGGAGAGGGAAGGAGGGAAGAAATATAGAGTGGCAAGGTCAATCTATTAGAAAGGTAAAATTCTGCATTATTTTAGACACTGGAAGTGTCACTGACTTCCAGAAAAGATTTGTGCAAGTGAAGCTGGCTTGCTGGCTTCCAGGAGTGTCTTGCATGTCTTCAGGCTTCTATCGCTCTTTGATTCAATCGCAGAGTTTCTGGTTGTTTTTTTATTACAACAGAAGTAGCTGCTCACCCTGGAGAAGAGAACGCTCCAGGGAGACCTAATTGCAGCCTTTCAGTGCTTACAAGGGGCAAAATCAAGAACAGAGCAAATGAGAAGAAAATAATTCTGCAGGATATTTATGCATACATAAAATACCTATTAATTAATTTCCTATTAAAATAATTTTTGAATGGTTTATATTTAGCAATACTTAATAAAGGAATACTAACATTTTTTCTATTTTTTTCACTAACTTTTGTTTTTAGATTACTCTAAATGAAAGCTGTTATCTAGAACCTCAAAGGCTGTCTTCTTCATTGTGTTAATGCTTTATAAATCTTGTATATAAGTGTGCTTTGCGTTTCGGTCGCACTCATCTATTTACTGAGGGAAATACAAACCTATCTTGAGCTGGCATGCTCGTTATATGACAGTAATTGTATTGCTATCAAATGCTTACAAATATTTCCCCCCTGCCATTTTCAGTATTTTATGCACAAACCTGAAAGCTCTGCTCTTCTCCAATTTTAGCAGTTCAGTTTAAACATAACTTTTTTCAGTTGTAAACTTTTTTGAATTTTTTTTTTTAATTTTGCAATTGCGTTCTCGTGTTCTAAAAACTCTCCTGGAAATTCTTACAGATGTAAGCTGCAGATAAAATCTCCAGTCATCATATAAATAGCACCATGTAATGTGGTGCAGGAAAAAAGCAGCCTCTTTTTTTTCGCATTTTACCGGGATAGATTTCTGTGTGAATGCCTCATTTCTCTCTTTTCCCTCTATAAATGTAGAATCTGACCCCTGAAAGGTGACTTACATCTTCATTATGTCTTGAAGTTCTAACATTTAAATGGCAGCAGTGCTGCGACAATACCCAAGAGAAGTGAGTTTCTTTCTTTAAGCCTAACAAACCCCACCTCAGCTACGAAAGGCCCTTGATGTAAAGTGTCTCAGTGTCTTATCAATGGGATGAAAGAAGTAGTGTGCAGGAGACCAGGAGCAAGTGGAGCATATTTGTTTAGTTACGACATTTGTTTAGACATCTCTGCCTATCCCATCACAACCCACAAGCATTTGACATTCCAAGTGGGAGGCAAAGATGACCCAGAGGAAGAGGGTCATTCAACACCACCTTATATTTTTCAGGTTTCCTTGGCTATCAGGAATAACAAAAATACGGTTTTAAAAATACAAACATCAACTGTGCTTAACCATATTAACTCAAAAAATTCTATTTCTGTGATATGGGACTTGTGTATTATACCATAGGTCTGTTTTGTTCAGAGGGTGAAAAAATGGAACCTCTTGTTTTCTCCAAAGTATGATTGCACAATTATCTGAATCCCCAAATATTTCTGTGTCTCTGAACAGCAATTCTGTCTGTCCTCAGATGCAGAGATGATATGAGTTCTTCTGTCTGACCCGTTAAAGTGCCTGGGACTGACTCAGAGGGCTGACACTACTTATTGTCATCAGCCTGTAAATCAAGCTGGGCTAAAACATACACTGGAGGCATGGTGTATTGACAAGACCCCACTGTTCCCTTCCGAGGGAGGGAATACAAGGGATCTGAGAACACATGGAGTCTGAAGAAAGCCAAATGATGCTCAAGGAGAAGCAAAGGATAGAGATGCTCTGGAGACAAACTCTGCATTTGAAACCAACAAAAAGTTGAGATTCCCTTTCCAGGAAGTTCAGTGTACATTACTGTAACCCCTTCATTGTTTTATACTCCATTTCAGGGCTTTTGTCTCTTTCTTAGTTTCTAATTAAGAAACTTGAGGATTGCAGGCCACAGCCTAAGCTAAGATGGCTTATGCAATTAGAATAATAAGATGTGGTGTACGTCTAAGCATTTAGCAATTCCTGGGACAGCAGTTACTTGGTAAAGTATGTGTCACTTCATCCATCAAAACTTGCTTGTAGTGTCTTGCCACCAGTGATAGCTGATGGTGAAATTAACAGCATTCAGTGGGGAGGTGGAGAAAGAGATCACCCCAGACTACTGTGTGTGATTTGATTTGCAATCATTTGCAAAATCCACATATCAGCATTTTGTTTTTATGAACTGAATTTGCTAGGGCCCTGCTTCTGTTTTCTAGCTTGTTACTCACTGATCTGAAGATCCTGGGATTGCTTTCATTGTTGCCCTCTGAAAATATACAAATGTGAAACAAGGTATAAATAATACAGCTACTATTAAGTGTGGATAAGGTAGACACAGGAGTCCTTGTGAAGCTCAGCATCCAGACTTCCAAAGCTCCTGTATTTCAAATACAGAGCCCACAGGCTCACTCCAAGGTTTATTCATCATTCCTTGCAGACAGCATCAAGAAGTGAGTCTCCAAAGAAGCATCTGAATCTGCCTCTGAGAACCAAAGATCACAAGACTTTTTTCTGTCTTTAATCACATAGCTGGATCCTGGAGCTTGTCCTTCCTTCCAGCTCTGTGTTTTTATGTGACTCTCGATACTGAGAGCTGCAGTAGACACCAGAGCAATGAGGGCTGTCTGCGCTGCACAGCAAGGTGAGCCAGCAGCCGGGCATGACAGCACAGCTGGCAGAGGTGGCCACTAAGGCCCGCTCTTATGTCCTGTGCCTGCTTAACATCAGGGCCAATGTAAGGGGCTCTGACTATGTGAAATAAAGTGAAGAGGAAGGTTTTTTAGAACCATCTCTCCTTCCCCAGCTCTGTACAGTGTTTAGCCTGTGCAAATTAGACAGATTGTGCTGGAGCAGAAGATAAGGCTGTTATGGAAAGTCCACAGGAGATAAAGAGTCTTTCTCTGATCTAGGAAGGATTAAGAGGTCCTAAACATACTTGGGAGAGAAGAATTTTTCTGTATTTCAAGGAGGGTACTTGGCTCATGCTTGAGCTTTGTATCTTTCTTCAGCTCATGCTTCTGCCGTAAACATGATATCAAATGTGAAAGAAAAGGAGGAGCCAATTTACGACTGGCTTCTAGTCTGAGTATTTTTACTGTAAAACATGATCTGCCCTAGGTCAGCTGGAGACTGTCCAATAGTTTTAGGACTATGTGCTTAGTTCCTATTGCTTTTTATAGCTATTACAAGGGAAGCAGGATATAAACCTATGTTTATTAAGACAGTATCTCTCTGTGTTATACTTCCATAGACCTGAGGCAGTGTGTTACTATGAACATGATAAGTAATTTCACTGAAGCCCTGAAAAAAAATCTTGGTTGTAAGAGTTACCTGAAGATCTGAAAAGCATTCAACCAAAGGCTCATTTAATGCATACTTGCATCTATAACTTGAGAAGTAGGAACCTCTGTAACTTAAGAATTGACTTAGATCTCCATGACTGAGATAGATGCAGCCTCTTTTAGAAAGGGAAGAACTGATATTTTGGCTTTTTTCCTCTAATTGCCAAAGGTAATTTTTTTTTCCTTCAACATGTGTAGTAAGCTTTATAGGCATTTGAGTGGAAAAGTCCTGCTCTTATGCTTGGTAAACCTATATTACTGGCAACAGCAAATACAGCAAATAGGTCTGTAAAAATCTGAACAAAGTGCAGACATCTGCAGGTGTAATGATGGATATCATGAACTTTTATGTGTGCTAAATTAAGAAGTTTTAAAAGCTAGGTGCCAGTTTCAGCTGTACAAAAAGAAGGGCTATCAATAATGCCAGATTTTTTTTTTTTAGAGTGGTCCTGCAGTTGCAAATGATGCATCCTTACACATATTCCTGAAGTAATATGTTCATTTGTGCTATTGGCAAGGCTGGGTGTCACAAGATTGGTAGTACAGGCACTAGAAATATGGAAATAGTCACTGTATTCTGTTCAAAGCTAGTATAGGATTTTCATGAAGTTTTAATGTCTCAGAGCACCTTTGCTATATGTAAGGAAGCTGGTAAGAAGAGGCATACAGGAGGTGTTCCTAAGTATTACTATTGTCTCTAAAGCTGTCTTTAAGAAATCTTAGTTATATCCTGATTCTGGAGTAAATGCAGTTCTGTGGCTATGCCTGAGAATGCTACAGTTTGATGTGCTGCACCAAGATGGCCACACTGCACGCTGGTATTCAGATCCTGGACTAGGAGGGATGAAGCCTCACTTTTGGAAACATTCTTGCGGCTAAAACTCTCAGGGATTGACAGTCACATCTTCTCTTTCCTCTGCCTCAACTATCTGATAGCAAAAACACTCTGCCCAGATTAGATGCTACTTGTTTGATGCTCCTTCAGTGGCTATTTCATACTTGCATCTCAATGTTCCTTAGAAATAGATTATGACCCTAGTAACTGATTTCACGAGTTAAATCAAAGACCAAAGCAACATCTGCCTCTTTTAAAAAAGAAAAAAAAGAAAAATTATCACATAAACAGGATACTCAAGCCTCAGTTTTTAGTGAAAAGTTAGAATCTTCCATCCAAAGCTCCACTCTTAAGCTTGACTGGAGCACACAAATTCTCAGCCAGGTCTGCTACATGGAAAGCAAAGTAGACTGAGGTTGCCTGGATATTAAGCTTTCTTTAAAGCACCTAGTTTATTATTAATATACTTTTAATACCATCTCTCCGGTTGTTTTACAGAATGACTAAAACAATAGTTAATGCTGAGACAATAAAAGCTTGCCTTTTAAATTTTTAACAAGAATAAAAACGTACAGAGAGCATGGACTTTGCTGAATTATCTGGATCTGATATGAAAACAAGCTAATATCATTTCACACTTTGGTTTAAATATTTTATTGGAAGTCACAGATGCTTCTGATTTGTATTTTTGTGACTGCTGTTCCCTAAGTACTCAAAATACCAGTTAAGTGACGTTTTAGAGGCTCTCAAAATACTGAGACCAACTTTTGACCTAGGCAGAAGATATTGGGAAAATGAAAGGTGGAAATTAGTTCATTTAAATTGTAGTTAATCTCTCCCCCCCCCAAAAAAAAAAAACAAACCAAAATCCAACAACAAACAACCCAAACCCACCAGCACGGAACAACTGCCAAACAAAACCACAAACCCCACAACAAACTGGTGAAAGGAAATGGAAATAGAAGACAGAAAAGCAAAATTGTCTCCATAGATTGAAATACTTTCTTCCCTTGTATATTGCAGAAATCTGTAATGAATCAGCGGACTAAAAACTGTCAAGAAATTCTGGTTGGATTATTAGCAGTTTGAGATCTCTGTGCATTTTTGATGATTCTTCACCTGGTTGTGACTTCAATACAGAAGTGGAAAGCAGGTTACCTGGTAGTGTGAGTTTGACCTTCAGCTGTTTTATACTGTGTACTGTGTGGGGTTTTTTCTCCTGTTTCAACTTTATCCGTTAAGTCCCACAGGTGTAACGAATCTGGCATGCAGAACAGTAACTTTGGCTCTCAAGTCAACCACAGAGTCAAAGTTGCTTGAAAATGTAAACCTCGTAAAACATTGTACATGTTAGGTATACACTTTAGTTTATGAAACTTTCTTTTGCTGAGCTTCTGTCAAGTAAGTGGTAATGATTTTATATAATTTTCTGTGTGTTTTTTAAGAAAATGCTGCACTTTTTCCTTTTTGAACAACTGTAGAACTCTAGAGCTTTAAGAATATGAGATCATGTTGGTAATGTCTAATCATGCCTTCCTTCCTTTTCAGGTCATTCTCCTCATCCTGAACTGGTTCACACAACTACAGGAGCTACAGGGGACCTCAGAAAACACAGAGAAGTCTAACATCAAAGGCTGGAAGGACTGCATTGCCCCTCAGGTGCCATTAGGATTTGAGCGAAAATGTTCTCTGTCACTCCAGATCTCATAGCTGAATCTGGAGGATCACAACTGCCCAGATTTGGGACCTTCTGGGGTGAACTGCCTCAGGTTTCTTTTACAGACACCAGAACCACGAGGCAGGACAGGACACGGCTGGCGCTCTCCAGTGAACTGGGAAGCGTGTCTCCAGTTCCTAACCTCAAGGTGATGGCTCAAGGGGTCAATTATTCCTGTAAAGGGGTACACCAAAGGGCATGTGCAAGTCATAGAAGTTCCTAATCAGCCAATATGTAATGCAGAAGTACTACTTATCCTTTACTATCCCACTGAAGAAAAGCTACAAATTTACCCATCTTTGGCTTGCTCTTGCACACATATGACCCACTCTTACAATTACACATACAAGGCTGTGCTGCACCTTATATGTTAACAAAATTATTGACTAGGGAAAGATGGCGAGCAAAACCTAAATATTCTGTGTTTTGGCAATCAAATTTTTCTCTGCATGTTAAGTAGAATACAAGGTAGATCCAAGAAAATTAAACAACTCATTTAATGAGCTGCTTTAGTAATTTTATCCCCTAACAACTAATGAAATATAGTAATAAGAAATTCAGTAATCAGAATTTATATCCAGCTCAGAACATAGTTTTTTTTTAAAAAAAAAACAAACCCAAGCAACCAAACAACAAGCAAACAAAAAATGAAGTATGGCAGAGAAATAATACTTCTGATTTGCAGTGAAAGCACACTTATTAATGGAAGTGAGCTTGCTTTTCTTTTCTTTCCTCTTTCCAGTCTGGCTATTAGATGCAGTGTTCAGAGATCATGGATTGTGTTACACTGCTGATGAATCAAGCCAAAAGAGGAGAGCTTCTGAGCTGGGACCAGCAGCAGCTTCCAAGTGTGAGTCACAGTCATCGGGGTGTTCATTCTCTGTATCTTCTGGGAATAAGAGAGTCAAGAAGGCTTGTCACAGACAGCAGCCCTACCGGGAAGCCCTGATCTAAACCAAGAAATGACAGAGATCACGGAATGATCAATCAACGGGAGTGCAGACAGCCGCAAAAGTAACTGAGCTTGAGCTGTGAATACTGAGCTGAGAAGAGATAACAAATATTGTTCACCCATTTGTTATCACTGTTGAACAAAATGGCTAGAAATGTAAAATAAGGAACCAATAGGAACATGTCAACTGTGCTCAGCCTCATCCTGGGAAATAAATGAATGAATATATCATGTTACAGAAGAGTGGAGAAATGAGAGGAGTGAGAATACTTTAGGGGACACACTAAAGACTTTCTGCCTTCCTATTTCTGGTGAGGCATTAGTGGCAGCTGCAACCTCTTATCTTAGTCTGGTGCAATCTGATGCAGTTTACACCTTCACACTATGTACCCACTAACATAGACTCTTTGCTTTTCATCCTTGAAGACTGAATAACTGTGGGCTTTTTGTTTGTTTGTTTTTTATACTACACCAGGAATCCCAATAGCATTCCTGCACTTTCCCTTAATGATGAGAGCTTGTGTCTGTGCCAGGCAATTTGTGATACCACTTGTAGGAGTGGATGCTATCCAGAATGTGCTACGCTAATGCCTCATCTCAAGTATTACAGTGACATTCTTCCAACTAATTATGATGTCAGCTTCATGCAGGAGGCCAGCTCACAGCCTGTGAGCCAAATCTCTGGGTTTCTGATCCAGGAATGAGAATCACACCACACACAGGCAAGCAGTATTTGATATAGTTATACACATTTCCATGGGTTTGTTCTCTCAAGATAGAAAGCTGATCAACACTTATGGGAACTTTTATTTCTTACTGTTACAAGAACTTGTCTGCATAGGAAAATAGGAATGCTGTGCACACAAAGCATGGGAGTGTGTCATTAGAAAACCCATTCTGGTGAATAACATGAAATTGTCACAAATTATAACTAAGTATTGAAGGTGAATGGAGTCGACAAAAAAATTAACAAAGTGGTTGGAAATGGTGCTCATTTCTCATAGTTTTGGTGCATCGTGTAAAAAAAGATCTAAAAAAATTTAGAAATAAAGCCCAAGACCCCACCTGAAATTTGCAGGAGAATCTCACTGCCTTCATGCTGGTCCTGTGTGACTGAAGTTTAATTCTGGTCTTGCAAAAGTTGGTGAAAATTTCCTCACTGGTTTCAAAACATTCAGAATCTCCTCAAGCATAATGAGGGGTATTGATTCTGTGGCTTCGTATGCTGCAAACCACACCTCTCTTTAGTCTGCTGGGAGGACTTGAATGAACGTTTTTATTTGGATATAGAGGCTTCATTCATGGGACAAAATGATGCTTTTAAAAAATACATTTATTTGCAAAATGGAGTAAAAATTAAACAAACAATCAGACAAGTGACCAACAAACAAGCTCATGCATGTGAGTACAGCAACCCAGCTGGGTCTACGTTTGTTACCTGGCCTATTCTTTCTTGGCAGCTATTCTTTGTTGGCAAGTTACTTTGCATTTCATTTGGATGTCCTGATGGCTACTTTGAATTTGGGAACTAGGTCCTCTGTGCCTCTGGGTTCCACTAGGGAATGCTTTTTCTGGCAGTTCTTTCTGCCAGGATCTATCCCCTAAGCCCCACCAGTTTTGCTCTGGACCCCCGCCATTCAGCATCACAGCTAAAGGTTATACAGGTGAACCCTCCAGAGTGCCTGGAATTTAGTACCTTAAGTAATTGCCTTTAATTACAGGGGATGATAATCCCTACAGTATTTCTTCAACCTTACAGAAAATATAATTAAATGGCTAACACTTTAGCCTGTGTTTTCCAATATCTGTGTCTGATTGTCATCTCAGAACTCCCCTCTAGTATGAGATAACACATACCCAGGGCCTTTCAGGTAAAAAAATGAATGACTTACAAAATCTAGGATTATTCCAGGGCATGTATTTTGTATTCGCATTCATCCTTGCCTACAGGTCTTCAAATGGCATTTAGACAAGCTCTTCTTTCGGCAATCCAGCAACAATACTTGTTCCTATTTTCAGATATAACTTTTCTTCAGAAATTGCCTCCATTTTATGAGAAGTAAAAATTCTTCTGCCAACATCTCTTGCTTTCGTACTGAATCTCCCTCATGTTACACCTTATCTTCTTTTGCTTGTATGCTAAGAAAAATATTTTGAAGACGGTGTATTGATGGTCCCTGATGACAACTGCCATGAAAACATCATTAAGATGGGCAGGATATCATTCTGGCAGTTTGCTATACCATTAATAATATAATCTGGTTTAGAAAATATATTCTATGGAATATTTGGTGGTGTTCTATTTCAGCAAAATAAGGTGTTTTTGCTAAACAAAACTTGCAAGCAGAAATCTTTGCCATGAGCTGAGGTAGATTAGCATCTCTTTTTCCTCAGCTACAGCTTATTGCCTCTGCATGTTTTTAGAGGAGATACCATGACACAAAAGTAGGGTAATTCATTGTTGAGTCAGGCCCTTTGTCTTACTGCATCTATTGTGACAGCACAGTTTTTAGTGCCATTATTGCCAGACCAAGAGATACTGACACTGTTGATATAGATAGCTTTGCAGGCTCAGCACAACCTGACTTCGGTGCCCCAGGCTTCTATTACAAATGTTCCAGTGTTACTCTTCTGTTTACAGCTGGCATGCTACTCTTATAATTTGCTTTTTTTCCTTTAAGCACTGGCCAAAATGCTGCTGTATTTTCTTGTTACTTTGCATTTCTCAGTGTTGTCATACTCTGCAGTCAAAAAGCATGCAAAACCGCAAAAGAATCCACATCCTTCCAAAAACCTCTCATTTAGCAAAAGGGCAAGGAACCCGGGACCCAACTCTGTATTTATGCAAACATGGAAATGTCTTGAAAAAGAAGTGTTAGGTCACAGGTTTGGAAATTAGGACATCAGCTATTATGATTTTGTGCACCAGTAGGGTACAAGATTAGAATATTAGCATGCCAATAAAGTCTGTTCCTTACAGTAGAGTTTCTAATACTTTATTTAATGTGATTTTAATTGCCAAGTAATGTGCTTCCAGCAATTTTCCCTTGGGGTACCATCCTATGGCCTAATAATTGTCACTCTGAGGCAAACTATCTCTTTGCTCTTCCCTCCTCTTACGAGCTGAATGCAATCTAGTAATGCACTTCAACCAGCCCTGTGTTCTCTGTCCAGGTCTCTTTGTAAGTCCTCAAAGATGCTTTTGGTATTTTTGTATTCCCTTTGTGTTTAAGCTCAAGTAGGAAGCATTTCCAGCACTTTTTTTTCTTTCCCCAGTATATGCTCTCTTCAACATTTTCCAAGTCTTCCCTAGTGGCAGTTGCACAGCCTGCTCACTTTAACTGAATCACCAGCAGGGATAATGCTCAGGATGTGCAGATGATTGTCTTAATGCACATGGTGATGCCACAAAACCATTGTACCTCAGGAAGTTGAAAAAATCCTATCCATTTTAATAAAAGACAGCCTGCTTTTTTCACTTTTGTACATGTTTATAATCAAGACATTGGTCTTCATATTCCTCTGTGAAGTCTCAGGAATCATATTGGATATTCAAGAACAGGAACTTAATTCAAAAGCAAGAACAGTCAAAAAATATTTTCATAGATGCTGCTTTGCTTGCAGAAGCATGTGATTTTTGTTTTGTCAACTCTAAAGTGTTTGCATTCTTGTGCTTATGGTCTGCATTTCTAGGTTGACAGAAATAACACACTTCGTGAGTTAATCATAGATAATTTTTACAAAATGCTGGCAGGACTAATATCTTCTGGGATAGCACTGCCATACTAATTCTCTCTGTCATAAATCTATTATATAGGCTTCTTAGCCTACAAAGGTTTATATGCTTGAGAAGAATAATCTAATGAGTATATCTCATGGTAAACAAATTTTTTTTACATATTTATCATATATCAATAACTGAATCACAAACTCATTTTTTTATACCATCATTTGTGTATCATCTGTGCTACCACTGTTTACATTTACTTCTCACATTTCTTGCCTTTAAAATTAAATAAAATTTTTATACAACTGAGGAAGCAGGGCAAACAACTTCTCTTAACATCAGGGCAAAAAGAGAACAGCAAACATCAGGCAATCCTACAAGATTTTAAACAGTTATGTGATTTGTTTATCACCTTGATGTAAGTATTGCCTATCATTTTACTGATTATACACTTAGTATTTCCTTTCTTGCTTTTCAGAATGGTGACACTTTTTTGCGCGTGGCTAAGTTTATTTTTGCTTCCCAAGTCAAATGAGCTCCTGAAGTAATAATGAGTTTTGTTTTGTTTTTTTGCATTCAGCTATGCCATACATCTTGCACAAACTCAGCACCAGAGTTTTGTTAGTTCTCTCACCAGACTGAAAGTTACACTTGAAGCTGCAATGAACTTTCATGTGCCCTGATTTATCAAACCACAGTAACTGCCACCCATGTACTTCAGTTGTTTGGCCTGCACTCTGTGGTCAGTTAATAAATTGACAATCTGTTAGGCTGTTTCACACTGGGATTGAGTGAGGATGACAAGGAGAAGGCCCTACGTCAGTGGCTTCCTTTCAAAGTACACTTAAATACCATCAAATCCACAATCAATGGAAACGCACACACATGTTTAACAAAGCTTTTAACCTTTTAACCATCAGGCCATCTGTCTTTCAAGAAATATTGCTCTTGGTTCAAACAGCAAAGCAAGGCATTCTGTATGTCCTACAGACTCTTATGACTGGAATATGTGTGTGAGTGAAGCCCTGGGAATCTCTTCAAATACCTGTTTCCTCTCAGGTAAAAACAACCAACCAACCAAACAAACAACTGTAGGTACTACTCTGCAGAAGCCATTCTATGAAACATATCTAGTGAAGACATAATAAATAACAATGGCAAGGAAGACTAAACTGGATCTCAGTGACTCCTCCTGAGCCTCCTCAGAAGAGCTAATGTGGGTACATGCAACACAAAATAGGACATGAGACCCTTTTCCTTAAAGATACAATGGAAAAAAAAATCACTGCTGTTTTTGAACATAAGCACCTTAGCCTCCAAACCTTGTTGTATGAGCAGCAGTGACAAAGACAGAGATATCTGTCCTGGGTTTGGTGGAAGCCCTGTAGCTGCAGCAGAATCTAGACTGGCTCAGCAACTGGGGATGCCAAACATGAGAGTACATCCAACTGTGAGTAACCTCTCTCTGCATTAAAGGGCAAAACCAGGACATAAACTAGTTTTGGCCATGTGTGAACCATGACTGTAGAAAGTTATTCTTATCTTCAAAATACTGGGGGAATCCCTGACTGACATGACTGCACAAAACTCTAATGAGCCACAATCATGTGCTGTGAAGAAGAATGGTGCACACGAGGTGTCTCATCCTGACTTTATTTGCTATAAGAAAATGCTGCACCACAAGAATTGTGGGATTTTTAACACTGGTCAGGACCATGCAAGAGAAGGAAGGATTATTATAGTAGGTAAATGAATCAAACAGGAGTGGGTGAGCTTTACGGCTAGATCCTAGACATGGATTTCAGAACTGGCTTTGCTTCTTGGGGGTATACAGTGCCATTGATTAGGAGAGGGTGAAGGATTTGAGTAGCTGAGATTCAGCAGGAAAAATCCAATCAATTGCCGTGATGATTACAAAATCATCAGAGCCCCCAGGGGCAGATCCGAAAGACAAAACCTGGTCTGAATTAAAGGGGTGTGTATGTATCTGATGAAACAGACATTTACTATTGTTGAACAGCTATGCAGTGGGCAAAATAGTTCCACTACATGTAGACATACTGAAGAAACAATCATCTGCTTGAATAAAAATGAAAACTACATATCACTGGTTATTAGTCAATGAAATTAGCCGTGTAGATGTACAAGCTGTATTGGAATACCATAAACTTGAAACTGAGGGGGATTTGTTCACTGTTTTTTCTGGAGAATGCTATTCCAAGCCTTTTATACTTCACTGACAAAAAAAGATGGCCAAGGCATGTAATCAAGAAATATCTTTATGCAAGGCAGTATGCCAGAGTCAAGGTAATTTTGTCTGAAGTACTTGTACTCTCCAAATATGTACAGGAACATCAGGGAATTTCCTCAATGGATCTTTCAAAGGCAGAAATCCCTTCAGGCTCAATGTCCACTTAAATATACGTATCTGGAATAAAAACTTCTACATCATCTTGAAGTTAGTGGAGAAACAGACGCTTTCAGAACATGACGTATCCAAACTATTCTGATACGACTGTAGGACAATATATGTCAGGCATTGTCCATTTCTCCCTGCTAAATGCAAAAGGAACATAAGAGTTATACTGTGAATTTCTATATGTAATCAGATGAATCCTGCCACTACAGCCTTTCTCTGTTGTTAAGGAATATGTATCTCATTCAGAAGATGATCATTCTCCAGGAGAGGTCTTCAAAACCAGATTTAAAGAGGCATAGTCTGTGATTGATGTCAACAGGTTTATAACTTCTGGCTTTCTTTGGGCTTCTTTTCTAAGCGCAGGACCAAATTTCTAACAAAATCAGAGAATTCTTGCTGCATAGGCAAGGCAAAGAGGAGTATGCAGGGGCACTTCAAGGTAGTAAGTTAAACCTGTGTAATGCAGACTTAATCTCTTATGTGTGCATGCACAGTAGGTGTTCCCCTTTCTCTGTCACAAGGTGAGTTCATCTCCTGTTATTTCATCTGATTGTTTCTTCAGCGGAGATAGACTGAAATCCCTGAAACAGCTAGACAGATAAAATATTTGGTGAACACCTGAGAGATGCTGATGATATGTCACTGATGTTGGCCGTTACTCCACCCATACAACTGTATTTACCTAAAAAGTTTAAGATAAGTCCTATGAGGTGTGGTATATGACAGTAGAGGCCCAGGAAGAAAGAGAAAAGGTTTCATTCAGTTTTTTCTGACAGGAACAAATCCCAACAAGCATTGCTTATGTTAATGACAAGTCAAAGCACCAGAGTCAGAAGAGAGGTTACTCTTCAGGTAGCATGAGTAATGATACTGCAAATGATGCAGCAAAACCAAATCTAAATGCTTTATATTGGTACCCTCTATAGAAGGTCCTTAATTTCCTCTACAGTTTGCCACTTGTAGAAAGATTACTAAAATCTGTCTACTCCATTTGGAATGAGTGAAACATCCTAAGATGCAGGGATCCAGACAAAGAGCTGGAGCATCTGAGTCATTAAGTGGAAAGCAGTGCTTGGAAGGGCGACTGGGGCTGGCTCATGGCAGGGTCTCAGAAATCTGCCGAGTTAAATCTGCTAGTGAGCAGAGAAAGACTGAGCAATCACTCTTGGCTTATGTGAAATTACATTCTAAGCCAAAGACCAATGGGCTCAGGGACGCATTGATGGTGTACAGATGGATATCATGCCCTTACAAAAATATAATGCCATTAACTGGAATTCAGATTTTGGTTTTAGGTTTTGAAAGTGTTAGAAAAAATTACAGCAAAACCCTCAAAACTTAATCTTCAATTTGCATTGACAGAGGTGAGTAAGAAAGAGCCATCCCTCTCCTTCCCTCTCTCCTTTTTTGTGCTGTAATTCTTGGAAGAAATGTTCAAGTGAAAAATACATTTAGTGAAAGCTCAGGCATCAACATTAATGTGAAAAAGAAATAAAAGCAACATGGGAAGAGCACATAGTGAAGCATTTTGGGCATGAATACAGCACATTAATGAGAATTTTCATACATCTAAAAACTCCAGGAAATTCCACTGAAAGTAGGTGTAACTTTTGCTGCACTACCAGCTCAAGCTAACAGATGGAACATAGGGTCAAGGTAAAGAAGTACAACTCAAACAACATTTAACTGCCAAGGACTAAGCTGTGCAGGATAGATATGCTTCAGTTAAGGCAGTAGGAGTCCTTCTTTCACTGACTTCAGCTTCAGAACCTAAGCTGTTTGGTGAATTCAACTTAAATAAATGTGAATACTGTCAACAGTCAGCAGACACTGCTTCCTGAGCTGAATTGCACATAATGTCTGCTTGAGTGAGGCAGCTGGGCACTGCCTTAGAGGTTTGGAGAAGGTACCAAAAATACTGAGATTAGTTTATGCTAACATGTTGCAAACCCAAATGTTCTCAGACTGTGAACTTGTACGACTTTCTTTGATCTAGATGTCGAGCTGCAAAGCAGGTTGCTTGTTCGAAATTCAGAAAACTGACACCAAATGACGTCTGTGTCTTAGCTGGACATGACAATATGAAGAATCAATGTTATCTAAATCTTGTGATAAGAATTAGTAACTGATGATGATGGTAGGGCTTAAAATGTCTCCTGCTCCATGTGGTTGCTGTGGGAAACGGAGTGAAAGTACCATAGAAACCTACAGAATATTATATAAGAGAATCCCTCCTGCCCTGTGACCAAATCTGGGTGTTGTCAGGAGGAAAAGGCTCCAGAGGGTATGGGGAAAAGATCACAATGTCTTGATGACCAGCAAAGGCTGCAGGAGACACAGGAAAAAATCATCAAGGGAGTGGTTTTATCCATAGTTGGGGGATGTGTGGTGTGTGCGTGAGAGAGAGAACAGGGTGGAAAAAGTATTCAACAAAGGGATCTGCATAGCTCCTACTCGAGACTAAATCCTGAAATTAAACTTGAACAGGAAAGCCTATTGATGACAGCAGAGTGACTTAGCAGAAAACTTGTCAATATGTTTTCTCAAGTCAAGTCAGAGGGTGGAAAGGAATTTTGTTGGTGTCAAGAGATGATTCATAAACAGGGCACAAGACAGACATTTTCTGAGACTATTTTGTAAAGAAGTTAGCAGGTCTTTTGTAACAATTCTCCTATTTTTGTCTTGCTCAGTATAAAAAATAGTTAATGTCATGTAAAGCCTTCTGTTGTACAGCTGTCCAGGTGCCTGTAGATTACCAGTAGACACACACAGTCAAAAAAGGAAGAGAAATTGCTAACAAGTACTACATGTACATAGTACCATTTCTAGGGGAAAAAAAAAAAGAAAAAAAGAATGCTCCAATATACATGACTTTCAAATAGGAGGAGATTAGACTTACCAATCAGACTTATTCACTGTATATTATCTGTAAGATAAGTGGAAGAATTGCCTCTACTTACAGCTGCAGTACTGACCACCAGGATCTCTCAGTCCTAAATCAATCAGTCAGGAACAATTGAGTTATGTCTTTCTAGGTCTCTACCAGTTTGACTACTTATCTCTGCTCATGGCTGTTATGGTGGTAAATGGTAGCTGCAGAATCAACAATAGCCCTGTTTGGCTGACTGCAGGGAGACTTTAAAGAGCTGTAGACTAAATAGGCTGAAGCAGGGGTAAGAGGTTGCAGTGACACAGAGAGAAGGTGGAGGAAATCATCCCTTTCAAGTCTTTGTTCTAGTTTTAGTACCTTCAGGATGATATTTGCTCTCGTATTATCAGAAAGCTACTTACAGAGTCCTGACAGCTGAAAAAAAAAAAAAAGAGTGCTGCCTTGGATTTCAGCAAAAAAAAAAAGATCTGTGCTCCTTACAATTATTACTTGTACCACTCCCACAAAAAATACTACTTCTTTTTATAAATAAGGAGGTTCCTTCCTTCCACACTATGATATGATTGCTTATTGATGAAAAGAAGTGGCACTGCTCTCACAGCAAACAAATTTGACCAAGGGCTACCAGGAGCTTTGTGATTAATGCTTCCAGCCATGAGACACAGGCTATGGGACCTACGCTGGGTGGGTATGTTGCCATCATTAGATCATGGGGGCAGCCACAGCTTTGAAACTCTGTAGGGATATGAAAAGTAATGTTTTGTGGTGTGAACAGTGCCCCTAGAAGACAGATTGACCTGAAAATGTCCCAGGTAGACATCTCAGGCAATATCAAATGGGAACCAATCATTAAACCCTCCAGCCCTCACTTAATTCCTTGTTTATTAGAAAGATGGTAGTTACAGTTAATTTTTCCTTCCCCTTTCCTTCTCCTTCCCTCCTTCCCCTTTCCTTCTTCCCTCCTTCCCAAAACAAAAAGGTGTGCTGATTTTCTTGAGCACAAGGTGGCAGGATTCAACTTCATTTTAAAGGCAGTAGGCGCCAAACTGTGCTTGAAAAAGATAGGTAAAAATGCTTCTATTATTCAGGAGTGCAAAATCAGCTATGATCAAGTAGCTGGATAAATCTGCAAATAGGTGGAACACTGGAAATAACAAAACCCAGGCTAGGACATTCGGGAAGCGCCTCGTGTTCAGAGAAAGGTAGGACATTCAGAGAGTGCTTTGTGTTCAGAGGGAGCTAGGACATTAGGAGAGTGCATCATGTTTGGAGGAAGTTCAGAAAAGAACTGTGTGTAGACTGCTTTTTGTCATTGACGGAAAAGATGTGGATGCTCAGGGAAGAGAGGCAAGTACATGTTGGTAATAGCTACTAGCCCAGCAGATGCTGGAGATTAGAGTTCTTATGCTTGCTGTAGGTCATGGTGTAGCCGTGTGGTCTCTGATCATAGCTCTAGCTTGAATGTCAGAAAATCTTAATGTGGAAAGTTTCATGGCAATCAGGATATTTCTCTGGAAAACAAAATGTTTGTGATAAAGTCAGGAGTTCCCATGAGCTGTCCAAGCTCTCCCTTGCATAACAGCTAAAATTCCCCAAACTGTAAGCAAAATGAGCAGTTTATCTCTATGCAGTTTTGGTAAGACTGATTTGTCTGTATACACATCTTTGGACAAGGATAACCTAGTACACACACAAATCACATGGCTCTTACCTTTTCCCAGACTCTGCAGTATAATGTCTTATTCCCCCACCTAAATAACTATACTCTCACAGGGATTCTTTGAGGCTTTCATCTCTTTTCCAGAAACCCATGTTTGCATTTTTTCAGGTATTTGCTACAATACCTATGCTACAATATAAACATACTTTATGTATAGTGTGTGAGTTAAAGATTCAGAGATATCAAACTTAATTTCAGACAGTAATTTAAAAAAAAAAAAACACTTAAAGTATTTCAGCATCTTCAGGTTTTGTTTCTAATATATTCAGATGAATGTGCTTTCATAACTACACATCAGTGAAAAAAGTGGGCAAATACATGTGTATTGCAAAGGAACAGAATCCCTGGGAGGTCATTAATCTGTTTTCACCTGCCTAAGGCAAATCAGACTTTACGCCACCTGCTCTGGAGAGGCTTACCCCACCTGCTCTACGAAGGCTCTATTGCTCAAGATTCCAGTAGTCTCCAAGATGATGTTTTTGTCATGCTTAAGTGTCCTTTCCCTACAAAGGTTTTCATGTTGTCAAACATGAATCTTCCTCACTGTAAATCGAGAGCATTACTTATTGTCCCACAGACAAGGAAAAAAATTGTTACCTGTCTCTTTTCATACCCTTTTACATATTTCAGGAGTGTTATTGCACTTCCTTGAAGTCCTTCATGCACTGAAGAAAGAGAGGCCTTTCATCTTAAGATTGAATTCATATTTTCTAGCCCTCTCATCACACTCTATAGCTTAGTCATAGTTCCATCTTTGTTCTAGTTCTACCATCTTTAGCATGATGACTGCTCTTACAGCATTACTAGAAAGCTACTTGTCTCTAGTGGTTTAGTTGTGGCTCTCTTTTAAGTAATGGTTCATACGAAGTCTTGGAGTATTTGAAGTTCTTTTCTACTTTTGTTAATCTGTGAGACATACCATAGAAGAATGTTGTTACATTTATAAATAAAACTTATCTATGTAGAAATGAAGTCACAACTTATGACAGCAATTCTTTGAACAGCTATCCTTTTGTAAACCTAGAATTAAAACACTCAAAGCATCTAGCTGTGCCTATTGAAAGAGCTGCTGTTTCCCCCAGTAGGCCAGAAATGGTATTTCTTGGCGGACTATTCCCTAGCTTTCCTTTTGTCAACTTTGGTGGTCAGTGTACTACACTTTCAGTTTGTCATCCTCCCACATTCTCTCCCCAATCTATATTGATAAAATGCTGATTTTAGGACATACAACAGAATTTGGTATTTAACAGAAGCTGGTATTTTACCAACATGTTTTCACACCTCGTCATTTTTGCACTGTCGCAGAAAACCCATGTCAGTAAGTCCCAGCCCTTTTAAGACATGACCACTGCACAACTCAGCAACAGTCTTGTGAGAAATATGAGTTGCAGAAAATGCAAACAGACTTTTGCCACAACAGGTGGTGACACCCCTTTCCAAGTGTGTGCTCTAGTGCTATTTAACACTTAAACCTGCAGTCCTTACAAGTTCAAGGTCATACATACAAAACTTCACTCATCCTACACTACTGAAATATCTAATTAACCAAGTTGACCCAAGTGCATGGTTTTATCTGAAACTTTTTTAACAACCTCTCAGTTACTCAGAGTCATAGAAAATAAAGACATAAGATGTGTCTGCCTATATCTGATTAGACATCTCTGAGCTTATTGTCATGAAAACAGTGGTAGAATTATGATGAGTATTTGTTGCCTTAAAGAGCTGATGTCTTTGTGTTCATCAGGGGGAAAGAGGGAAAATTAACCATATTTTTCAAAGTTGTAAGCAGATGTGGCTGGAGGACAGTAATACGGGATTTGCAGCAACTTAACAGGGTTTTGCACTTGTGTCCTGCATCAAGGACTTTCTCAAGGTTTTTTGAAAGTGGAATATTATTGCAGTTTATGCTATTAATTTTTCTTTTTCTTTTAAATACTTTCCCCTAGAAAGTCATTCCTGATTTTTTTTTATCTTGTTATCCTTCTGTAAGTATTTCTATTTTGAGAAATATTTTAAAGCTGTTAATGCCTCTTTTTACCAATTTTGTATTACTTGTAGACAAAATGCCTTTCACTTGAACAGTATTTTTTATGGTCCTTACATTTTTTTTTTATTCTGCTTTGTTATTCCTTAGGACTTCCTTGATCTTCCTTGTGTTTTATTTAGAAAGGACAAAGTGCTGAACTTTGTACGGATGATATATATTCTGTACCGAAGAAATGTATCTATGTAACAATTTTACTTATGTTTCCATTTAATTTTTGTCCATGTCTGACAGCAAGAATGACAATATTTTCAATTATGTCTCTTTATCTAGTCTTTACTCATTGCCTTATAGTGTTCCAGCTAGGTACAGCTATGAGTTTCTTTTTTAATTCACCATGATTTACTCATTTCGAAGTACTCAGCTTGGGTAATTAAATAAGAAAGGACCATCACTGTCTTTGGGTATAGTGGTACAGTGGCAACCGAACACCCTGCAAACACAAAGTCAGGACTGCCTGCCATTTATCAGGACAGAAACGGCGAAGGATGAACACTGTCACTAGGTCCAGTTCCCCAGATCTGATGAACACTGTCACTAGGTCCAGTTCCCCAGATCTGCTGCTATTTGCACCTGGGAATATGTGATACACATCTGTCAGTCACGCTAGCCTCAGCCTCGGTGCAGGGAAACGGTAACTTCTTGCTCCTTCTCCCAGCCTCGGAATAGGGCACTGGTCCATAGGGTCACAGGGACCGCGGTGCACGGCGGCGGCGGGACGCGCGGTGGCGCCTGCGGAGCGCCCGTCGCCCGACTCTGCTGCAGGCTCCGCGCACCGGCCTTGCTGCGGAAAGCCCGCGCCCCGGGGGTGGCAAAGGAAAAGGCGACATGTCCCCGGCCGCGGATCCTTGCCGGAAGGGCAAGGCGTTTCGAGGGGAGCGGTTCAGGGTCCACCGCCTCCTGGGGCTCTAGCAGCGCCCTCGTTTATCCCGCGATGGGGAGGTATCGCCCTGATGGGGACGGCCGGTGTCCCTCGGCGAGGCGACCCGGCGGGGCGCCCACCCCGCATCGGCGGCAGGGCGCGCGCGCGCGTGAGCGTGAGTGTGTGTAAGCGCGTCTGAAGGCTCAGGCGCAGAGTGCCTATTGGTATCTGCTCTCCGTCACCCTCCCTCCGCTCCCCCTCCCTCCGCCCGTGTTGCTTTTGTCTTTTTTTTCCTCTCTCTTTTTTTTTTATTTTTTTTTTCGGATTTCAGGCTCATTTTGTGGAGTTTCTGCCCCTCTTTGCGTCAGCCCCACGTCACTTTGCCGGCAGCTCCCTAGCTTGGGCTGGAGCAGGAGCCGGGGCTGCTTTATTATCAGCTGGAAGGAGGAGGCGACAGTGCGTAAAGAGGCGAGCACGGCTCTCCGAGCCCCGCCGACGCTGCCGAGGGCTGTGCCTCCCTCTTTCTCTCCTTCCCTCCCTACGGCGGGCAGCGGTTGCCCGAGCCCCCGCAGGTAGCAGCGCAGCCTCCGCCACCTGCCCCCGCCGCTCCGTGGGTTTTGCAGCATCATCGGGAGCCGCCAAGAGGACCAAGGCGGTGCCGCTGTCCGCCCGCCCGCCCGCGGGGTCGGGGGCAGGTGCCGCGCCTCGCCGGCGACTCCTTCTACCCTCCCCGCCCCAGCCCCGCCGCAGCGTCCGGCCCTGGCTCCCGCCGCCTCCCGGAGTCCTCGGGGCAGGCAGCGCCGCGGGGCAGCTGTAGCTGCGGCAGCGGCTGCGGCGCGCCCATGTGAGTCCCAGTCGCGGGGTGCCCGCCCGAGGCGCGGTAGGCTGTGCACCCTCTGGGCGTGCGCTCCGGCAACAGCGGCGGCGGCTGCAGCGGGAGCAGGAGGAGGCCGTCGGGGCAGCGCTGGAGTGAGCGGGGTCAGCATGATGTCCTGGCGGCGGAGGCCGGGACCCGGCCTGGCGCGGCTGTGGGGCTTGTGCTGCCTGGTGCTGGGCTGCTGGCGGGGCGCTCTGGGCTGCCCCGCGTCCTGCCGCTGCAGCTCCTGGCGTATCTGGTGCGCGGAACCGGTGCCGGGCATCGCCTCCTTCCCCGTGCCGCAGGGGAGCGCCGACGGCGACAATGTCACCGAGATGTGAGTACGGTCCGGCCTGAGAACGGGGGTTGGCGGGATGGGGCGTCCGGGGGACGCTGCGGGGGGGAGCGGCAGGGAACTCAACCGTGCCGAAAGGCACTTGCTCCTCGGGCAGGGGGGGTGGCAGGCAGCCTGACGGCTGGGTGTGATTTAATTTGAACGAGACTTCACAGAGATTCCGCTGCCAGCCCGCTGAAGGTGATGAATCCTAATTGCCCGCGATGCGGTTCCCGAGGAACGGGACTGGCGGCGCGGCGGAAGATCGGTGCGGAGGTCCCGCGGGGCAGCCGGGGAGCGGGACGGCGAGCTGGGGTCCAGCACTGGCCGAAGGGAGCGCATCGCACAGACCTCACTCTGCGGCCGCGGCTCATCTGGAAAGGGGGGGTGGGGGGGCTGGGGGGGGAGGGTGTCTATTTTATTAATTCCTTTACTTTATCTCCCTATGCCTATTCCTGGGAACCGAGAGTTTTGGCGGGTGACTCCCTCCCGCCCTCCCTCCCGATCTCTCCTGTACGCTTTTTCTGTTAAAAAAATCCCCACGGTCAATCAACCAAAAAGAAAGGATAAAAAAGGAGATGATGCGGCAGATTCTGGTGGAAGGGACAGCAAACTATCTTCCCCATAGGCATGCGAGCCTGCTTTGCCCTTCTCAGTAAGGTGGCTGGAAGGAGAAATGCTAAGCCTGCAGAGGAATGAGCATTGTGCTGTCTCCAGCTAAAGTGCTAAAGGATTAGGAAACCCTTATTGATAGTGAGGAAGCTGCAGAAAGTTGTTTGGGTTTGTTTTTTTTTTCTTCAATTTCTGCCTTACCCATGTGTTGCTTCCAGTCTCATTTGCTTGCATATGATATTCGGTAAGAGTTCTGTAGCTTTACTTCTTAAATCCTGCATCATTTCACAGCTCTCTGCTCTGTGACATCCACAGATGCTGCCAGAGAAAAGCTGCAAAGGCTCTTGATGAGCAAAAAATTTTGAATACTGGACCTGCGTATGATAGATCTGGGGAAGAAAACCTTCTCAAGCTGTTCTGTCTATCTCTATTTTCCAGTCCCTGTGGTTTCTGGATTGTTTTCCATGACACTTAATGAAAAAGATGTCAGAATACTTCCCCCCAGATCTACATATACTGTTTGCATTCTCCATCCTTCTTCTCCCTTTCAATTTCCTTTAGAAATAATATACTGTGAAATAATTATTTTAGATTAAACTGTACCCTTTGGGCTACCTTTCTGCAGTTTGCTGAAGTCAATTTTCTGCATCCCCCCATGTGTGTTTGGAGACATGAATTTCTACTACTCCTACATGGTTTACCTTTGGTAGACTGTTAGGACCTGTGGTAAAGAAACAGACTTGCTGTTACGGCAGTTACTGGTTTAGATGTGTGTTTAATATTTGGTGGATTGCTACACTAGGAAAAGAAAAAAATTGCTTTAAGCTATGCATCTCTGCTTATCTTCATAGGCTTTGTTGGTGCTATTTTCTGATATGTTCGATTTGGAGGTAAAAGAGCAATCCCCCTCTAGAATTTAACTCTGTTTAAAAGGCCAGGGGAGGAAACATGCATGCAAATATGTATTCCAGCCATGATCAACTTAAAGAATGTCTAGTAATTTTGCTCTGGTGCTTTTGGTGTTCATTTTCTTGTGTTTTTTGAGCATGTCTTGGCATTTCTTTTGAATTTTTACTGTATCATTCTGTGACATTGCACGTTGTTGTGTTTGGTGATCTAAAAATAATTTTGAGTCATGGATTTCTCAGGAGATGCTGTTGCACATATTTAGGATGTTTTTTTCATGCGTACTTTCAACATAAAACACGGAGACTCTTTAATTAGTTTATAGGCATAAATTAAAAATCGGACGGCACTAGCTGTTATTTCACTGTGGGAGCTCAGTAAACAGTAAATATGTAGGGAAGCACTTATAATATGGTAGATACAGACTGTGGAAATATACTAGCTAAGAAACAAGTTTAAGAGACCAGGGCATTGTATTTTACTTGGGAAGCTTTAGGCCTGATTTTTCATTATGTGCTTTGTAGATAGAGGAGCACAGTTCCACTGGTCTCTGGTAAAATCATTCTTGGTATAAGTAAGAGAAGAGGAAAAGACACTTAATTTCTAGTAATTTATTCCTATGTATTTCCTGAGTTCTGTTGAAAGCAATCCTTCATTTGCTGCTCACAAGCTGCTCCTGTCAGGAGTGGATCCTGCAGTCCCAGGCAAAATACTGACAGGCACGCAGGGCATGCGGGCTGACTCTAGATCCTCACTGGGGCCACATGTACTGGAGTGTTAGGATAACTGCATGGTTAGGGAAGGCATGTGAAACCCATGGTGGTGCAGAGGCTTGGCTGTGGGCCAGATGGATGGCACAAGCTTTCAGGATGTAAGCAGGCAGCGAGGGTTTCCCCTTTCCTCTGAGAGGTGGGAGAGAAAGCTGGGGTGGTGCTGGTAGGAGTAACAGAGCTGTGGTCCCACACATCGGGTATCCTTCACCAGACATTCTGGTGCTTCGGCTCTGTTTTGACCTGTAGGTAAATTGCAGCTAGAGCTGAATGAACACTCATCTCCCAGTCCAGCTATTTCTTGATTCCTGGACGGATCCAGCACCCAAATCTAACAACAGCAGTGGAAAGACACCCTGAGCACTTCTGCATCAGCCCTGTGATGGCCAGCTGATGAAACTTGGTGTGGGAGGGCATAAGAGTATTTATACCTGGTGCTGTTCTTAGTCATCTTCCTTACCTTTTCCCTAACTGGTTGTTCTTGTGTAGTTTTCTATTAAGATGAATAAAAGACAGATTTTGAAAATTCTGTTCTAACAAGATTTTAGGTTCGTACAATTGGCTTTCCTTATCTGGAAAGCATGTGCCAGTGCTAAAATCCCTTATCATAACAGAGCTTAATGGTAGTAATTGTTTGGTAGTTTTGATATTATTAGAGATAAATTGAACTCCAGAGTGAGATCCTGCATTAAAATCATGGTACCAGTCATTTGAGCTCATGTTGCACTTGCATTAAGAGCCAAGGGCCAAGAGTGGTGAGAGCAAAAGGAGTATGTAAGTATTGCTAAATTCAAGTCTTGTAGGCACAATATCAAACAAGTAGTCCTGGGTGAGCAAAAATACTAATCGGATAGTAAATGAATAATGTTTAAAGTCATCAGGACTCCTTGTAAAAGGATGGGTTAATACTTTCTTATTAAGTAAAATGTATCGTTAGTATATCACTCTTCAAAGACTTTAATTTCAGAGTGTCTTTCTGCAGTGCAAGTGTATTCCAGGCCTAGTTTCACAGTTCTGATATCAAGTCGTTAATATGTTGACTTATGGTTATTCAGGTGAATGGGGTTTGAAATTAATTGGTGTATTTCAGGAAGAACCAATTGCCCACAAAATATTGGGTGACTTTCAAGCTCTTGCCTATTAAAGGAGAGGTGATTTTGTATTGCGTACATTTCAAAACCACAAAATAAATTTCTATTGGAGCTATATAAAGCACTCTAGAATTGCTAATAAGTAAGACAGGATAAGTAATTTATAGAGTAAATTATTTAACAAGTCATGTGAGCTTGTGCTAAAAAAAAAAGAAAAAGGCATGTTTAAATTCATATGGAGCTCAGAGCTGTTGTTATTTTGGGTCTTTTTCATTTTAGATTTCTAGGCTATTGTAGATTTAATGTAGTATAAAACCTTCTACAAGGCTCCTCCAGCCCCCAGCCCCGTCTTCCTCAAAACAGCTTTTGGCTGTGCAGCATCGCATGGTTTGGCTGGATTGAAAAGTTATTTCTGGTGACTTGGAATTGTGTAATAAAACACGAGGCATCAGGCTACAAATATAAAAGGGGTTTTGGACAGTGGTGATATAATAGCTGCTTTTAGGAATTCATCTTTTTTATCTTCCTTTAAAGATCTGGTTAATTGGTTAAGGTGAGCTGAAAATACTCTTTACAAGAGTCAGTTTTTAATTTCTAGGGTCTAAAAATATTCCAAGTATCACAAAGCATTGGGTTTTGTGTATAGTGGCATTATTTTTTCTATTTTTTTTTTGCTCCCAGAAACCTAGCTTGTTTCAGTCATTGACCTTCCAGTTGATGAGGACTGAAGGGGCTCCTTGGAGTCTCCGCTGGGGCTGACTCCATCAGGCTCAGGCAAAACAGTTTATGCTGAAGGAGAGCAGCATCCTTCAGAAGGTGCTCATGGCTGGGCTACCAAAACTCTGCCTCTCCCTCTATGACTATGTCTCTGTCCTCAAGAGTTTTGAGAGAGGTTTAGGATTTATATGCTAAAATGAAAACTATTTGTATGAATTTAAGAATTTGGTCTTGAAGACGTTGTTTTCAAGAAACTTCCACTTCTTTCCATACTAATGAGAAAACAGAGGGCCCAGCAGGGCAGCCTGAGATATCTTTAGGCTGGCATTTTCCAGATTTCTCAGGTTCTATTTTTTCTTCATTATTTTTATGCTGACAGCGTAAGGGAGAAAGTAGCTTAGCGAGATTTTAGATCCCATATAACTGTAAAGCAAAAACTTGTACATAGCTAAACAAGGCCCTTATTCTGAATTTCATTTTAATGCAAGAAGGACCTCCCTCACTGAATTGCAGTTCCTTTTCTTCCATGTTTGTTATCTGTCACTGCATGAATGTCTAACAGTATGTTAATGAAGGTGGACATCCAAATACCCTTGCCCAAGCTTGATGATTGTAGCAGGTAATGAAGAATAATAAAAGCCGAAAAATGGAGCAGAGAAGTCTAAAACTGTCTCAATGTTTTATTTATGTTAAATGTATATTAAGCTTGTTACATATGAAAAAACCTCTCTTTGAAAACCATCCTTTAAAAAATGAAGCACTCGTTGTATAAATCCATTAATTTACATATATTCCAAATGGAGAAATAAATTCATAGATGTTTGAAAGCCTGCACTGCCTGGAATGGGAATGTGCTCTTTTACAGGACACTTTGTGTTTGTTAAGATCTCTTCATCCAGATGTATGTAGGAACATAGCTGCTGTTAAAATAAAATATAATAAGGGTGCACCTTAATTCCTGTTCGATTGTCACCTATATTTTCAGAAAGTGCAAAAAGCAAACCTAACTACTCCCTCTCCTGAAATATGCATAGGGAGATGCTGCTTTTTACATAGGTACTATTAACCTTAACATTGAACAATCATAGTGGACTTATGGGAAAGGAGCCACGTCAAGGAAATTCTGTTGTGAATCTCCTTTTTTTTTTTTTTCTGGAAAAAAATGACCTGCACTGAATTGTATCATCAACAGACATTATAGCTGAAACATAAATATATTAGTACCAATTCAGCTATTGATGTTTCTGGCTTGTGTCGTCATCGGTAGGATATACTCTTGAAGATCAGATTTCGGGTCAATGTTCTTTGGTTCCTAGACAAGGCTTGAAGAAGTGAGATTTTTTTTTCTTTTTGCAGAAGTAACAGAAAGTGGAACAAAGCAGTCTAAAGCCTCATGGCACTTTCAGAGGCACTTAAAGAGATTGTAATCTCTGAATGGTATGACTTGAACCAGCCTTTTGCTGAAGCAGCTGGTCCTGATCCAACAAGGTACTTATGTGCCTTTTATTTCAGGGGGAAGCCGAGGGTGCGATTCTGGCCTTGTTAAAGGCAGTGACATAACTGGCTGCAATTAGTGTTTTGCCAGGGTAGAGTAATTTAGAGGATGTTTGTGAAGGATGAAAAGAAGTTGATTCAAGCATTATCTTGTTTAAAATTTGGGAGAGAATAAGCCTGTTGCTCTATTATTTGATGTGTTTTTGACTTGCATCTTGCCTTGACTCTCAAGTGTTTTCCTACTGTGTGAAGACTGAATATGTTGAGGCAAGAGGAAGTTGAGATCAAGTATTTTAGGGGGCTCTTTTACAAGGCTTTAAATAGTTCTGTATTGAAATGAACCTACACCTCTGTGTACAAAAATGTAGAAGCTGCAACCATTACAGAAGTTTGTGCTGGTCCATTGAGGATTTATGTCTCACTGTATATAGTTGTCTGGTGTGTAAGTAAAAGAAGGGTAAAACTTCAATTAAAGTTAGCCCATTGCTGAAACAGAAAAGCAATGAAATGACAATGTGTCTGAGGTCCTATTGGAAGAATCTGACAATGAGCTGTACTTTGGGCTAGGCAAGTCACCTATTTTTCCTCTTGGTTTGACAGTTGGGCCAAAAGTCTTCCAGTTTCAGATTTAGATGAAATTATTCTTACCTTTTTTTTTAATCCTAACCATATGTGTAAAAATAATTAAGGCTGTATTCAGCAGATATCTTGTGAAGCATGCATATCCCACATTGTACAGTCAGATGTGGTATTCCATATGAAAAGTGTATAGGACGTGACTTTTCCCATTCTTCTGCAACAACTGCCTGATTTTCTGAATGCCAGACAGCACAGCGAGCATATGTGTATAAATCATGTGCACATACTGGGCATGTCAGGCTTACCGGGCATGCACTGGGGGACTTTTCACAGCATCTGCTGTGGGTGTCAAGCGCTGGACTTGATAAATCATGTCTGGGACTGTCCCAGGCCTCAGCATTTAAAATCTGGCAAGTTCTCATGAACTGTGTAATGAAGGTACTTAACTCAGCTGGGTACTCTCCTGCCAGCGATGGAGAACTCACTTCTTCCAGGAAGTGATTCAGGAGGCTAAATTGGGTTCCTACTGCAAATTACCTGCGGAGACGTCCCCTTCTCTCTCCACTGAGTGTAAGGAAACCCTGGGGACTTTGTCCACTGGGAGTGGAAAAAACAAGGCCTTAGTTTTAATGAGCAGGGTCGAGCTGTGGAGTAAGATGTTTTTGTGGTCTCAGATGAACCATTTCAGCAGTGCATGTGGTGAACTGCTCCACTTCAAGTAGACCATGGGTCTAAACAAAGGTCTTGAACGTCAAATCTCAGCTACTGTCCTGTATGGCATACAGGTGTGTGCTTTGCCTTGAGTCTTCCCATCTAAGTTGCCTTACTTGGCATGGAGTATTTAAATGTGCTTTTGGGTCAGAGAGCAGAACAGTCTATTTAGCTAAGCAACTGTGGCACTTATTTGTGTAGCAAGACAGCTGGGTCCTGCTTCTGCTCCACTGAGTGTTCAATTACAGCAAAAATTAGAACAGCATGAACAGGTAAAGTTGAGACTACCCTCTCTCAGGTTGCTTTATAGTATGGTATCTTCTGAGACATGAGATCACATTCCCTTAGGGAGAGGAAGGAATTGAACCTGGTACCCCTGGATGGTGTTGGAGCACTTTGTCAGCATTTTTTTTTTTCCAAATCTGTGGTCTTCTACCTCACACAGACACTTCTTCTCTTTTTTTCTTTAAGCAGGTGAATCTGTTTGGTGAATATGGGTCAAGTTCATGAAGATAAAATTCCGCACGCCCCCTGTCCCCCTGGTGTGTGAATTGTCCATTACATATTAATCTCCCTCTCGCTGCCCCCCCTTACATATTAATCTCCCTCTCGCTGCCCCCCCCCCCTTTTCCTAATATTTAGAAACAGGGTTTGGGCACATTATGCATACCGTGATCCTCATCTGATAAACACATGCACTGTACTCTTCTGCTAAGGGCAGTTATGTTAAATTCATGGGACTAAGCATATGCTGAAGTATTTAATGTGTAGAGTGGTAGCAATATAAGTATCTTTTGAAGACTATGTATTGCATACATACACAAAAGTTTAAACTTTTCAGGTTAGATTCAAATCAATTTACAGACATTTTGAATTGGCACAAATCCACATTACATCAAGGTAAATAGAAAAATACTTCTGATGCTGGATATTCCTTCCGCCATAGACGTCACTGAAGATCCCCGACCATGTTTGTGTGCAGTGACTGTCTTGTTGCCTAGAGCCTGTTCCATCTGGGGGACCTAGGTGGCAGAGCTGCAGAAATAGATACCACTTATCCTGGAGGTGGATGTGTGTGGAGGAAAGACTCTGTGATCCTTCCTGCCCCGAACGTTTCTCCCAGCCCTCCAGTGACGTTCTAGTCTGCATGGAGACAGGGTAGTTTTCCTTCTGTTTTCTTGGTCTGGTTGTATGCACAGCTGTAGAGTGCTTCTGCATATTCTCACAACTTTTAATGGACAGTTTGCTTTGAAGCAGTTTTGCTTTTCACAGGGATTATCTGAAGCGTAAGGTTTACTCCTGACAGTTGGAGGTATCACTGAAATGTTTGCTTGATCTTGTATAATTGCAAGTGGATTCTTCATTCACTGTGCACACTCTGGAGTGGGGAGAATGCTGCAAAGGTGTGTAGGCTGGAGGAGTGCAGGAAGAAGGTGTGTGCAGTGCTGTGGTGTGTTCATGAAAACACAGGGAGAAACAGGCTGGTGGATGAGAAAAATACTACTCTACTCATAAGCAGTGACAGAAACAATAGCTGTACAGGTAAACGGAGAACAGTGTGGAAGTATTGGTGGGTAAGGAGCAGGCAGCTTTGCAGAAATACTGAAAAAGTTTGAAGACTACTGTAGTAAAAGATGTCACCTTATGAATAGGTACATGCAGAATGAGAGTTTAGTTTGAAGGGGAAATGGTAGAGAAGATGATCTAAGGCTTGAAATTATATTAAATTGGAAAACTAATGCGTATAAAAGAGTGTATTTTCCTTAGGTATAACAATAAAGACAACCACAAGTGGGTTTTTAAATAAAGGTGATCTCACTCAGAGGAAATACGTGTATGTCAGGCAGCAGAGCAAACAGTGATACAAAGAGAAACCTGAAAGATAGATATAGGATGCTAGTCTGCATGTACCACTGCAAGAGAGAGTTTCCCTAATATCAAACTGGCTAAGAAAAAGAACATGGAAAGTTATGGAAACAGTGGCAGCAATGTGGCAGTCAGCACTAGTATTAGAGATACTCTGGATACTAACAAATGTGCAGGAAGTGTAATAAACACATCATTATGCTAATATATGCAGTGCAAGTGAGAAACTACTTATATTAAGTGAAGAACAGGATTCCTCAAGTGAAGAGAAAGTGATTTTTTTGGAAATGCTAATAGAAGAAGCTATAAATTCAAAAGATCAGCCAATTAAAATGAGAAATGGACTATACAGGGTAGAAACCAGAATGGAAATAAATGTGATAAAAGAAAGTGAAATTGGGAGCTGTGAATAGCAAATAAACATGGAAGAGTGAAGTGCCTTTGAAAGGCTTCAACAAAAAACAATTTGATGTTGTTGAAATGCTGTCTGAAAAAATGCATGGGTTAAATATAAATAGGTTGGTGTTGACATACAGAAAGTGTCAGCCTGTTGTGGGCTTAGAAAATTGAGATAAATATCAAGAGTGGCCGTACCATGGAAAGTCAAAAATACAACCCATAGGCTTTTTGGAATGCTTCAGTAACAATGTGAAGTTGTATTCATGTATGTCTTCCATTAAAAGCAAAATACATCTTGGAGAACACACAGATATGTGGTCAAGGCTACACGAGATATTTCACAAGTCTTAGGAAAGAGAATAGGAAATCAGTTGTGAACCATGGCAGCAGATGGTATCATTTGAAGACTGGAAAAATATCTACCAATTGGGTTCTCTGTGTAATAATTGCAGAGAAAAAGGTAGAGATTATGACCATATGGAGACTCTCAAGACTTAAATAAAAACATAAGAAGGAAAACTTTTGCTGGTTTATGGAAAAATAATTATTCTTTGAGGTGTCAGGAGTAAAATTATGCAGATAATTTAATACATTGACAGGCTATAGATGGATTTTCTTGAACAGACGTCGTTAAGTTTTGCAGTTTCACTCTGTCATATGGAAGTATTACCTTCTGATCTGTATTTGGCATGGCGTGTACTGCATGCAGTGAACAGGACAGTGGATAGTGTATCAGGTACGGATATATGTCTCGATGTTCCAGTGAGTATCAGAGCAGATTGAACAGAGTATTTGATGTTCCAAAAGCCAGTAATATTAAACTGAATAAAGCCAGGAATTAATGTCAAGCAGTGGAAAGAATATATGTCAGGTGAAGGCCAACCTAGAGAGAATTTCAGAGGGAATTTCTTACACTGAATCAAAGAATCATGTAATACTGAACATGCCAAAACCTGGAGATAGGAAAAAGACTTAAAATGTTAGGAAGCATAATGTCAACAAGTGCTTATCTAACTCTGAAGGATGTGTAACTCACTTAAGATATCCTTCCACCCAGTCACTGCCTGAGTATGGGTAACTGTAAAGAGAATTCAAAGGTTTTGACATCAACCAAGATGCTTTAATATTTTGATTCACTGAGTGACCCCAAAAGATTCACATAAAGAATGGTTAGGAGCAGTCTTACTGATGTTTTGTCATTCTCATTTACATCAAGGCCAGTGACAGCTACAAAGGTGATGGATGCAACTCGTGAAAAAGAGAGTGGTTGTGTTACTGGTCTTTGAAGAATCACCACACTAAGTGGTTCTGTAGGAGAAAGAGATGTCAGATATATTTGTATCTATTCATTCGAGGTGCTCTTTCTTTCTTGCAAGCCAAATAATAAAAAAGGTTAGTCACATCTCTGTCAAGAACTGATAATAAGCCACCTTTACTACTCTCCTTTTGTATGTTATTTTATGCGATTTTTAATGTATATATTATGAAAGGACTGTACAGGAGTTTAAGCCTCTTCCTAACAGTCTGCAGGGACAATTTCATACATAGTGAATAAAATGTGTGTTGTAGATAAGTATAAGGTCAGTAATTAAGACATACCTTTTTGAATAAATAGGTTATTGTCTGGCTACTTGATACTTCTTTCTGACTATATCGAGGAGTATCAACATTTCCAAAATATCACTGCTAAGGAAACACTAGACTGTAGCTGTCAGTTGTCCTCTGGAAAGATGTCAAAAATTGATGTCTTGGTGAAATATCAAATGCATGAATTTCATGAAGCTTAAGGGGGAGGACAGGTTTCCAAAAGGAGAAAATACTTAAATAAGCTTTAAATGGATTTTTGAAAAATAATTCTGAAGGTGGAGCTCATCAAGGGCATGGATCTTAAATCTGGAAAGCTGCATGATATGTCTTGAGAGTTTGCTTGATTTGGTAGTCTGTTATTTGAAGAGAACAGGACAAACACCTTGAGGCCAAACACGTTGAGGCCAAACCAGAAAAGTAAGTAAGGCCAGGGGTGCACTATGTTTTGTTTTCCCTGCCTCTAAATATAGTAACTCTTCCCTTAAACTCTGCATTGCAGACATATTTATTTATTTTTACTTTTGCCTTCATGTTTGCATACTGTAAAGAGGGAACTAAGGTTGGCTGGCATATTGTGGGCTTTCCATTTCCCAGGGAGTTGCAGTCATAATCAAGAGTGTGGATCTGCTCCTGCAATACCAAAACAGGATTGGGATCTCCACTGAATTCCTGCTTTCTCCTGCTTCAAGCTGGTGGGTTGGCACTAATTTTTCAGAGTGATGGCTTTGGAGAAGCAATTCACAATAGCAGTTGTGTACTACTAATTGGATAATCATAGCATGTTGACACGGAGCAGAATGTCTGAGCCCCACAGTCTCTTGGCAGTTGATGCAGCCACACATCAAGAATAGGGAATTCTTGAAGGTAACTGTGATTTGTGACCTTGACCATTAGATGACTTCCAGATCGCCCTGAATAGCGCATTATCTGAATGTGTAGTAAAGGATTTGCTCAAAAAACTGGGTGTGCCTGTGGCTGTAAAGAAAGATCCCAGAGTTAATTATGTCAGCTGCAGAGCTGCTATACTGCACATGGAGAGCTACGTCCTGTAGTCTTCCGTGACTCATGCTTAAATGCTCTAAACAGGAGGAAGAAAATACCCTGAAGGATGACTTAAGGAGCCTGTGGTAGTGGCAATCAGTTTTTCACTCTTTGTGAAATACAGAATGATTCACAGTTTAAAAAAACCAATACCACCACAGCACTTGCTCAGAATTTGTCAGGAGACACCAGACATCTACAGAGTCAAGTACCTGTCTGTAAAATTGCTGAATGATAGGTAAGTCCACGATGGACTAACTCGACACACTGCCTCTTTCTTGAGTTATGACATGCTCTTTTAGGAGTAGAAGTTCAGTTTCTTGAGATTGGCTGTATGAAAACTGGCACTGATGGTACCAGATGGAGACAGCAAAACAGAACGAAGTAGTTGGAGTAAGCCGTATATCTGTAGAGAACATGTCATTACTAGATGTCTGTATCATGCTCACTGCTTGCTGTTGGTTTCCTTCCTAGAGGGAGCTTGATCTAATGTAGAAAGGTTTCTTGGTTGATTAGAGATTAGAGATTATGTCATTGGTCATCTGTCTGAAGCCTCTCATTCCTGATATGCAGCATTGTGTAGCTCTATGCTTCATTTTCAGACTATGGGAGTTCACACCCCTTGAGTAGTATTTTAAATTTAATTTCAGAGAGGGTGCAAATGAAACCAGTTGAATCTGTTAAGTTTCATCAAGTATTTTGTGAAGCTTTCAAGTTTTGCATGAATCACCCCAAGTGTGTTGAAAGTGCCCTAAAGTTTTAGCAGACTTGGTCTGACATTTGATTTTATAAGAAAATACAGTACTAGAGAACTTTGCAGTGTTTAACTGTCAATGGTACCATATAGCTCTCACAGAAGGGAGACTAGGGACATACGTGACCTGTCGTTAAATGGTAGTTCATCTACTGACAGTTCAATGTCTGGAGTGTGCTGCCTTTTTCCCTAAAGATTTAGTGAAAAAATAACTTGGAGTATAAAGTTTTCCCAAAGTTCAGAAATGTTTCACCAGGGAATGTTTCTTAATTTTAAAAACTTTTTTTCCCAGCTGTGTGAACCAGAGCTGGACATATAATTGATTTATTTTTTTAGAGTGTTAAGAAAATATGTTTCCCATAAAGGGAGCTTTCTGGCAACAGAAATCCTTCTGGAGCTGAATTACAGTGTTATTTGCTTGCATCTATGTTGTTAAGACTAGTGTGTGCCAGTTTTCCAGCCTGTCCCAATAGCTCCAAATGGAGTAGTGTACCTTAATATATATTAATCCAGAGAAGATAGAGTAAATCAAAATAATAAGGAAGGCATACTTCTGCTGAACAGTTTTTTTTTCAGGTTAAGTAAAAGATTTGAAAGTTAGAGTGAAACCTTTATTCAAGCTACTGAGGCACAAAGTTACCTAAACCTCTTTAAAGAGCAGAACTTGCCTTCTCATGCCCTTGTGGTTCAGGGGCTGCTTCACTGATGTTATACAGACTGTATCTGTAGTCTTTCACAGGTGTAATGATCAGGAGTGAAGACCATCCTCTTAAAGGAGAACTTATTTGGAGGAGTTAGCTGTTTTCTGATTTTAAAATATCCTTTTGAGAATGTTGCAGAAGTGGTAATATATAAATGTGTGACATTATTCAATAGCTGATGAAGTGTGCTGAAATGAATGTGTTATAGTAGGTTGCAATGTGCTGTCAGTTGGTCTGTGATTCTGAATGCCTTTATTAGAAGTAATCAGTGGTTTACAAAGGGGAGATGAAATTAAAGGTCTGAAAACAAATACTGTTTACTGATGACTCACAAAGGAGATGCAGAATGGTAGTACTGCAGGCAACTGATGGCTCGGTTTAGAGGCAGAGGTATTTGTGGCCTGATATGTGTGATCCAACTGGGTACTATACTGACAGGTTTTGGCGGTGCTGCGCTTTGCTGTAATGTTCAGTGGGAGCTTCCAAGTTCTTCACGTGACTTCAGCCAGCAGTGAGTCAGGATGTTATTCCTCTGTGCTGCAATAAAAATGTTCAGTTAAAGACTAGGGTGGATATTCTTAAGGGCAGGCAGGCAAATTACATTTCTCAGTGTCGCCCACTGCAAGTCAGAGCTTTTAGAGTATTAATGTTTGATGATAAGTAGCATCAAGGTAGAGTAGTTGTGAAGAAGGTAAAAATAGTCTTCAGCTATGAAGAAGTTTTATTTCAAACCTCCCTCAATAAAACAGAACAGCAACTTCCCCTTACAGCGCACAGCTACATCACTGTACTCTTTTCTTTCTTGCTGCTATGAAATAGCTGCAGAAGCTTAACTTAAAACAGACTTGTTAAGCAAGTGAGGAAGTGTAAGAGGACGTAACCTGCTTGTGATAAATTGTATTTGCTTACTCTTTCTTCAAAGATTTTCAGCTGCGTGAAATTTGCTTTTCTGTCATATTCTGTCCTACGAGTATTTCTACAAATGCATTGCAGACCAGTTATTGTTTTGAGTTGGTTGCACTTAGCTAGAATTTCTTCTGGGTCTCAACTCTTAGTGTGGTTATGGAAAACCAGTGATTTCTTTTGGCTCTTTCAGTTAGGAACTGAAGAAACCATAAAGAAACTAGTACCAGCTCAGAGTAAATTATGACACCACCGTGTCCCCCTCACCTTCTTTTAAAGGATGTAATAAGAAAAGGAAAAGGGAAAAAAAGATTGGAAATTCTTGCCTCTTCTTCCCAAATATCATCCTTTTGGTTTGTTCCCTAATGGACCAACACTGATCTTTTTGTATAGATTGTGTGCTCATACTCAAATCTTCTGATGTAAATTATGGTAGCTTCATTGACTTCAGCAGAGCTGAGCTGTTTTACACTGGCTGAGGCTTACCACAGGATGTAATATGCTAATATATTTCTGTGTGGCACTGTAAGTTACATCAAGTTCTGGAGCTTCTCATAGTGAGAGGTTCTAGTTAAATGTTTTTATGATTAAAATTGCAATGTCAGATTTGGATGGGTGATAAATGTGTTAAAGTGATGGATCTGCTTTCCAGCAGTATTTGTTAGAGTGAGGTTTTTTTGATGGCTTAATCTTCAGCTGGCAAAACCAGTCACTTAGTTTCTTCTATTTTGCTCTTCTGAGTCTCTTCTCCCTGTTTCTCTGTCCATTTTATTCACTTCCTGCTCTTCTGTTTTTTCCCTGTCTCTCTATAGTCTTGACAGGGTTCTTGCTGGTTGGACACTGAGGGCAGAATGAAGAAGGTATCTTTGCTCCTCTTACATAGCTTTATTTTAGCATGATGAAGTCCAAGTGACAGAGAAGGTGGTAATTAAACCATGAGTTCTTCTTCAGGCCAGGTTCAGAGGAAGTATGATCATTCACTTGCAAGACTCTCAGATTGAAGAATTTATAGCTTTTTATAAACTACTTCATTTTTTTTTTTAATTTGGCAAAATATGTAAATTTACCAACCAACAAACAAAAAAAACAGATTAATAAACCAAAGAGAATAAATCAGATTATCTTAAAAAATTCAAGGAAGGAAACAAAATAAGGAGGACTCTGTTATCTTTTAATGGGTACACTGTGTTGGTCTTATCCTAAAATGTCCTGCAGATCAGTAAGTGTCGTATGATCCTGTAGTAATGTGTGTTGTCTAGTGTCGTGTGTTGCCTTTTTACTGCCCTTCTTTTTCCCAAGGAACATTGAATCCATTAGGGCAAAATTTTTGCTTTTCCTGGTACTTGGCAGGAGTGTAGCCCAAGTCAGCTTTGCAGCATTGGAGGTCAGCCCAACCCAGCTTTTGTGATTCTCAAGCTTCTGCTGGGATTTGGGCACACAATGGGTTTCTCCAACACAGCAGCTGAGATACATGGGTTGCCTTTGGAAAAGCAATATACATTCTTTCCAGTTCACCAGAATTCCCTTTAAATAAAAACTAAATCTTAAAATTAAGACAAGTTTTATTATAGCAAAAAAAGTCTTTTTAGGAAAACCTACGTCTTTGGTTTGTCCTGGATACGCATGAAAATACAGGCCAATCTGTAAGTTTTTCTGGGACTGGGTAGTCTTTTGAAATGCATGGACTCTTTAGCAAGGTATCTCTTACATGTGGCTTACTTTTCTGCCCATAATGTCAGCTGAATTGCAGTTTCCACCAATTTCTTCTTCCTAGACTGAATGGTTTGCACTGTGAGACTTTTTTTCAGATTATATATCATCCATGCATTATCTGTAAAACATTTTAATTTCCAGTCTGTGGGATGTCACTGGTTATTCATAGATCTCACATGATGATATTACAAAGGACCAGCTTGCATGCCCACACCCTTTTGGGGTTCAGGCAGATATTCATGTTATGTGAGTGTATTCAGTGCTTTGGTATACTATGGGTTTTCTCTTAATTTCTGCTTTTGCATGTCACATCATGATGTACAGCATCCCTTTTCTCAGTTTTCCTACAGCAATACCTTGTAAATAAATAGAACTGAAGCTAACTTTGTGGCAGGGAATAAATCAGTTTAACAAGCGATGATGTTAACAGCATGAGAGAAAATGCTAGGGCAGTCTGATCCCCCCCTCAGCATAAGTGGGAGTAACTCCACTGCCACCATTAAAGTTGGCCTTTTTGCTGTGATGACATCTGTGAGGTAGGGAAGTATGCCCTGGAATTTGGTAGCACTGTAATGCAGCTTTATTTACTGTGCCTTCAGGGTGATGAACAAGGTTTCGTTTCCCCTGTGTAAAACTCAACTGTTTCTCCTCCAGCCCTGTCCTAGAAAGTGCCATTTAAATGATGGGGACATATTTTATGAGCACTTTCACTCTGAAGGTGCCCTAACAAGATCTTAATGTTAATTGTGTAGGTCAGCAATCACTGCTGACTTTCAGACATCAGTGCTTGATCTTTGAACAGTCAAAAGCCATGGAAGGATTCACTTTCCTAATTTTTCTATCTTGCTTTTTCAACAGTTTCATCGCAAACCAGGAAAAATTAGAAAGTATCAATGACAACGAAGTTGGATTTTATGTTGGACTTAAAAATCTGTGAGTATATGGGATACATACTTAATAAAGTTGTTTTTTCATTATTTCTTTTATAGAAGCGTATAGTAACCTCATCAGAGAGCAGGCCTAACTTTGTATGTAATAGAGGACAGTTGTAGATCTTGCAGTTCAGCCTTGTTGAGATATGATCCACACTCTTATTTCAACCATTATTATCAATATGCTTTCCATTACATTTTAAATTAAATACTCATTGCATTTAATATATAGCATACATAACAGTTTTATGTATTTTCACAGGACTGTGGTGGATTCAGGCTTAAGATTTGTGTCCCGTCAGGCGTTTGCGAAAAACATCAACCTACAATACATGTAAGTAGGAACAGTGTCTGCCTTCTAGGTCAAAACTGCCCAAGTCATATTAATTAATTGTTAATTTATTTCTATCTTTTACCATTTCCTTCATAAAAAATGTTCCAACAAGGCAGAGTTATAACGGTCTTCTGTCATTAATTGACCCTAAGTAAGAGAAGTGTGGTGAGGAACTGGCAGAACATAGGAAATACGTGGTAAGGAGCTTGCAGATCATAAGAACATAATGTGGGATGGTAAAAAGACTGTTCAGTTCATTATCCTGTCTCTAACAATGGACTTTGGCTGTGTATTTAGTTGTAAGTAGTAGCAGAGAGGGTGCCTCTCTCAGCTGGGTGAGTTGGTGCTGAGGGTTTGCATCACACTGGGCGACATGAGTTTGACTAACTAATGGGCTGAACATGTTCTAGTAGCTACACACTGCAGCAGGAGCATGCGTAGAGAATAATATAATTTGATCAGTGTGCATGCCCAGAGACTGTGATGTGACAGTCCTGAACTTTGGTCCTGAAATGATCAAAAAATTCACTTTGGAAGCTCATGCAAGATCTGAACTAGTACACCCAAAGAAGAATATAAGAATGAGGTTACTTTCATACCAAAATGCAATGCGTGCTTTGTGAACTTCAGGAAGCAGAGTTGATGCTTGTGAAGCCTTTTAAGTGTGTACTTTAGAGTTAGCAAAAGCTGAACTGATCAAAGCTATTTATAAAAGAGCAAAGTTCTTTATAAAAGTACAGAGAAAAATGATCAGCTAATTGAAAGACTTTGTTTCGGTTTAGAGTAAGTACATGACCTTGGTGGAATAGACATGGAGTAGCTCGCTTTGCTATTTACATGGAAAACTGTAGATCTAGTTGTACAAAACATTGAGATCATGGGAAGGACTCAGTTCCTCACAGGTACCCTCTTCTAGCCAAGTATTCAAGTGTGTGTTTCAGTCCATCCATCTTTGTTAGATATACTTAGCACTTAACCCCTTGCTTTTGTTAAAGTCCTAATGAGACTGAGAAACATAAGGTGAAGCCTTGGGCTTGTAAAATAACTTCCTTGTAATAGGGAGGAACTGTTGAAGAGAGCAAAGGGCTGATTGCTTTGCTAATTAAATGGAATCACTTTCTGCACCTCTATTTTCCAAAGAAGGGAAATTAATTCATGTAGGGAGTGGATGTGAGCGACTGTATCTGCCTAAACCGTAATTGTTGTCCTTAATGTGGAACTGTCACTGGAGGACAGTAAAACACATCTTGGCAGCCTAAGAGACTTACATATTACTTTATACAGTCATTAATAAAGTAAATATCTTTTACTATAATGAGTTGATGATATAAGGGCAGTATCTTCTAAAATAAATTTGTGTTTACCTGTGTAACACTTGCTCACTGAATTATGGTTAAAGATGAAAGTTATGGTAAGAGTTATGATAAAAGATAAAATTCCATAAAGCCAAGTGCATATGCACTGGCTGTGGAAAATGTGCAATAAGAGCCTACTGCCTGAGAGGCACATTTGCAGAGAAAGATTTAGTCACTGTGCTGGGACAGAATCTCAGCTTATCATGGCAGAACAAAACAAATTCAGTCTGGGATCAAAAGGAATTTTGTGTTAGATTTTTACATCTTTTCCCCATTACCTTATCTTCTTGGAAGGCATCTATTGGAATACTGTATATAGATTAGGACACTGAATCTACACATCTTGAAAGATTACAGACAAGAGCAACAGAGCTGTAAGAAGTCTGTAAAGCAAATAATTTAAGGAGGCTCAGAGTCTGAATACGTTCTGTCCAATAAAGAGAAGACTGAAAAAGAACATTTTCCCTTTAAAGAAGAATAATTATTATGAGGAGAGCAATCAGTTCTCTCCACAACCATGACTACAGTGTGAAAAATAATGAGTTTAGTAACTCAAGGTAAGTAGGTGTTTGCAGGATGTTCTCAGTTGTACAGGGCAAGTAGACTGCAAAAGGTAACTTAGATAGGGATCCTCTTGATGGGCTTTTTTTTTGCCTGTTTCCTTGGGGAAATGGGTTTCATGCAGTCATAAAGTGTCTCTGGTTGCTTCTAACCAATGGTTGCTTCTAAACAAAACTTAAACAGTAAAGGTGACCATTGCTCAGAACAAGGAGACCCCATTAGAGATCCCACTTAAGGGAAAAGTATTATGCCCATATGACCTCCTAGGCACTTTAGAACCCATGTGAGCAAGATGTCTTTAAAATACTTTAGTCACAGGAAGAGCTTCAGCTGGAGCACACAGTCAAATGTGAAGTACATACCAATTGGTAAGCAGGCTTTACTAAGTCTGTAGTTCATGAAGCTCCTTGTTAGAAACAAATTAGGCTGACTGACATCTGTTTGGTTGATGTACATGGAATACCTGCATTATGAAACATTATGAAACTCTTATCCAGTTTCTTACTGTGTTTTCTCTTACTGGGGATTTAGTAATGTTAGCAGACACAAGATAAGCCTAGATAAGATGGAAAATCTTAAATGGCACTGCCTGCTCTATAAGCACATGACAAAGCAGTAAGTATGGAGGCATTCTTTGCAGAGGCCGATCTATTATCCTTGCAAGGAATGCATTTGTTTGTTTTCTCTGGCAAGTCTTGATGCACACTAAAATGTTTCTGAAAGCCCCAGTGAATCACTGCTTCTTATCAGCAATAAAACTCCTGTTGACTGCCCTGGGAATGCACTACCCCTCTTGTGGTTGGGACAGTGAAAACTATTAAGAGCTGAAATCATTTCACTTTACCAAGGTAACCTCTGAGTATAGGTCTTTGAAAAGTCTTGCATTTTATTTTGAAGCAGCAATTTGTTCATATTTATAAAGAAAAGAAATCTCCAGACACATTTTCTGAAGACTGATATAACTGTATAAGATTTAATTTTGTTGATGATACTATTACAATTTTCTTCTGTGAAAAGTCTTTGCTGTAGTTAAAGAGCTTTATTATATGAACATAGTATTTATTTCTTGAATCATATGAGAATTATTGGATAATAAGGAACTTACTAGTACACATTTCCTTATGCCCTTATTTTCTTGGCCAAACTTCTGTAGCCCAGATATCTGTCTAGAGTTATGTAGGATGAGAAAATCTGAATACTAACATAAATAGCAGGAAAATAAATGCTCTAATAAATATTACCTAAGAGTCATTAATAGCCTTGCTCATCTAATTCTGCCATTCTCATTGACTTTAGAGTCAAATTAGTCAACAGTTGCATTTAACAGGCTGTTAACCAGTCCTAGTTTAGTAAGGCTGTAAATTTTGTAAGTTTATCTGCTACTAGCAGTATTTTTAATGGACCTGTATAACACATGTGCCTGGCATACTCTCAATACCTTTCAACATAAAAATACTTTTCATAGCAAGTGTGTATTTCCAAAAATATTTTAAAATAGCTATTGTTATATGCCAGGATGTGTATGACTGTATCACTGTAGATTTGTGAGTATAGTATATACACACAGGTCTTGGTATTAAAATGCATTTGTATCTCTACACTGTTCAAGTTTAAGTAAGGCAGCAAAATGAAACCACTTGAGACCTTGCGGCAGATTTCCCCTTGCTTGCACACAGCCTTGCCCCAGCCAGCTATAGGCAGAGCAAGCAGTTGCCTGTGGAGGGAGACTGAGCGTAGCGAAACTGGCCCTTCACCTTTTCTCCTCAGTTCTCCTTAGATCTCTTTCCTCCTCTTCCTTTTTGTTCCACCTTGCCAAGAGCACTACGGTCAGTAGAGGTGTGCTTGTCTTGCTAGCTGTGTGAATATTTATGCAGCTTTTCAGGCTGCTTTTGCACTCCTCACATGCCACAGGGCTGCTTTTTAGCTGAATTAAGACTAGCAGGTTAAAAGTGAGCTTGATATTCACATGTAAAATAGGGGCATGCTTTTAACTGAATTTGGGTCCTGTCCTTAGGTGTAGCTTTGAGCTTTGTTGCCAAGCTTTGTACGCCAGACTTTTAGTCTTTTTTAGAAAAAAAAAAAAAAAGGCTTTAGAACCCCATATGGATCTCAGGGTTGCTTAATATGGTCTTTTTATGTGTAGCTGAATTGGGAAACTAATTTATATTCTCTCTCAGTGGAAGTGCAAGTGTAGCCCTCAACTACTCTCTAGTAAGTCTGGTAGTGATTTTTTCACTTAACATGAATTAAAGAGACTGCAGCAGGCATCTTTGTAATCAATATAAAGTGCTCAGTTTATGAGAAATATATGGAATCATAGAATGTTTTGGCTTGGAAGGGACCTTAAACATCATCCAGTTCCAACCCCCCTGCCATGGGTAGGGACATCTTCCACTAGACCAGGTTTCTCAAAGCCCCATCCAACCTGGCCTTGAATGCTGCCAGGGATGGGGCAGCCACAGATTCTAAGGGCAACATGTGCAGGTGTCTCACTGCCATCATAGTGAAAGAACTTTGTAATATGTAATCTAAATCTCCCCTCTGTCAGATTAAAGCCATTCCTCCTGTCCTGTCCCTACATGCCCTCGTCAGACGTCCCTCTCCAGATATCTTTAGCTCTCCTTTAGGAAGCTGCTCTAAGGCCTCCTGTTCTCCAGAACCTTCTTTTCTTCAGGCTGAACAAGCCCAACTCTCTCAGCCTGTCTTCATGAGCCATGTGCTCAAGCCCCAGATCATCTTCATGGCCCTCCTGTGTTGAGGGCCCCAGAGCTGAATGCAGTACTCCAGCGTAGCAGCAAGAAGCTGAGATGGGAACTTGCCATGCTCCAAGAAAGTCCAGAAATCTCTAGGAATAGAACATTAGAATAACCTTCAAAGTATCATTTAAGGGGATAAATCTGTAAGAGTGGTCTGAAAAATTTGTGTTGAATTACTCGTCAACTTGAAAAACCTTGAATTGCTAAACCACATGGGACAAAATGCTACAGTCTAGAAAGCACTAAATGTTTCAATCCATGATCAAGAATAAGGCACAGGAGCTTTTAATTTTTAATTTTTCTCACTATTCTTGCTTCCCTTTCCTGGTGCATATCAAGCACAGCCAGTAAAAATATGAAATGAGAAAGCTATCAAGGTGGTTTTGTTTTTTTTTAAACTGGAGTTATTAAAAATGAAAGAATGACTCTTTATTGTTTTGATAATTTTACTTAAATTAGCAGTCCATTTTCTTTTTTTTTTTCGGTGGCTCATTTGGAGTAATTAATACCTGCACAAAGTGTTCAGAAAGTAGCATATCTGGTGACATCTGGGTGGTAACTCTGGCTCACGAGTCTGAATAAGTAAAGGCTGTTCTTCTGTCTAAAGGTCTGCAATAATCCTCCAAAGCTAGGACCGTCTTGAGGCTAAATGACAAGAAGATACAGCTATGGCACTGCCTAATTCTCACAGTCTGTTGTTTGATAGAGGTCATAGCTCTCAAGCAGACAGAGAGGTGAGATGGGTTAGATGACTATGAGTAAGCTGAGCAAGGAAACATGTAAGCAGCTAAGAGGAAATCTTTAGGAAACATGGGACTTCAGTCTTGCCCATGAAGTAAGTGAGCTGTTATGTCCATACTGGGTTACAAGCAGCAAACCCTCTCACTTTCATCTCTGTGTTTTTAAGACAGTCTTCAAAATTTTATTTTTAAGGTGTTATTTTCTTAAAACAAAAAAGACAAATGCTATCACAAAGGATGGCTGGGTCTCTTCTGAAAGATGTTTGTGGCCCATTTTCAGATCTGTATTGTGAAACTTCAGTATTTAGAAGGTGTTGGTGGGAGAGGGATTCAAATCCCGTTTGATTTGCCTTGGTATGGGATCAGAGTTTGAGCCTGGCTTTCCCAATGGGGCGCCAGGGAAGATCACACAAAGTGAAATGGCTTCAGATGGATAGAGAATTCCCTGAGGAATCCATCTTCTGATAGTTAGGGAGTCCTCCTGATAGGAAAGAGTAGGATCCTCTGCTGTGTGGAAACCAGATGACCTGGAATATGTTGTCTCCCATCAGAGCAGTGAGTGGCATGGCCATCTGTCTGCAGGATAGCCCGTGGTATTATCTTTCTGGAAAGACAGGGTTTAGTCGCTGTCCAGGTATAAGAAGCAGTTGTGTGCCTTGTTTGGTAATACCAAACATACATCTGCATGTGTTGTTTGGCAGTGTCAGAACTGGCAGTGTTTTCCTGCATGGTGAGTGATGAGTCGCCTTTGGAGGGATGGGTCTTGGTCTGCTTCACATTACGCTGGTACTGGAGACAAAAGCACAAGTCTGTATGAAGATTCATCTTCCTTCTCCCAAGATATGGCTTATACAGACTGGGAAAAAAATCATAGTGGCAGTTTTTACTTAAATGTAACTTCTGTCCTACATGCAAATTGTACTTTAATTTTGATATATCAGATCAAAGTCTGTGAGACATTTCCATCAGTGTCTGCTACAGGGCAATCCAGTCCACATGACTAATGAAATAGTAGCTCATCTGTTTAGTTCTCACACATTGGGACTGGTCAATTTATAAGCTTGAGGCTGTTATTTGTCAGAAGGAGTCAACGAGGAGATACAGTAAATAGAATCTCTTTAAGTTTCGATTCTAAACATTTGTAGAAGATCCAACTTGTAAATTGTCTCAAAATTATCTTGTACTAAGAGATTAAGGACTGAAAGTCTGAGAAGTAAACACTGTATTCTTTAGTCAGGAATTTAAAAAAAAGAGGTTTAATCCCTGGTTTTAAATGCAATTCATCTTTAACTATGAAGCCCCTATGGCTCCTTTATAATACCACATAAAACTTGTGGTATTTTGTCTCATAACACTGATTTGCACTGTACTGTTGGCAGTTACACAGTTTTCTGCTCTCACTATCTTTAATTGGTGGATTGATAAGACTGTAGAAACCCAGCACTATTTTGCTTTGGGGTGGAGAATGTGATTTTGTAAGCCTGGGAGAGGAGGAGTATTTCTGATTCAGATGAATGTTTCTTTGCTCTGCATAATGGGAGAGGACCTTTCACTTAATTACCACTGGAAACCATAAACGCTTAATTGACATAAAAAAGCCCAGTGTAGGCATTTTAAAGTTTTCCTTTTGATCTTCCATATGGGTGCATATTGTACATGCAATTTGAAAAGAATAACTAAAAGAGGCTGTGACACGAATGTGTGCTCGCATGTGAGGAGGGCTTATGTGAGTACAGAGCTTAATGCAGCATCAAAGAAAAGGATACACCCATTTCAGTTATGAATAAATTGAGCATGTAATTAGCACCTGGACTTTACAAAATACTTTTGAAACACAATTAAATCTGCTGCTTTTCTGCAATGAACAGAAGTGCTAAAAGTGAAAATATTGATCCTTGCTGAGTTTGATTTTGAATGCATTTGACTTTAAACCATAAAACGAGACTGAACACAATGTCTTTACAACTGAAGTAAAAGGAATAAAGGATTTTTAGAGCTGGTTTGAGTCCTTAATTTTTTTAGGAAACACAAACTCTGTTTTCAGTGTAAGAAGAAGCAATTCTAATTAATGCAATCTTTCTCTTTTCCCATAGCAATTTCTCCAGAAACAAGCTCTCAAGTTTGTCCAAGAAGTCTTTTCACCATCTGGGTTTGTCTGATCTGTAAGTTGTCATTTCTTAAAATAAAGTTTATTTCTGGCTGGAATGTAAGAAAAAGACTTTAAAGTTTGTTCTGTTGAAGGTAAAGGTCCATCAGTGATTATGAATGAAATTCTGATCCAAAGAAAGCATCAATGCTGGACACTGAAATACAGAGAGGTTTTCATTCCAGGCCTTCAAGAAGGTCAGCTGAATCTTTTAAAACAACATAGAGTTCAAAATAACCTCTGCTCTTCAGCTTTAAAAAGTTTTATTGTGAGATAACTTCACACAAAAATACTGTTTGCATTAAATACTTTAACTACTGAAAATACAGCCTTCTCCAGATCTTCAAATGAAGCCTCTCTATCATGTTCTTATATTGGCCCCACAGCTGCTATACTGATGGTTGGCTATTGAATTGTTTTCTTATTCTTTGAGTTACATCATGCTTTATATAATCATTTGGTAATGGAAGCTCTGGTAAACATGTATTTGTTGATCATTTCAATATTGCATTTTTATCCTCTGTTTTGTCAAGCAGAATTTCTGTACTGGTATACCTTCCAAAATTTTGTTCATCTTGCACGTTTGCTAATATGTGGGACTGCAGAGAGCCTGCTGGAGCTTTGGGACGGTTGGGGTTGCCAAGGAGTAGGAGATTGCTCTCCTGGAGTTCAGAGCAGAATCAGATGGCTGATTGCCTGGCTGTTGCCAGTCCAAGTACTGCAACACCAGCCTTGCAGTCCTTGACTGCTTCTGGTGGACTTCACCATGTGAGAAATGAAATGAGTAAATCCAAGTGCCACAAAAAGAGTTTATGCCCCCTACGTATGTTTTGTGAAGTTGGTATAATCACTTCCTTTATAGCCCAGGGAACATTGCTTACTGGAATTTCACAACTTGGTGGTGACCAAGCACTCTAATGGGGAGATGAGCTACTTGCAGAGTACTCACATTGCTGCGTGCCCTGCATAGGTATATTGGTTCTGAAGTCCCTTTTTCTTCATATGCCACATCTAGTCCCTGCCAAAAAGCCATTGTTAGTGTATACATGGCTGTGGCTTCTTTGTTTTGTAGTTACTGTGATCTCAAAAAAATAGATACAGGACTCAAACCAGTGCACAGTGTGAAGTTTGGACCTTTTGTGATTATTCTAAACAGTTAGTGGAGAAATGGAGTCACCTTTGCCGATCTCCCTGGGTTTCAAAAATATGAGTGGTTATACTTTAGGGTTAGGAAGCATGCAAAAAAGGAAATTACTGCAATTCTGAAGGCATAGTCTGCTCCCATTTTTTGGAGTTTGCTGCCAGAAACAAGTTTATTCCAAAGCAGAAATTAAGCCACCTTTGACTCTTTCCATCTCAGGTGAAAAGCTTCTTTTAGGCTGTGGGTGGATTGAGTGCTTATGAAAATTTGGAGGAGAATAATGTCAATGTTGCTTGTCATTCTGAAGAAATTGGTCTGCACCTGGTCAGAAAGAAGTGAAAAAGGATTTGGGACAGAGTGAGAAAATCAAATGTTACAAATATGTGATGGGGATTATGGAAATAAAGTTTAATGAGTCAGGGAAATAACACTTGGAGGCAAAACAACTGGCTAATGTAAATTAGGAGTGAATATATTTGTGTTGTTAATACCAGAGTTAAACCATAGCCATTCAGTGTCATGGTAGTAGAGGCAAGGTACTGGATACTGGGAGGTACTGGGAGTGAGCCAGACATGGGAAAAATGGATGGGGTGAAGTCAAACTGAGTAGTATTTGAAGTATGAAGCCAGTGTGTGATGAGGGACAAGTTGAAAGAGGGAAAGGCTACAAATCTGAGGGAGGGTGTTGTGGGCTTGGGAAAGAGTGGAGTGTAGGGATAGAAGAGCTAAAGTTTAGCAAAAAGAGATTGCACTGAAGTGAGATAAACAGCTATTGGGCAAGTGAGGGAAAGAAAGTAGGAGGAGGGAAAGCATAACCTGAAGGGAGGAAAAATAGTGCTAAAATTACTAGCAGTTGAACAATTCTGTTGATAAGTGGCTAATACGTAGGTGGAAAATCAGAAAAAGAGAGAAAGAAGAGTATTGGAAGGGAAATCTGGGAAGGAAATCGTACTGTAAATAAGTTCTGAGGAGCTTCGTCTAATGACAGGCAAGTGTCCTGTTAGCACTTCTGTAAATCAAAACATAAAGGGATGAAAAGTTCAGAATAGTAGGAGTAGTAGTGAAATAGGAGATATTCACCAGGTATTGTAGAGAAAATGCCACTTTTAAAGGCTTCTTCTTTCAGAACAAACTGTAGCTACAACTGTAAAATTACAGCAAACCAGATAAAGACATATTGATGATCTTCAGGTCCTTTCCAACCCTAACCTTTCTATGACTCCATGATTCAATGTAATTTGCTTTTGCTAGGTCAGATTCTTTCTTTCACCCAAGTGTGTGTGGAGGGTCATCATACCTCTCTCCAGCCTATGATATGCCTAACTCCCTTCATGGGTTTAATACAAAACAAAACAGTGGGAAAAGAGGACTGCTCAGCCACTGGTGAAGGGAAATTTCTCTGTAACAGGGAAGTTACATGATGAATCAGAAGATGGGATGTAAATCTTGCTGTTTTGAAAATGCATGTTGTGGATTTTGACCTAAGGGATCCTAATGTTCATTCACTGTCTTGCATAAGCAATTCTTTTCCATGCTTATGGTGAAGTCCAGCAAATGACTCCTGTGAATACAAATTGCACCTTCAGAGACTTGCAAGAATGATGCCCAGGGTGCCCAGCTGTTAATCCTCAAACAACTGCAGATGACTTTTGGGGGAACAGGTTACAGCTCTCATAAGCTGAGGTTTTTGTTATTTGCACACTTCATGTCCTCAGGAGACATTTGTGAACATAGATTCCATGAGCAGCTTGAGTTTTGTTTCTGTACATCAAAAATACCCATGAGATTTTGTTATGAACAATTGTTCTCCTATAATGAGGTGTCATAAACAGTAACTTGAACATGCTTTATTTGATCTCATGAAAAAATAACACTGGAGCATTTTTTACATAGACATTTGGTTGTTTCTGTTGGTATTTTACTTGGGTGTTATTGCATTACATTACTGTGTGGTTTTATTAAATTTTAAGCCTAGAATTTGGTACGTTTGCTAACCTGTGGTTTCAATTCCATCATATCATATAGCTAGGTGAAACATTTCTGTTTCAGGGACATTTTTTTCAGTTATTGTTTCTTTATCACATTACCTAAGGTTTTACTGTGAGATTTTTTTAGACTGTTGTAGTGGATGAATTTTGAAGGTTAGGCAAAATTCTTTTGTATGATTAGAGTTTGTTAGAGTTTGTCTATAATCCACGACTGCTTGACTCAAAAAAGAATTTACCACCTCACAGCAGTAAACCTTTTATTCATGAACTTTCTCAGGTAGCCGAGCAGGGAGTCAAGTGTAAAAGAGGAATTCTGATCTCTTCTTGACTTTTATGAAACAAAATGGAGCTTGGTGAAATGCCCAGCTCTCTATGTGATTCTGATTTATACCAGTGAATTGGAGATGGTAGTCAAGACCCCTGTGTGATCTCTCTGATCTATGACAGTCTGGATTCTTGGTACAAGAGGAGCTTCATTCTTTGCATGGAAACCATTATTGTCTTGCAGCTTGTGTTGTATTGAAGTTACTAAAGTTGAGTTGCTTATCCTTCTTAACTAAAGAGATCAACTTCTCCTTTTACCCAGCTGAGTGCTTGGAGTCTCCCTGTCCCCCATTTTTTTCCTGTGTGCATGACACATTCTGCATTCTAAATAAGTTGGGTTTTTTTTGCTCTAGGATATTGGTGGACAATCCGTTCAAGTGTTCCTGTGAAATTATGTGGATCAAGAAATTTCAAGAGACAAAGTTTTATACAGAAACTCAGGATTTATACTGCATAGATGACAATGACAAGAGGACATCGTTGATGGATATGAAGATCCCGAACTGCGGTAATACCCTTTTAACATAAATTTACTGCTAAAGTATTGTAAGAGAGAAAAAACAAACATGTTTTTTTACAAGATGCATTCTCAGGATAACAACAGCACTGCTAAAGGAAAAGATTTCAGTGGAGATACTAACCACTCAGTGGTCTTTCATCCCACATGGAATGATTCTGGGAGCTTCACACAGAACTCTTTTATTTTCTCTTGATCCTTTATAATGTGCCACTATTCAAATGCAGGAAACCAGAACAATTATAGGTAACACACAATTATATAAAATGCATGTGCCTTTGTTAAACTAAATAGTAGTGCTTCCAAGCTCAATAGACACGAAAATTTACCTCTGTGATTTTTTTTTAGGTATTTATGGTTGATGAAGTCTTTGTTTTCCTTCATAAATACAAACTATGGAGCTAGGACTATAGGAAGAAAAATCAGAAGAATAGCATGCCAATAAAGATAAATCAGCAATAGTTATGTTCTTCACCCAGATAAAACTCTACTGAGTTCATTTCTAAATGCTATGCAAAAGATAGAATCTTAGGTCTGTAGAATGTTGCAGCATACTGTTTTCTGTTAGCTTATATGGATCTGGAGATAGTGGAAAAAATGCTATTACAATAAGGACATCCTCTTACTTATTTTGTATACAACTTTGCTGAGTGTGTCTGGTCCCAGGGCAGCTGGTGAAAAGTTTCACAAGCTAGTTGAAAAGATTTGTTCTCTTCTGTGTATGAGGGGCAGAGGACGGGTGTTTCTGATACAGTGTGAGACCTGCTGGAGTTTGTAGTTTCTTCTGCAGGGAGCGAGGGTGCCCAGCATCAGGCAGGAAAGAAAGAAGTAAGGGTAGTCTCATGGAGGGCTGATTTGTATTGGTAAAGCTATAGTTGAATAGCAGGAGAAACACAAAAATTATAACCCTTTCTATTTGTACCAGTGGCTATTGAGTGTCCTTTTCTCCACTGCCTATATGGAGGGTGTGACACCCTCTGGTAGCAGCTGTCAGTAACTAACAGCCATGGAGAGGACCTGCTGCAGACCCAAGATGGGGTGTTTAATGGCAGTAATATGTTTTATGACCATGTATCTTGCTGTTGCTCATGTCCAGCTTTCTGCTGGTGTGGTGGTGTATTCAGGACAAAAATGATGCTAGTGTCTGGTGCAATCCATAAAACCCAAACCTGTCACAGGGAGTCTTGTGACCTGCAGAATCTGATTTACCTCAAGTGGGCGATGATACCGAGATGAGCTAAATGGAGCCAGCTTTCTGCTCCAGCTGGATGGTGAATAAATCTCCTGGATAGAGAAAGGTCTTCTGATGGACTGAGATAAATTAGTACTAACCAGGAACTCCAGCATAATCTTCTCTAACATTCCTGGCTGGCACATATAGAAGCCACCAGGTAACTAGGATTTTCCTTTGAAACCTTTGATGTTAAATACCCAGAATTAGACCTATGAAGCATTAATCCTTTCCCCTGAGTTCTTAACCATCTGCAGTCACAACAGACTTGTTTCTGACCCGGTGCATGCATGTGTACACATGCATGCATTCTGTTGGCATATCTTGACTAAAATACTTCCTATGGCAAGGAAAGGTTGCACTTCCAACTAGAGGGGGAAGAGGAGGAGAAAAGATGAGTATATACAACATTCAGATTGGAATTTGCAACATGTGGAATTTGCATATGGGAAACATGGTGCTGACGATCTGTGTGTATGTCAGCAAATGCCTGCAAATTATTTATGTTAGTTTTCAGGATTCAGGTATCACTAAACTTTACATAATTGGTGGGTTTTGCTTCATTTTGTTTTGTTTTCTCTTTTTGTGGGTCTTTCCCCTTAATATAACTTTTTCAAAACGAGCCAATGTAGCTTTTAGTAAAGATGACAACACAGACTTTTCCTAGGCACAGAATAGAGAAGCCCAGGTGAAGAAGAATGACCATGTTGGTGAACCTGGGCTGTGCTCTGGAAGATGTCTGAAAGACCCAATGTATGTCTCTTGCCTTCTGCAGATATTTTTCTGTGTTTAAAAGGGCAGGACAATTAAAAAACCACCAAACCCTCACTGATGAAGCTGATTTATTTCATTTCAGGTCTGAGAGGCTAATAGGTAGACCTGAAATAAACAAAGAATTCAGCTTTTGACATACATGAACTTTCAACGTCAAGAGAAATTCCTGCTTGTGCAGGCCTTTTCATTGTGTTAATAAAACATTTTCTAATTTTTTCTGCTAATGAAATGTTTTCATCCCATCTTTGGTTTGTTAATTTTTTTTTTTCCAATTCAGAAATTAAGCAAATGTGCTCTCTTCTTTGTGTGCAGGTATTATTAATTACTTCATAATATCATAGTAAGTGGCCTGTACAGTATGTGGTAAATGTGTTGGTAATAGGACATCTCGCTACTGTATACTGTTAATAAATCTCGTGCTGGTAAGTTGGAAGAGGCTACTGTGGTTTCAGGATCATAACGCTTTGGTTTGTAGTTAATTGGTGTGAAAATTAGCAAACTTCTGTGGTACTTATTGTTTATATGATGTAAGAATTCATTAATGTGCTGATTAAAGGCTGGTTGCAATTTAAATGTCATCAACTTTGTAATTTCTTTGCTCGAGGCTTAAAGTCAGGTATACTCACCATCTGCAAGATCCTTTCCAGCTGCAATACTACAAATGTCAGTCAATTATTATGATGTTTGCAGAATTATTTTTTCAGGTGTAGTTGAAATATATTTATGTGTGATGATAATTGTCAGACTGTTTTAAGTTTTAAATCCACACTGAATTACTATGTCAAAGGTTTTTAAGTTGCATCTACCATAGTAATATTAGAACAGCCTTCTGTGTAGGTGAATAGTGTTGTTTAATTTTCAGAGTATTTGCTGGTGATCTGTACAACATGGACAGCATCACCACCTATGTCATCCTTTCAGGTTTTTTTTTATTTCCACCTGATAAATATCATTAGAAAATCAAGAAAGACAACTAGATAAGTAAAAGCTTTGTTCTTATTTGTACCTCTGTAAGATCTGGCAGCAATTGCCACTGGTGTATTATTCTTGGAAGAGGGCATGTCCTCTGTCTGGGGTAGGGTCACTCAAAAGACCATCAGTCTGGAGATCACCTGGACCTCACTGAACACCAAGGAGTCAAGACCATGTCTTTGGGACTGGTTATTAAGGTGTTGGTTGCTCCCTCTGGTAGCCATTCAGTTTCTCTGTTGCTGTTGTTGAACTCACTGATACTGAAAGAAGTCTCTTTCTCATGTGGTGTTTCTGGGAGAGCCCTGGCTTCTATCTGTCTCTGTAGTTCCATGTGGATTATTTGTTGCTCTTTATCTCAGTCTGGAGATAGCATTTTGCCTTACGGGGTCAATTTAGTTAGTCAGATTGCTTTATATATGCTGGTGTGGTGCTTGATCTGGCTTTCGATTTTAGTTACTGTCCTAGCATAAGTGTCCTAGCATAAGTGTCCTAGCTTATTTAATGTACATTGTTTCTGTAGATGTTTTCTATTTTGTTATTGGTCATGCTAACAAAAGTCTACTGAACAAAGTGGCAAATTAGTTCCAGTTGAGACTGGCTGTTGTTTACATATGCAACCAGTCAGTGGAAAGGTTGGCTTGTCTGAGACCTACAGGGTTTTATGGGTCTATTTTTTTTTTTGTCTGTCTGTTCTTTTGCACATGAAGTAACTGTGGTGTTGCTCTTATTGCTGCTTCTTTTATATGACTGACAAGATTTTCGAAGCTATTGTAATGTAGCACTGCAGTCTAAAGAGCTGGGTTGCCCATTTCTTGCTCATGTTGGGATGCCATAAATTTTTACAGACAGTTGTTCAGATGGCTACGGATAGACTTGACTGGGCCTGGCTTCATTTCAGCCTCTTTCTGGTGACAGATTTTTGTCCTAGAGGTAAATAAGTAAATGGTCTGGAGGCAGGTGGTTATAAATTGCAAGCAGGGAAAAAGGCAAACTGAAGGATTGACACATTGATTTCTTTGAATTTACAAAAAAGTTTTCTGGTATTAGCGAGTCAATAAAATAAGCATGAGATCATAGGCAATCACAGTACAATGCAGTCTAAAACCACAAGCAAAGGCTTAATTCAGTGGGTGTTGACATTTTTTTCCATTAACAGCCAGACTTTACAGATAAGACTATCAGAAGGAAAACATTACAGGCAGAATGAAGTGAGTTTTAAAAAAGCCTTAAACATTGTCCATGTTTACCTTTCAGAATATTCATGGGCTCTCTAGCTTGTGTTGTTTATTTTGGCTCAAGAACTAGATGTTATGCATGATTTATAGTGGCAAACTGTTCTTATTTTCTTTTCAAGAGTTTTATCTGTGCTCATGGGCTGTATAAATTTTTTTTTTTTATGAGAGTTTTGACACTAATGGACTTTCACTGTTGCTCCACAGTTGAGTTAGAATTTTCCAAACATAATTAAAACAATTTTCATTACTCCAGCTTTTAAGTGAATATAGCGAATAATTTATGTATGTTTGAAAAGGCAACAGGAATCTCATTTTCAAAGGCACATTCATAACTTCCTTGTGAGCACACACTTTTATCTGTTCATGAAGCAACTAGTAACTTTTATATAGATGTGTAGACATATAATATGTAAATCAGGGTTTGTGAATGATGATAGTTGAGTATATGTGATGTATGTGAAAAAAGCAGAAATTTGTTTTATAATTCTTATTCAATTTATGCTTTAACTGGAACAAAGCAGGTTTATAATACAAAGCAGGTTAGAAATAGAAGTAAGGTACTATCTAAGGGAGAGAAACACATTATGATCACTCTGGTATCATTCTGAACTCAGTGCTTCATGCACATTTGCAGAGGTATTCTCTATGTCTGACTTGACGCCATCTATGTAAGTGTGGAGCTCTGATCTGCTGAGGGAGAATGGCTGTCTGTTGTCTGATGGTATTCTTGCTTTGCATTTACGATGTAACTAGGTGGAGACTAACAACTAGATAGCTGTATTCTGAAGTCTAAAGAAAATACTTTTTTCACTTTAAAAGTTGAGACATTTCATGAAGACATCCCTTCAGCCATATACTTGTTATGCAGTATATGTGATATCAAGAGTGAAACCCATCATTTTACTCGTTTATGCAGTTCTCTGAACATCTTCCTGTTTTGGGAGCATATGTTTGTCATCTTGCAGTATTTGACATGTTGGCATTGTTTCCAATATTTACTGGACATACATGAAGTTCCCCAGATAAAGATACAGGAATTGCAATGGCATTACACGTCCCTGGTGAATAATAAGCCATGTTTTAGAGGATTGCATAAGCTAGTTTAGGCCTCATTAAGTTACATTACAAAGGCTGTTTAGCTCTTGCTTCATCTGTTAAGCTTTCGGGTGCTGTGTTCAGCCCAACTGTCCTGAATGTATTTGGGGTTCTTTTGAAAGTTGTGGGTGGTCTGAAGCTTAAACATCAATTAAGTACAATTTTTCTATATGTAAGTTAATTTTCTTAAGCATTTGGGGAATTTGAGAGAAAACATGGCTGGGTACCTTCAGGAGACTGCTAGCAAGGTAATTGTTGACAAGTTCAATAGCCTCTATAGTCTCAAAATTCTTGCAAACTGTTGATACTAATACTGGGAAAGAGGTCAATTAAATGATTTAGGTGCTGCAAGATCCTTTGTTTTTTAGCATCTTCCTACTAGAACCCAGGTCAGGAGGCCTAAGGACAGTAAGAGAAAGGTGCAGAAGTTAAGGAGCTGATGTAAACCTTGGAAATGTAAGCCCTTCATCTGGCTTGAAGTATCAGCAGCAGCCTTCAAAGCATCTATGCAGCTGACTGTGGAGGACAGCTTGCTGTCCAAGTGAATTTATTCTGGTGCGTGGCTGTGGGTAGTTTTTGCCTGCGTGGAGTTCATGACACCTTTGAAGCCCTGAATGGGATGGCAGCTCTGCAGAAGTAGCATTTGTTTCCGTAATCATGAAGATGAGTTAGCAAGTACTGTGGTCTTTGCTGTGGCACACTCTGGCTCTACTTAAGTTTGCTAGTAGTGATAATTTCATTTAAACAGTGACTGATGGAGTGTTTAAAGGCAAAGTAAGGGTATATTTGCTCTGGGAAAGCATATTTTAAAGACTTATCTTCTAGTAGAGGCCATACTTGTTTAATTATTTTCTGTAAAAGTTCCCAGCTGAATGTGACAATCAGGTGTGACATGATTGGAGGCAGATTTCTTTTAGTATTTCAAAATATCTGTGTGTCTCAGTGGGCTGCCATACTCTGCCTCCAACAAAAAAAAAAAAAAAAAGATGTTCTTCCATGTAATAACAAGGTGGGTATTTTTTTTTTACTGTTTGTTTGGGTTTTTTTTTGTTTTTTTTTTTCAGATTTAAAGAGAAGTAGCTACAGGAGGAGATTTTGTCTCTCTCTGATTTCAGGTTTAGTTCAGGAATCTAACCTACCACTTTCAGGTTAATGTCCTCACCACCAACCTGTAGAGTGTTTGAGTCTATTCTAGCTTAACCCTGTCAGACTTGTGCAAAATTCCATGGTTATTGTGGAAAACACCCATCAAGGTTTGCTGTGCAAGATGACAAGCACATCTCTGTTAAGTCGTTCTTTAGTGCTCTATTCAATGACTATATATTCTCCTAAAGAGTTGAAGAGGATTTGATCTGGGAGAGTTTTCTTTAATTTACAGTAACATTCAGTGGGCAGAGTATGGAAATAATTTGGGGGAAAGGATCATAATCTAAGATTCTTTTTCCTCTTTCCCCCTTACACCATTCAGAATGGTGCCCTTACTTTCATTTTGGTCCAAGAGGAAATTCACATTCTGTTATGCATGATGCCAAAGTTACAGTAGGGAGATGGAGGACATGGTGTAATGAAAAGTTCCAGGCTTCTCTTCCCTGTAGCTGGAAAGGAAGGTGATCTGTGATCTTTGGACTCCAGAAAAAGGAAGATACATGTGAAATGATAATTTTTTTAAATGTCCCTCATTTCTGCTAATTCTGTATTTTATTTTCCAAATGTTTTTTGTTCTTGATGTTTGTATTTTATTTCATTTTATTTTATTTTATTGTATGCTATGGTTTTGTATTTTATTTATTTTATTTTTTTTTATTTTAATTGAATATGGTTGTTGTCATAATAGCTATATATATTGAGTATGTTGATTCTATGATTGTCAAACAACAGGAAATGGAAACAGTGATTTATGTTTCTTTAATTCATGTTTTGCAAGTAAACTTTTGGGGTATCCTGTTTATAGTGCTCTAAAGATGAAGCCAGGCTGATTTTTAGCCCCAGTGTTCTGCAGTCTTTAGTAGAAACATGCCCACTTATTTACCTAATGGCTGAAATCTGGCTCAGAGCTTGTTGGCTGCAGACAGTTGCTGAGTGAAACACAGGAGGTGAATCACATATCCAGCATCTCTTCCTCTTTTATAGCTAGAATTACTAGAAAGTTTTTTGTTATGTTTTTTTAAACCCAAAACATCCCATAAGAAAAGACCTTTGGAATTTTTAAACATTCCTGTATTTTCAAACAAGGCACAATTTTTGTAGAATAATTTAAGAAAGCTGTTTTTCTTACATCTTACATTAGCACAACCTGTTCGAAGCTGGTAAGACATCTGAAATTTGCAGATCCATGTGCACAGTTCTTAACAAATTGCATTGTCAACCATCTTGTTTTCAGGCTCCAGACAGTACTACTAGTGGGTGTTACTAAGCTGTACTGTAGTGTTGTAATTAGTTGTATGCTTCCTCCCTAGAGAGAAAAATCAAAACCAAGGGGAGCTAAAAATCTTGGAAACCCTATGTGACGCAAGCAGGCTGGATTTGAGCCACTGTATCTTCCTAATTGTTGGGGTTATTTTATAAATCAGCAGTTCTGGTAATCTGCCTTTACATGTTTTAGTTTGATAAATGATTGCTGGCTCAGTATTAATTTAATCATTCTGGTCTGATATATTTATTAAGATATGATTAAGGATGTCAGGTAAGGTTGGAAATGACCTTATTAAAATTCAAATGAATTTGGTAGTTTTCAGAAAAAATTGTCAGTTTTTTTCTTGGTTACTGCTTGTTCTTGTCACAGAACAGGTTAACCTACAAAAATGTGCTAAGCAAAAAAGAGATGCCATAGACACCCATTGAGTTACACTGCATCATGTCTATACCTCAGAGAGTTTGTCGATAAACCACTGAAAATCAGGAGCTTAGTGTGCAAAGGATAGCATAAATGAATACAGTATTGGATTTTTGGTATTCTCTCAGGTGCTCATTTCTTCCTCATCTCATTCCTTAGGTATTAGTGAGGCTAACTGACCATATTGAGAGGATTTCTTGGTGATGATTTTTGAGCAGCAGAACAAGTCCCAGAACTGTACAGATAAAAGTTGAAGCTGAAAAAATCAATCTGGAAATAATTTTGTAAAAATTTTTGTAACTGTGAAGACAGTTACCAGTGAAACCACATGATTTGTTTTGTCTTGCTGAACATCTCTTTCTTCTAAAAGTTACTGTACTGTATTAGATAGAGTGCTAGCTTGGTGCTGAGAGCTGAGTTGCAGACTAGAGAGTTTGTATTAATACTTACTTTTCCTTTGAAATACAGTCACAGTCTGGCCCTGCAAAGGCCGGTGTAAATTTTCTATGGAAAGTAGTACATAGCAGCATGAAGACTTTGAAAGCCCTCTAGGAATTTAGGCACATTCTTTTTATTAATTTCAATTGACAGCTGGATAGCCAAATGCTGTAGTAACCTTCACCCAAAGTGTTTAGTGTTGTGATTACTGAAGGTCCAGCTGTGCACAGTAAAGATATGAGTCATTCCTTCAAGGTGTTTGACAGTTCCACTATCTCATGGCCTTGGGCTATCGGTTTCCACTAATGATGGTCTGTGAAGGTAAGTAGCAACCCCCCTCCTGAAAAGAGGGTTTTTGCCTTCTAAAGCATGAGATAGTATTTGGAGACAATCAGGTGACATGAGTTCCTCCTACTTGTCTCTGTCATGTCCACTTACCCTGGGGAGAAGGAAGTGACTTCTTTTTCTAATCCAGAGGTGTCTATTCCTAAGAATAAAATGTTATCAATTTGAATATGAGAACAGATATTCTGCATGTGGTGAAAGAATATAGTTGTTATATACCCATACATAATGAAAAAATGGGTTTTAGCGTATGCATTCATCTATGAATTGCATAAATCTCTACATTATAGTTTAAAACTTCTCATTAGCAGGTTGTATCCTGCCACTTTCTGTAGAGATTGAAAAGCTTTGGATAGATTATTGAGAAGAAAGAGGACTTGAGAAAACAAAATAAACCAAAGTAATCTTCATATGATCATTCAGAAACTCTCTTTTTTCTGTCCTGAATGAACAGGAGAGCACTTAATGAATTTAGATGTCACAGATATAGAATCATAGAATCAGAATCGTTAGGGTTGGAAAGGACCTTAAGATCATCTAGTTCCAACCGCCCTGCCATGGGCAGGGACACCTTATGCTAAATCATATCACCCAAGGCCTCATCCAACCTGGTCTTGAACACTGCCAGGGATAGAGCATTCACAACCTCCCTGGGCAACCTATTCCAGTGCTTCACCACCCTTGCAGTAAAGAACTTCCTCCTTACATCCAATCTAAACTTCCCCTGTTTAAGTTTTAAGCGTTACCCCTTGTCCTATCACTACAGTCTCTAATGAAGAGTCCCTCCCCAGCATCCCTATAGGCCCCCTTCAGATACTGGAAGGCTGCTATGAGGTCTTCATGCAACCTTCTCTTCTCCAGGCTGAACAGCCCCAACTTTCTCAGCCTGTCTTCATCTGGGAGGTGCTCCAGTCCCCTGATCATCCTCGTGGCCCTCCTCTGGACTTGTTCCAACAGTTCCATGTCCTTTTGATGTTGAGGACACCAGAACTGCACACAATACTCCAAGTGAGGTCTCACGAGAGCAGAGTAGAGGGGCAGGATCACCTCCTTCGACCTGCTGGTCACGCTCCTTTTGATGCAGCCTGGGATACGGTTGGCTTTCTGGGCTGTGAGCGCACACTGAAGCTGGCTCATGTTCATTTTCTCATCAGCCGACACCCCCAAGTCCTTCTCGGCAGGGCTGCTCTGAATCTCTTCTCTGCCCAACCTGTAGCTGTACTTGGGATTGCTCCGACCCAGGTGTAGAACAAATAAAAGGGAATGGCTCTTGTGTATGGCATGGACAGCATGCCTGTGAAGCTTATCGCTGCAGAAGGCTAAAAACGTAGCAAGAACATAGGCCAAGAACATAGGAAACATAAAAAAAGAAAATGTAAAAAAGAAATCAGTAGCAGGGTTATTACAGATATCCAGAATTATAATAATTAATGCTATCAAAGTCTGAAAGAAATACTGTGTTTCAAACTTTGGGGCGCAGGGTAATCTCTGCCTGACAGATATCAAGATGAGACTTGTGGAAAGATGATGTCATGTCTAGCTTGTATGGGCTTTTATGCTAGTCTAAATTTACTATTCTGGCAGTGTAAAAAAGGTATTTGAACCTGTTGTCTGATTGCTTGTATCAATTACTGTATACAAAGTCCTTTGAAATGTACATCTGTATCAACAGAAGTGATAGTCATCTAAAACACTGTGTTTAACTAAATTAAGTCATGAGTAAATGCAGCATGGCTGATGTCTTTGTAATTGTGTAGGTGTCAAAGTGCTGCTTACTTGTATAAATGGTCTCACACTACACTGAGCATATATACTCAGCATACCTGTCTGTTAGGACACATTGTGTATTTTTGAATGCAGTTATTTTTCACTACAGGTTTTGCTGCTTAGTTTCATTGCTTTGTTGATAAGTCCAGTGTATTACATTTTCTAGTCACAAGGTCTTACACAACTGTCTGCTTTTCCCAAACAGAGTCACTTCTCAATTAGTGTGCATTCTGCTGCTGAGCAGTCTGGATGCCATTGGAAGTAAAAGCCAAAATAACCTTACAGTTAAAGTCCCTTAACTCAAGATATCCAACCAGAAAAAAAAAACATCCTAAGACAGTTCTTGTATGTGTTTCCCATTCACTTCTCTTATGAGTGGGAAAGGGAGTAATAGAGAACACACAGTAATGTGACTGTTCCTTTCTGTTCTTACTTTCTTGCAGTGTTTTCAGCTGGGTCTTGCAGCTGTTTTTTTAGTGTAACTTCAGGAATCTATAGAATAATAAGCACTATTATTTTATAACCTTCTGGCAGGATACAAGCGTGATGTAGCTGTTTGCCTCAGAGACATAACACTAATGTGACATGTGCAGACTTTCGCAAAAAACCAAAACTAGATCTGGTTCAGAGCCAGTACCAGGTTTAATGCCAGTTAGTACCAGAGCAAATTCAGTTGCCTATCCTGTAAATAAACATGCTGCAGGAAGCAGTTGTCTCAGAACTTAACAGCTATTAACAGAGGGCTCTAAGGGACCAAACTTGCTTTTATTTTTGCTTACATGAGAGGTTTCATGTGAAACAATGTGTTAGTAGGAACTGTGCTGGGTTGCATAGTGAAACACTAATCTGTTGTGTAGACCTTGTCCCAAGTGCTAGGGCCAGGAAGAAGTGGGAAGCTTTAATCTCTTCACACGTTCAGGTCTGGCAGGAGTAGTTGGAATGATTTTCAGAGGTGGTGTGGAAGTGTAACTTTATAAAGCAAATGATCTCATTACTTCTCTCCTTGTTCCCTAACCAGTATAATTAATATCCAAATGTTCCCTAAGATTAGTTTTATTTCCTGCTCAGCTAGTTGACAGACACTGCTGAGATTTGAATTCACAGCAGGCGAGAGCAGATGGCTACCTTCGCTAACAGATTACTGCATCAAGGCGTACAAACTGTCCAGCTCTGTCTCAATAAACTTCAACATATGATTTATAAAGTGAACATAATAGAAGAAATCCATGATGCCTGTAATGGGAATCATATTACAGCACTGCTTAACGCACTGGGAGAATTGCCTAAGCAGTTATTGTATACTTGTACTGATCTTCAAATCTTATTAGGCAAGAAAGCATTGCCTGGAAAATTATTTGTGTTCTTTTCTGTAGTACTTCCTCTCATTTAATTTTTATTGAACTAATTAAACTTAAAGGGAGATTTCCAATACATACAGCTTCTGTTGAAGATCTAGCAGACATACTGTGTTCATACTGATTCAATGGTTGGTTGTATGGGACATTTTACATAAGCAAAAAGTTTCTGCTGAACTTCTATGCCTGCAAGTCCATGGTGAAAGCTAAAAACAAAGCAAAACAAAAAAGAACTATTGTTTCAGAAGAAGTCATTGCAAGATCATACATACATATCCAGCACAGCAGATAAACTCAATTACTTGAGATGATAGATTGCAGGTAAAACTTACCTGGAACAGTTGATGAGACATACCTCAAAAAGGAGGCAAAGGCTTTTTACAGAATATAGCAGCTCCAAATGATAGCACAGTATCTTTTAAAAAAGATACAATATTTCTAGCATGTTGCATAATTATTTGTTATGTAAATAACTGAGGTCCTCTGTGCCTGAAGTCCGTTGATATTGCTGCTATTGTTTTTGAAGTGGGTCAGTCTATAATTCTTTGTGGTTTTGTAAGCATTCAGCCTATGACTATACCCCGATGGACAGGGGTAGAGCAGTTGATGTCATCTACCTGGACTTGTGCAAAGCGTTTGACACTGTCCCACACGACACCCTTGCCTCTAAATTGAAGAGACATCAATTTGATGGATGGACCACTTGGTGGATAAAGAACTGGCTGGATGGCTGCACACAAAGAGTTGTGGGCAATGGCTCAATGTCCAGCTGGAGACCAGTAACGAGTGGCATCCCTCAGGGATCGGTGTTGGGACCGGTCTTGTTCAACATCTTTGTTGCTGACATGGACAGTGGGATTGAGTGTGCCCTCAGCGAGTTTGCCGATGACACCAAGCTGTGTGGTTCGGTTGATAAGCTGGAGGGAAGGAATGCCATCCAGAGGGACCTTGACACGCTTGTGAGGTGGGCTGATGCCAACCTCATGAAGTTTAACCATGCCAAGTGCAAGGTCCTACGCCTGGGTCGGAGCAATCCCAGGCACAGCTACAGGTTGGGCAGAGAAGAGATTGAGAGCAGCCCTGCGGAGAAGGACTTGGGGGTGTTGGTTGATGAGAAAATGAACATGAGCCAGCTTCAGTGTGCGCTTGCAGCCCAGAAAGCCAACCGTATCCTGACTGCATCAAAAGGAGCGTGACCAGCAGGTTGAAGGAGGTGATCCTGCCCCTCTACTCTGCTCTCGTGAGACCTCACCTGGAGTATTGTGTGCAGTTCTGGTGTCCTCAACATAAAAAGGACATGGAACTGTTGGAACAAGTCCAGAGGAGGGCCACGAGGATGATCAGGGGACTGGAGCACCTCCCGTATGAAGACAGGCTGAGGAAGTTGGGGCTGTTCATCCTGGAGAAGAGAAGGCTGCGTGGAGACCTCATAGCAGCCTTCCAGTATCCTAAGGGGGCCTATAGGGATGCTGGAGAGGGACTCTTCATTAGGGACTGTAGTGGTAGGACAAGGGGTGACAGTTAAACAGGGGAAGTTTAGATTGGATGTAAGGAGGAAGTTCTTTACTGCAAGGGTGGTGAGGCACTGGAATGGGTTGCCCAGGAATGTTGTTAATGTTCCATCCCTGGCAGTGTTCAAGGCCAGGCTGGACAAGGCCTTGGGTGAGATGGTTTAGTGTGAGGTGTCCCTGCCCACAGCAGGGGTTGGAACTAGATGGTCTTAAGGTCCTTTCCAACTCAAACTTTCTATGATTCTATGATTCTATATGCTTACTTTTTCGGGAACCTCCCATTGCTTTTAGTGCTGAAGAATGAGATACAGAGTGGTTTATAGCTCTGTGAGATGGAAGGGGAATCCTGATTTTTGCAGTGTCTGGGCTTGTTTCCTGGTGAGTGGTACCATTTCACTCACTGCTTTTCTGCTTTCCTGAGGGCATTAGTGAAGTGTACTGAGATGCCTTGGATAGCAGTTCTGTACAATTCTTCACCTTCTCTTCTGTCATTTCTTTCCTCTGTTTTGATCTGTTCCGTGCTCTGTGTCCCCCACTTTGTACATAAAATCTGGCTTTTGCCCTGCTCTCTGTGAGCTGTGTCTGTGTGAGAGAAACGGCTGCAGTCTCTTGTGTGATACTGAGAGCTAATGGGATTTCCCTGATAGTGTTGTGGAGAACAGTGGGAATACCACAGTGTCAGTTTGTGGAAAATAGAGGTTTCTTTGTAGCTGCTACAAAGCAACAGATTAATTTTCCCGTTTTAAAGTGTAAGAGAATGTTGGTTTCTTTTCACTGAAGTTAAAAAATGAAGTTAGGATAACTTCTGTTTGCCTACCTGAAACATTTCTGTATATAATTAGCTTTATGTACTTCCAGATGCAGTAATGTTTTCTTAGGAAATAAAGCAGAGGAGCTGCAGAAGAATGTTACATACCAGCTTAAAAATTCATATGTTTCTAAAAATGCTGATTGTGCTCTCTGACTTGAACAGTAACTGAGCGCAACACATATGTGGTTTAGCAGTGTTTTTGCTTGCATTTATACAGGCTGCTTATAATTTGGTGCTGCTTATTTCTATCAAATACAAATGCATGTGGATTTTTTTGTTGTTGTTGTTTCTACTGTAGACTTACCCTCAGCAAACCTAAGCAATTACAACATCACTGTAGTGGAAGGAAGGAGCATCACATTGTACTGCGATACTACTGGTGGGCCACCTCCTAATGTGTCCTGGGTGCTCACTAATCTTGTTTCAAACCATGAGGTAAGTTTCATATTCAAATACGTGACAATTCAGAGACAGGGGATACCTGCTGAAGGATGGAATGAAGTTTCATGTCCACCTTTAGCTAAGTTTTTAATAAAAAGACGAAATAGAAAATTAATTTTTGGATTACATTTATTTTCCAGTTACTTTCAATCCAGGGTGACTGCCACAGGGCTTCTGGAGAGTGGCAGACATTTGCTCCTTGAGACTGTGATTTGCACTTAGGTTTTCAGCTGTTCACTTGTAGATGAGAATACTGTAAATTTGGGATGTTGAAACACGAAGGCTTTCTTATTGCCACTGACACCTGCATGCAGAGAAAGTCTAATCTACCTAATTGTAAAAAAAAGAGCTTTGTATCTCTAATTTTATTACATCTTCATGCCAAAAGCTTGCTGTATTGGAATTTGGTTGTAAATTTTGTGGCTTAGTTTTCTTCAAGAAACAAAGCAACAATAGGAAGCCTCAGAAATGGAAATTTTTACTAAAAAGAATGGATTTTTTTTTTTTTTAATTAAGTATGAAGATGTTTCCTCAATAAAATCATCCAGGCAGGGGGATTTTTATTTTCTGAGATCTTTGTATTCTGTGTCCCTATTTTAGATTGTGTGCACAATGGAGCTAAAACGATTATTTTCTCTGATAGAGAGGCATATAAGCAAATCTTCAAAATGCAGCTTCTAACTTCTTAAATTGCCATTATTTACATGGTGGGTAAGACCCGCAGTTATTTACAGTTTTATGTCATTGACTTGCCTACATTCATCATGGTGCAGACTGCCTAAAGCTTCCTGGTCTGTACAAAGTGTGGGATATGTACTTCCAAAATTATTGCTGCGGTATGGCAGAGGCAGGATCTCTGGGGTCTCATGGTCTTTGTACTTTCTTCCTTGAGGTCGTTGTATCAGGCCTGTATAGAATGTGACTAGCCTGTCTTTCAGCTCTCTAAAGAAAGAGTTCTGCAGAACTCTAGTTTTATTTTTAAAATTTTCTCTAATCTGTAAAACTATCCAAAGGCATCAGTCATCATCAAGAACAAGAAATTAAAACAGTTTAAGGAACCCATGCCAAGTTCTGCTCTTTCTTTTCCTTTCTTCATTTTTTTTTTTTTTTTTTTTTTTGGGTTATAAGCCAAAACAAATGTGGGATCCTGTTCAGAAGGTGAGATCACCTAATTTTTTAACCGTCCTATCTGTGAAATGCCGTGGTCAGTTTGCTTCAGGCTTTCCAGAAATATTCTGTCCTGGCATAACTTAATCTTGAGATTTCAGAGGCGCTCATAATATAGGCTAGCTAAAGACATAGACGTGGGACACAGTAGTCTTTTCAGTAGCAAAAGAATGAATGCCTGTTAAACCTCATTAGCCATTCACAACTGTCCTTCCCTTTTCTGTGAGTATTGTTTCTGCTTTCCTTTCTCTCACTTCCATATCACAATTTCTGCATTTTCTTTTCTTCACCTCCTATGCTGCTTCTGCCTGTTTCTCTTTCCTGTTCTACAAAAGTTGAAACTAAACTCTAGTCTTGCAAAACTAACTGTGCACTCTCAGTTTCTGTGCTGACGCATAGTCTGGTTAATGTTGGTTAAATTTGTCTTGCTCTATATTTCAGCCCTGAGCTGCAATTGAGCCCCTCTGCTTTTAGTCCAGTTTTGAGCATGGCTCACCTCTGAGAGTTGTGTTGCATTAGAGAAATGTGTAATGGAGTGTTTGATTTTCCACTCACCTCCCCTAGCGTCACACTGAAATCAAAGGGAAGTTTAACTTAAGTGGAGTTAAGCTGTTACCTTGAGGTTCAAAATTCTGATCACATAGGGCTGTATGCAGGAGTGTTCCCACTGACTGCCACTGAAACCACCGTGGTTTTACAGATGCAGTGTGCCATTTGTTTGTGCTCTGTGCAGCACTGATGTGTGTGTCTACAGTAAAAAAAATACTCAGAAGTATTTTTGAAAAAAAACCTAATTCGTATTTATTCTTTGAATGCATTTTGTTTCTTTCTTATGTAAGAACATAGTCTTGCATTTTATGAAAAATTCAAGTATAAAATAGCAAGTATTTGGTGTTCAAATGAAGGGCCTGCTTTAAAAAGCAGTTTTGCTATCTTTTGCTGTCTTTTTTTTCTTTTTTTTTTTTTTTTAGTTCAGCTTTATTCAGTGTTGCCTAGCTGCATATTCAGTATGGCATTTAAGGCTGTAAATGGGACTGAGCTTTCTAAGAATCATAAGAAACAAGATTTCTAAGAATTATAATTTTTACCATAAGTAGCCTGTGCCTAAACACATACAACAGTATTTGGCCAGTAGCTTAGGTAGTGGAAGGTATGTAATTTATCATGTAAGGTTTCATGAGAAGAAGAAGCTTTCAAGAGAAATTTGGCTAAAGAGGGGAGAGAAGACACATTGTTTTCAAGCTACAATAGAGCTCAGAAGGCAGCAGTGGAAGAGATGTCAAGGGTTAAAGGAAAGAGACAAAAGGTAAAGCAAGGATTGAACAGAATATAGGAGGAGAAAAAAATTCAAGGCAGATCAGAAAGTCAGTCATAAAATTGAAAAGAAGGATAAGTAAGGGTATGGGTAGAGAAAAAAATACTTTTACAGAGTCAGAGAAGTATTAAGAAGGGCAGAAACTGAAAGTGACAAGACAGAAAAATGGTTAAGTGCAGAGTTTGTAGCAGGACTTCTGGATCTCTGAATCCACTGCCAATGATGGCTACATTTGATTCTGTAGGTGTTTTGTATCTGTTTGGATAAGACACTGAAGTAAGCTTTGATTAATTGTGGACTAATACAGCTAAAAGGAATGGGACATGAAAAATGCCATTCAGGTGGGGCCAGTGATTTCCTCCCTCTCCCTTGTTCTTTATGCTGCAGTTGACACATGTTTTTCTGATCGCTTGTAGAGTGACACAAGTAAGAACCCTGCCTCGCTAACCATAAAGAATGTTTCATCCATGGACAGTGGACTGTGGATTTCCTGTGTAGCAGAGAACATTGTGGGAGAGGACCAAGCCTCTGCTGAGCTCACGGTATTCTGTACGTACACAGGCCTCCATACAGCTCCTGAAGTGAAACTGCATTGGCAGCAACTGTTTTGGGTATAAATATTTTTTGGGCACGCAGGTTGTTGAAACAAAAGCTCTTCAGGCATGTAAACTATCTAGTGCAGTTAATGCTGGGAGTAGCCCAACCAGCAGATGTTATATTTATCTTTTTCAGCCCTGCGTTCAGCAAAAGATCTATTTCTAAATGTTTTATCTTCCAGTTAGAATGATTCGTAAGTAAAGGTCTGAAGTGCAAAATACTCAATGCCACTGTCAGTGTGAGAAGGTTTGTAATGGTGTGTGTTTACATAAACATTGTCTTAGGAATTAAGAAGTGTGAATGCAAGAAAAGGATTATAGAATTAATTATGACACTACAAATGTTTAAGTTCTTATTATCTAAAGCAACGACTGCAAAAAATAGCACACTTGGAACAACATTTGTGCTGCCAGATGTAAATTTATTTGTCATAGCTTTGAATAATATACTTATTTGTCAGTGCCAAGGAAGGGGGAAGGGACATGTAGCATAGATACTTTCGCTTCTTAGATCTAAGCTCCAGCCTGAATTCATTTTATGTGAACTAAACAGCATGCTTTCACAAGTTGCAACACTCTGTTTAACTGAAGATGGGAATGGAACGCTTTGTAGATGGCAAACTTTGTTCAGCCTGTGCTCATGACAGAGTACACTAGAAAAGTCACTGTGGATGTAGGTTTGTAGGTTGAAATTGGATATGTGATAGCTATGGGAAGAAATATAAGCTAGAAATGTTTGAACAGTGTAAATGAGATTCTGAGCTTGGCACTGTTATGAGTAATAAAAGGGAGTATAACTAGATGAAATTGAATTCAGTTAAGAACAAATATCAAGGAAAATTTCCCAAAAATGAAATAATGGGCAAGGTGTTGGAATAATCTCCTGAGAGAAAGAGAACAAGTCTGTAAACTTGAGGCATTTAACAGGTTTGAGCAAAGAATGAGAAAATGCATAGTAGAAAATCATCTTTCTCTGACAGAAGAATCCAGAGAATTAAGTCATCTGTTCTGGCTCTGATTCTGTGAGGAAAATAATATGAAGTTTGGATTCCTAGCTGAATATATTTCCAGTATCAATTGCTTTTGGCCAACTTTTCAAAATATTCTGATATTCCTCCCTCTTTTTTTCCAATACAGTTGCACCAAATATCACATTTATTGAATCTCCAACCCCGGACCACCACTGGTGTATTCCATTCACTGTGAAAGGGAACCCTAAGCCCACACTGCAGTGGTTCTATGAAGGGGCTATACTGAATGAGTCTGAATACATCTGTACTAAAATACACGTTATCAATCAAAGTGAATACCATGGCTGCCTTCAGCTGGACAATCCTACCCACCTGAATAATGGTGCTTATACCTTACTAGCAAAGAATGAGTATGGAGAGGATGAAAAACGGGTTGATGCTCATTTCATGTCAGTGCCTGGAGACGGTGAGTATAATTTTTTTCCATGTTAGCAATTGCAGACCGATGAGACTGTGGACGCTGTTCTTCTGGCCAGTTTAGCTATTTTGGAGGAAGCTTTTTATATGGTTTTTTGGTTTTTTTTTTTTTCTCTTCTCTGAATGACTGTCTTAAAGATTAGCTGTAAGATAATGTTTTGTTTGAGCATTTTCTTCTTGTTTATTGCTTCTCAAGGGAGGCCATGCTAATGCTCTGTAAATCCTCCTTATGAGCAACCATCCTCAGTGCTAGTTATGGCTAAGAAAAGGTTGCTGTTTCGAAGTGTTTTCTCAATCCTCAGTTCTGATCATGGAAAGCACTGAGTGCCAATTCAGCCACTCCATGAGTTTTCTGCACTGCCTGCAGATGGAAGTAGGCCATGTATCCAAGAGCATGGGCAATGACCATCTAGTGCCTTGTTGCAAAATCAATAGTGCAGTCCAGTGAGTTCATGATAGTATGTTGTTTAGGACACCAGCGGGAGCTGGGGAGAAAACAAGTAGCACAGAGGCAGGATGGACAAGGTCTCAGATCCTCACAGGCATTGCAACATCCAGTTCCCGTTCATTTCAACAGAGGCTGGGCACCCACACGCCTAGGAATATTTATATTCAATATGGTTCCTGGTAAATATATGCATCTTCAATTGCTCGAAAGGCTCTGCCTCATGCCTCCTAAATTCTCTGTGAGCAGGCTCAAGGTGGATTAACTCATTGAACTGCGGGGATTGCTGTAAGTGATTGATGTTCACTGTGGCTTGATCTTTTCCCACATCTTTAAAACCATATGTAAAGAAGACATACATATAAGCATATTCCTGTATGTGGAAAAAACTCTGAGTAGACCTTGCACAGCTGGAGTGGAAATAAAGACATGTTTCTGCGCAAATAATTGCACAGTCGTATCTGAAAATATGAGCATCTGTGTACCTTTGGCTTTTTAGCTGTGAGATATAAATAGCCGCCCTCCTTTTTGAAACAGCAGTGTGTAGTGCTAAGGTTATCTAGTAGGAATAAAGAAGTGAATATTTAAATTCTCTCTCACACATTGCAGGCTACAGACAGTAAAAATGTGGTCTGAGTTTAACATTATTCTCTGTCAGTTCAGTCTGCTGTAGGCAGAGATGGAGGGTCTTTTGCTTTCTCACCCCTAGAAGGAGAAGGTGAAGAACTCATATAAACAGGCTTTATTTACTGCTGCTGCCCTTAGTGCTCCTCTCCTCTTTTTTTTCCCCTGGAATTCTTCCTTAAATAGACCCATTACAGAAACATGCCATGGTTTCATCTACTGGCATCCTGTAATACTGCATTATAACGGTTCTGTAAAACATTTCATCTCATGCATGCTCTGTGTACAGTGGAAGTTCTCTTACATCCTGATTATTTAATATAAACCTAGCTGCATTTTCTTAACAGAATACCAGTTCCTGTAACACATTCGGGTGAATTTATAATTTTTTGTCTTTAATCCAAATCCCTTCTCCCCTATATACTGAAAATTTCCCAGTTGTGACCTTTTAAATCAGTAAATAGAACTGTAGGTATCTTCTAAATTAGAAACTCAGCACTATTTATTTATTTGTTTGTTTGTTTGTTCCATCCTCTTTACAGTCATAAGGAATGTAAATCTCCTAAAATAATCTCTCACAAAAACACTATACATGAAATTGGACTATGTACAGACAGGATGTAACTGGACTAGAAGTCAGTTCATGCGTAATGGATGACACAAAACCAGTCTTAAAAATTAACAAGGGAAATTGGTTATCTACTTAGCCTCCTCAATATTGTTTTTATTTTTTCCCTATGAGAATCATGCCACTGAACTTTAGAAAACATCACAACTTTGTTGTCTCCTCCACTGAACCTGGCATAAAAGCAAATGTTAAGAAACCAGAATCCTCTGTGCATCATATTACAATTTTTATTTTAAACTATTACTATTTAAAGCACTGTCAAGCTTTTTCAAACCCTTAAAAGGCTTTTTCACTGCTGTCGCTACTGTGTAGTTTCTTCTTCTGGCCCACATATTGTACAATGAAGCATGAAGATTAAGGCCCACACCCTGGTATTATATTCGTTTCCATGCTTTCCTGACTGAATTAAATACCAGCCCTGATGTTTCATGGGGTGGGGTATACTCACTGAGCTTTAAACTGATTCTCTGGTTATTGCATCACTTACGGGCAAATGCTTGAAGGTGAAAACAAAAGGAATAGAGAAAAATCCCCACCTCACCTATAATCCATATGTCTATCTAGATTAAATACAAGTAAGTCTGAAGCATGTTCTGTCATCAGCAGTGTAATACTCCACTTTCAAAGTTTCATGAAACATAATGACATGTTTTGTGCTAAGATGCACTCAACTTCCAGCATGCTACCTGCAGAACATTTTTCACTGGTCCAAGGGTGCAGGCATAAATGAGAGGAAACCATATACCACAATGAAATATAGATTGAGTTACAGTTAATGTTGTAAATTATGACTTTCATTTAGATATGAAGGCCTGGAAGAATAAATTTCATATCCTATTAGCTGGATTTTAAACTAGGTTTAGTCTCTAAACTTCTTGGATTCCTGTAAAGTTCTTCTTGCTGAGGATAACTTGATTATTTTAGATTACACTGCAGCAAACAGTAAGCAAAAAATTCTGGAGGCTGTTCTCATAGTTGATCCAAAACAGCTAATAAATGTGGGAGAGTTTTTTACCAATATTAAGTATTTTTAATTAAATTTATTAATCTTCCAGCTCTGTACTCTAAAATTCATATGAAGGAATCCAAGTCACATACATCTTGTCAAATTAAAAGAATATGTTAAATATGCCTTAGAAGTCACATCTTGCTTGTGCGGCATAACAACACGGGGCTGTTCTGCAGAAGTATATTTTTGGATTGACTCTTCTGCTGCTGCTTTATTTTGAAATGTTAACTTTATGAAGAAAGAAGCAAGCAAACCAACTGTAGTTGATATAGCTTATAAAGATGAGTGAATAGGATAAGTGTCTTTATAGTTTATTTATGCAACAACCTGTTCTACCAGAGACCAAAACAACAATGTTGTTCTTTGTTTGCCTTGAAAATAATTGTGTGTAAATGTGCAAAATGACTGTGGTGAAGTTTAATGTTAGAGTAGCTTCAACAGATGTTTTGTTAAATTGAGTAGACACATTTCTATGAATGGAATACTGAATAGAAATTTGGTGGTTTTCCAGCATCTTATTTTTTGCAAATTTATTTGAAGTGGAGTATTTAGTTATATAAAAAGTATTTGAATGGAGTTTATGACTTTCTAGTTTATATCCCTAGGAGGAGTTAGGGGGTTAAACTAATCTGGTTAGTTTATTGCTATTCCAGTAAACAGTAACAAAAAAGTTGCCATTTAACTCAGGAGTAGATGCCTGAGAATATTTTTGTTGTTCTCTTTCCCCTGGAGATTACAGAAGGTAAATTAAAATATTGTCTTTCAGCAGGTGGATGTTTATACTGGAAAAACTGAATCCATGAACTTTTATGGACAGAAAACCCTGGTCAGATGTTGCTTGAGGACAGCTATTACAAGTTTTCTTCATTTGTTATTTATTTCTGCAAATTTACATAACAGTTCTCATGGGGTCTATTAACCTTTGTCTTTGGATACTAGAATATCTTCAAATGCATTTTAAAATATACCTAATTATCTGCTGCTCTTCCGCAAATAGGTTGCAACTCTGATCGATATTTTAAGTACAGATTGTCACACTGTTGACAGAAGCAGAAACAATGGTGTTCTGGTCATACTTCACAGTGGCTTCATGGCAGAGTAATGCCTGGATTTGCTGCTATGGATTTACTGTATAGTACTGTAAACAATTAGACATTCTGAAGTTTGATTAATCTTTAGAGATTTTAGCTATGTTAGTTTTATTTCCAAACCAGCAAAGAGTAACAATATGAAAGAGTTGATTAGGAGCCTATCACATAAGCTGTGCTATGAATACGTTATAGACCAGAATGAAGGGTATGTTGAAATACAACACAAGTATCTCTCAAAGTTCAAATAGTATTATAATGCACTAATTTCAGTAGGCGTTGTGTGCATTATACTCACGTATGTGCTCAGCCTTACATATGTGCAGTAATTAGAAAAAGCTGCCAACTGGAACTAGTAAAATTTAGAAAACTGTTGACTAGATGGGTATCTATTTGCTTGTATAAAGCCTGGCTTCTGAAACATCTGGCTCTTCTGGTAAGACTTCTGACTGTGTATCAGCTGTGCAGCTGGCTTTCAGAAACATCCTTCTACAAAGCAGATGAAACTGTGCTGTTTAGGTCATTGCTACCTCTAGCTCTTAACTTGCCAGCTCACAGCTAAACTGGTTTGCTCTCACACTGACTTAATAGCAAAATTTTTGGACCAGGTGAAAGTCAGTGATAATGCTCACTGAAATCTGCTTCCACCTACAGTCAGGAAGAATTTTACTATTGATTTTTCAACAGTTATTCAATAGTAATTGTTGCGCTTACTCCATATACATGTTACTAGCAGAAAGCAAAATTTTGCACAGTTGGGAAATATGCCTGCCTTTGCCAGAGCTGGTGCCAGTAGCTGTTTTACATGGAGCAAAATAATAACCTTTGGGTCTAACATTGCTGTAAAAGTTATCTGGTAAGCAGGTAATGTGATACATTGATGTTGCTTTGCATTTGGGTAGGTATCATTGCTATTGCAAATAACATGTCAACTCTGAGAACAGTTCCTGAAGAAACTCTTGCTCTTCCAGCATTTACAATCTATTTACAAAGATTTTTCTTTCTTCCTTTTTTTTTTCTTTTCTCCATGTACAGGTAGTGGCCCAATTGTGGATCCAGACGTTTATGGTATATATTTGCTTTCCTTTTTCTTTTCTTTAATGATTGAAGTGAAGAAACTGAAACCATTAAAAGATTGACTGTCAGGCTCAGTTAAATTGAAATAGCACATATTATATCACAGTTATGAAAGGTACTTTGTATTTTTGGTTCTTCTCCTGCCTTGTATTATTTAAGATACATGAGTGCAATATGACATTTTACTTACTCTGCTGCTTTTTTCACATTAGGAGAAACATAAATCCACTGCTACTAATGGTTGCAGTTGATCCCGTAGGATGACAGCTGTCTGATGTAGCTCACAGAAATGAGATTTCATGAACCCTTTGGAGACATTTCTTGGAGGAAGGAGAGTTGGCAATTTCTCCTTATATAACTTAATTATTTTCAGAGATGATTCCATACTTGTTTTGCCTCCAAAAATGTGCCCCTAAATCCCACTTAAAAATGCGGTTGGCAAGTAAGTTTTCCTGTAGGCAATTTATTTTGCTCTGTCCACTCATTTGTACCTTCCCTTAATCTCTCTTGCATAAGCAGACCATCAGCTCAGTGATATCTGAGTGTGTGCCAGAAGATTTGATGACACGCACTTCACATTAGTTTTTTTAGTTAGGTGAAATGTTTTGGTCTGTACCTAGTGAAAGTCAGTGTGCACTAGAATAGAGGCTGCAGATTGAAAAGCATAATACTGCTGGTATATTTCTGGTGAGTAGGAAAGTCCTAACCAACATACTCAAAAACGTCCTTTAACTTCCAGTAGAAGCTGGATTCTGTTTGGTGTACTTTTTATATGGATGAAATGGCCCATGACTCAAGTTTCCTTAAGCTGATCTAAATGTTATTGCTTTGATTCCATTCCACATCATTAAACTTTAGCAAATGTGCAATTGAAGCATCGATTTGGTTTTAAGTGCTTAGAAATACTAAAGGATATTTTCCCCTCCCTCTTTTTCCAAATTCTTTTTTTTTTTTTTTTCTGGGGGGAGTGAAGGTGGTGACTGTTTACACAGTTTCTTACATGTGTTTATTATATATGCACGAAGATTTTGAATTTGAGCTCTTTTCCAAGGTCCTGATGCCTGGGTGTGGGTTCAACCATGTGAGTGCTGTGTTTCAATTGACTTGAGTAGGTTTCTGCTAAGATGCACACTTTGAGTTGTGCTAGCGGATCTCAGCCTGCAAGACCTAATCCTGATGAAGGCAGCCTTCCTTTTTATTCTTGGCTTTTCTTTCTGCTGTTTGAAACTGCCGTCTTTGATCTTTGTTTCAGTGACTCAGTGCTTGCTTTGAGAAACACTTCATAGTCCAGAGTGTTTCCCTGATTACTCCAAATTCAAAAGTCCAGTTAGTGAGCTGAATGAATGAGGCTGGCTGGAAGGTGTAGGAACTACTGTACTTTGGAGAACCACTGCCTGCATGGTTGTCAATGGGACCCCTGGGATGTGCCCCCCCTCCAGAGACTGAGCACTTTTCAGACCTCTCTGTGCTAAGCAGTTTACCCACAACTTGGATTATGTAGGAAGGGGGATTTAAAGCACACACACCCCCTGACCCCACCTGCAGTCTTCCTTCTAAAATGCATTTTCAGAGCCCCATGCTAATCATGTTGTGAATGTGCCTAGTGTAAAGGGTAAAGGCAGCAGCAGAGGGTTTGATTCTGCTGGGCCTTGGGACTAGTTGTGTGTCTGTCAGTCTGTTGGCTACCAGTAAAGTTAATGGGAGCTGCAAGGTGCTTCCCCACAAGTGGTGGGGTGCCACAGAGATGGGGCTCCCCATGGGGGTCCATCACAGCAGGGCCTGGCAGCCGGGGCTGTCCCACCACCCCAGCCAGGAGCAGGGCAGCCAGGGGACACCAGGGCAGCCCCAGCCCCAGCACTGGGCACTGCCCTGGGGCAGAGGCCAGGCCATGGGCCTGCAAGTGGGGCATAGCGAGGCAGGGCCAGGCTGTGAGGAGATGGAGACAGAGGCAATGGAGGGCCAGGGAACCCCAGGCTCGAGTACTCCTTTGTGTGGAGCAAAGTTTCATTAGCTAGGTAGGGTCTGTTCCTTGAGAATTGACCATCAGAGTCCCATACTCCATGTGTGGTGGGAGTGCTGCCTGCACGGGGCATTGCCCGTGGCGCACTTGCTAGTGCTTCCAGCTCACCTCTGTGGCACCTCTTGGAACAGGCAGAGAGTGAAGGCTGTCTTGGCACCATCTGGGAAGTAACAGAGAAATTAAGTGACTCATGTGGGGCTGAGCAGGAAATCAGGTGCCAAGCCAGCTTCTTTATCTCTGAGCTCACATCTTTGTGCCATGCTACTTCTTCTAAGGTGATAGTGAACATGAGAGAGACCACATGCCCCATATCAGCCATCCCCACAGAGGACTGTGCAGAGTGACCCCCCAGTGCTGCTGTGACTCTGCACTTGTCTGTATCCCAGCCACCATGTGCCTTTGTGAAATGGCTGCCAAATACTGCACAGCCTCAGCTGCGATTCCCCGCAGTTGGTATAGCCACAGGTGGCTGCATGAGGTATGCAGCACTGGAGAACCTGCTCCTGAAGCAATACTAGTCCCACATAGCATGAGTCAAGAAGCATGACTGTCTGTATCAGAGCGCTCAGTATCTATGTCAGGATTTCATAGTGAAATGAACAGGCATTTGTTTAACCCAGAATAGCTGGTTTTGGCTGAATAGCTGTTGCATATATTTTCCTTGCCTGGCTCACTCATTTCAAGCGGCTTTGAAGATCTGGCACCAGTTCAAATGCGAGCACTTCACAGTTATACAAAGGGGAACGGCAATGCACCAGTGTACCAGCGTGGCCTACTTTAGCTCTTGCCCATTTTGATTAAAAGTGCATTCAGAGGATTCACAGACCAGGGATGAACCACTCTGCTTAGTTCTCATTAGTCTATCAGGTGTGATTTCCAGTACTTTAGTACAGACATGAGCATAAATAGAATTGCAAATAGCATCAGCTTTTGCCCACTGCCATATTTACAGGTAAAATTAAGAGCAAAAAATGTCCCTCTTCAAAGTTTGTATTGCAGAGCCAGAGCAGTAAAGGCTCTAAATACTTGTTTTCTATAGCGATCTTTTAAATACAGTTAGTATAGGGTTGGTCAAAACTGTATTTGTGAAGCTTGTCCCAGCTAATTGTAAAGGAAGCCAAATCTTGTAGGCTGAGGTACTTGTTACAAAGCAGGCTCTCCCTGAAAATGAATGAAGCAGAAGTCACTGCTATGGCACAACCTGCAGTCACAGTGGTGGATGGTCTGCACAGCACCTTGTTCAAATGTCCAGGCTACTTATGCAGGGGACCCATGCAGGACAGGTTTGTGCTGCCCAGACTAAGGAGTGCTATACATACGCCTCTTGCCACTGTTACAACTTTGCTACATAGGATGATACAGGCGTAGAGATGCAGTGCTGAGTCGAAGAATTGAAATGGTAAAAGACCAGGAAATTAAATTTGGTTTCTCTTGAAACCTTTGTATACTTAATATGTATTTTGGCTTGAAAGAGTCCTGTCCTTCAGCAGGCATGGTATAGAGCCAAAATAAACTACCCGACTGTACTGACTGTAGCTCTGGAGCCAAAGGTAGCTGTGTAGCTTCTTCATATACCAAAAAATCTGCAGTCTGCCAAGTGCTTTGCAGAAAGCAAATGTGTTCATGCATGCATGAAGATCAAAAGCCCAGTGCAACTTACTGCTAGCATTGCCAGCTGAGCTGTCCAAACTGGCCTTGGGAGCTGAAGAAGATAAACCCTCTGAGGTGTGGGCTCTTCCTGCACTTGCTCAGCAGCATCTCTGTGGCTGGAACAGTTCCTGACTCTGTAGGTAGTGAGAGCTATGCCACTGCACTCTGCCTGTTTAGATCCATAGTTAAACTGTAGGCTTATGGCACCGATTTTAATTGAAAGTGTAAAGAAATATGCAGTTAATTGCAAATATAAGTTACAGTGCTGGAGGTGCATTTTTTCGTAGATGCAGTTATAGCCTCTGTTTGTTACTTTCACCTGCACACATTGCAGTGATAAAACTGGAACATTATGTATTTTTCCAGATGTAATCATAAAATATATGAATTTTTAATATTATTTTAATGCATGTTTCTCTAAGTTCATAGTATACTATTTAATTCTTTTTATCTCATATGAATAATTTTCACAGTAAATCATGGACTATAGTTATGTGTGTTTCATTTTTAAATAATAATAAATAATTCAGCCATGTTCATTCTTTTTATAGAATAGTTCTGTATTCAACCCTGCAGATCTATCCGTGGAATTATTTTGATAAATCAAATTAATCAAATTTCTTCATACTATCTCACTTAATTTTTTAAATGTTTACTTTTATGATGGTTTATGGTGCTCCTGTAACCTCTGTGCACACAACAGTATTTTTAATTATTTTTTAAATGAAGAAAACCAGCCATTTTACATTTGATAGTAATAAAAGTAGCTACAAACCCATCTGCCAAGTTCTTCACAGCTAAACAAAAGTGCCCAAGCTAATTTCTAAGACTGTCCTATATTTGGCTGAATACAAGGCTGGAGAAGTTCATTGTAGAGGGCAGTCTTTCATTTTTAATGCAAAGTCAGAAGCACATAAAAATAGCATCCATAAAAATGGACGGAGTTCTTATTTAACTCTAGTTTTTCCAGTAGAGGTACAAATTATGGCATAGATGGCTTCTCTTTTCAAATCTGTCCCAACACATTTGTTTGATTATCTATCTGTCGCAGGGATACCCCCCCAAATGTTCCAGCTACATTAGCAATTACGCATTGTTTCAAAAGAGCTTAGAGCCCTGAAAGTTGTTAGTGGCCTTACCATCTTAGAGAGCAGAAATAATAAAGACAAACCTTTCCCTTCTAAGGTTACAAAATTATAAAAGCAACCTTTTTTTCCTTCCTAAGAGTATGAAACCACGCCTAATGATCTTGGAGACACCACAAATAACAGTAATCAAATAACTTCTACAGATGTTTCCAACAAAGACAATGAAGATAGCATCACTGTAAGTATATACATTGTTTCCTGATGATCTTGGAGACACCACAAATAACAGTAATCAAATAACTTCTACGGATGTTTCCAACAAAGACAGTGAAGATAGCATCACTGTAAGTATATACATTGTTTCCTGATCTGTAATCTTGGCAGACTTTCTGGCTATACAATTCACAAAACTGCAGAGATTGTAATAAGACCCTGAGCTACCAGAACACCACAGCTATTACTGTTCTGTGATCAAAACTCAGGAAAAAAAAGGGCAAAAAGAAAATCAATGCTCCTGTTGTTGTCCTCCCCATGTTTTTTGAAAGAGTGAATCACTTTTCAGTACAAGTAAAATTGCTAGTTATTTTGTGTCCTGCTTTTCAAAACAACTAACTGTAATTTTTTAGCCTAAGACTTTTCTTCTCATTTTAGCCAAGAAGAACAACTTTTTATTTATAAAACAAAGACATCCAAGGTAAATTTTAAGATCGCTCTTTGAATTCCGTCCTGGAGTCAGCTTCTCCTTATAGAGAGGATGTGCTGCAATGAACTCTCAAATTATAATTGTATGCTTTAGAGATATGATTTCATGCTGCATGGAGACCTCATAGGAGCCTTTCAATATCTGAAAAGAGCCTATAAGGTTGCTGGGGAGGGACTCTTCATTAGAAACTGTAGTGATAGGACACGGGATAAAGGGTTAAAACTTAAACAGGGGAAGTTTAAATTGGATACAAGGAAGAAGTTCTTTCCTATTATGGTGGTGAGGCACTGGAATGGGTTGCCCAAGGAAGCTGTGAGTGCTCCATCCCTGGTAGCGTTCAAGGCCAGGTTGGACGAAGCCTTGGGTGAGATGATTTAGTGTGAGATGTCCCTGCCCATGGCAGGGGGGTTGGAACTTGATGATCTTAAGGTCCTTTCCCACCTTAACCATTCTATAATTCTATGTAGGTTTTTCATCTAATAATTTGCAGTAGATTTTAGTATAGGTAGCTGAATTGGTGGGCCTCTTCTTTGTATCGTTGCCTCTCACGCTCTTCAATACTGAGTTGTTGAAAACCAGTAATGGGTGGCTAGCCTGGCTGATACTGCAGCATTCCTGCTGGCTGATACTGAGCATTCCTGCATCAGTGACTCTGTAAAGCAGCAGGCAGTGGAGCACGTGTGTGTTTGTGAACCAGAGAGCAGACTTTCAGTTGGGACACTCTGCTAAAACTTTGGGAGGATCCCAGGCAATCTTTCCTCATTGGATAATAGAATCATTGCATGTCTGAGGTTGGAAATGAAATCATCTGGTCCAGTGCCTTCTTCTTAAAACAGGTCCAGCATGGTTGCTCAGGGCTGTGTCCACTCTGGCTTTCATATCTCCAGGGATGGAGACTCCACAGCCACTGTGGGCTGAGCTGGTGTTCATCCACCCTTATATTAAATTTATTTTGTCCCCAAGTGCTTTTGTTACATGCCAGTCTGCTGGAATGGAAAGGGGTGATGGGCACTTCCTCCTACCTATTTTGAATGTGTAGGATGTTAAAAACCTTGTTCTCAGATGTGTCTGAATCTGTGCTCTCTGCAGGGTAGAAGGAACCTCAAGAAGTGGAATTTTTCTGTACTTTTTGACCTAAGTGCAAATGTTTTCCAGTTGAAACAAATCTCGTTACCTAACTGGCTTAATCTGAATGCATGCTGAATGTCTTTGAAGGTCGATCATGAAAACAAAACAAGCCAAATCTGTTTGTGCCCTCTTTTAGGTGTATGTCGTGGTGGGAATTGCAGCACTGGTGTGCACGGGCTTAGTAATAATGCTCATTATTCTGAAGTTTGGAAGACACTCTAAGTTTGGGATGAAAGGTAAGCAGGGTTCTTTTTATACCTTCCAGAACTGTTATGGGTTGTATGGGCTGATACTATAGGTTTCTGCACTAGACAGCAGTCAAAATAACTAGATATATGCCATTGTACTTAGTGTTTATTCATCAGGTAAGTAAGGGCAGAGGCATATGTAAGGCAGAGTGTAGAATTTTGGATCAAGCTCTTCTGCTTTGCTTTTTTTTATTATGAGAAATCCCATTTCTCTCCCTTCTGCTGCAAAGCTCCCTGGGACACTTCCTGCAGCAAAATATTACTTGAATCAGTGTAGGTATGTAAGAAGATAAGAAATGAAATGTATACTGATATGGGTTTGATTACAATAGTTTGATGAGAATCTGTGCTGCATGTAAGAGGTACTTCAGACCATACTACCATGTCATGTTAAGATTATAGATTCAAGGGGAAACAATGGCAGGAGCAGAAGGTGCATTTGCAGTGGATCCTGTCACACTGGTGCTTTCTGACAGATGCATTTTCCTGAGCTTCTCTTTGTACCTTGGGAAGTAGCAGTTGGAGCCAGTGGCAAGTGCTCATGTTCCTGTGGAAGGAGGAAGACTAAGCCCTCCCATTTATTAATTTATTTATTTTACAGACAGATGGAGGTATGTGTAACACAGAAGTACCTGAAACAACTCCATTACTGAATTATTTTAATAGTATCATCAGTCTGAGTCTGTCAATGTGGGTGAAATTGTATTTAAAAAATAAAAAAAGGAACATCCCCCCACACTTGCTGTCTTGGTGGGAGGACTAGAAGGTTCTTTGCTGTGTGCTCAATGAGATAAGCTTTTGCACTTAAGATGTATTTGTGGGGAGAGTGGTAAGTAAGTTTTTGGTAGGCTCCTGTTAAATGCATGTCCTTCCTCTCAGCTGTCCTGATGACATAGTACCACATGTATGAATATTTTGGTAACCCTTACTTGCTCTTGACAAATGCTCTTTTCAGAGATGTCTGTTGAATATTTTGTATATTTTGTGTTTCTGTATTTTAGTTAGAGAATAGATCCTGGAACAAATGAGATCTGAGCAGAGCAGAAATGCAGTTGGTGCAGATTAGCTTGCTGGGATGGTAACCTTTCCTCTCACCTCCTTCTGATATGGCATAGTCTCTGCTCCTTGGGGTGGCATTGGAAGAGGACATTCATTGTGAAATATCCTAAATAGTGAAATGGAGCCAGCAGGATAGAACTGCAGAATTTTGGTCAGAGACGATAAAAATACTTTCTGCTACTGAACAGAAGTTCAGCGTAAATTCTGTGTCTGAAGTTTCCTGAATTGCATTTAGAGAGCTAAAGTAGGGGGAAGCTAAATGAGATCAATGTTGAGAAATGTCTGATGTTAGCTCTTTAAAGCTGAATGCTTGTTAGGTTTTTAAAATTTTAAATAATTTTTATTATTTAAATTTTTCAATATTAATTGAAAATTAATTGAAAAATATTTCAATACAACATTACTGAAGGAACTAGGAAACATATTCTACCCCGTGGGAGAACGCGCAAAGTTGCATTTTGTATGGTAACATGTGAAGTTACCTTCGAGGAAGCTCCTTACATGGTGATTGTTTTTTAGCATCTTCAGGTATAACTTTTTCATAAAAGTAATTCCCTTGCCTGATCCAGGCTCTTCAGCCTGGAGAAGAGAATGCTGCATGGAGACCTCATAGCAGCCTTTCAGTATCTGAAGGGGGCCTATAAGGATGCTGGGGAGGGACTCTTCATTAGAAACTGTAGTGATAGAACTACAGTTCAAGGAGTTCAAGGCCAGGGTGGAGAGAGCCTTAGGTGAGATGGTTTAGCATGAAGTGTCCCTGCCCATGGGAGGGGGGGGTTGGAATTTGATGATCTTAAGGTCTTTTCCAACCCTAACTATTCTATTCTATCAGTAAATTTGACCTCAGTAGTTTTTTGCTGCAGAATTATCCATGTAGCAAGGACTACATGAAATTATGAAAAGGCAACAACCTCGTATTTGTTATTTATTTAATTCTTTACATTCGATCTGTGATGGTTAGGAAGATCAGTAAAATGAGTTCCTATTTCAGGTACACTCCTTCAAAAACTAGTCAAAGTCATGGTATGTGTGATATGATGAAATGTCTCTGTGAACTACAAATAACTCTTGAAAGGAGAGACCCTTAGGTTTCCCTGAAGTGACCCTCAAACTTCTCCAAAGTTTGCATTCACCCTGAGCTTCAGATTTCAAACACTCTCTTTGTTTATCATCATCAGTATTACAGAATTTATATTAAAGCAGTGTTTAAAGGCCAGTGATTAGAACACCAGATAGATATGTAATACCCATATTAATAATAAAATGTTGCCTGCTCTGAAACGCTTGCAGCATAACTACGTGTTGAGAATTCCTAAATGAAAATAAAAAACCTAGGGTATTTGAGCATGAAGAAAATAAAGGAAAGGTGAAGAGAATTTTTTTTTGCAGTCAGCATAGATCAGTACAATACACTTAAATGTGTATCTTGGAAATTCTGAATCAAAGGATCAAGCCAGCTACCTGTGAACTCCATAAGTGATTTGCCATTGAATTCAGTGACAGCAAAATTAGTCCCAGGTAAGCATACAGGTATTGTGTCAGAGTTGGTTTAATAAACAGTCTTAGTAGGGATGTGGGAAGGAGTAAAATATCTAGATTGCCATTGAAAATATTTATAAAACAAGATGAAAACAATCTTCTTTTCAAATCTCCAAAATACTGATGAACATTTTTCATTCATAAGAAGCTTCCTGAGCTACATCAGGCAGAAATGCACAAAAAGCTGTGCTTCACTTTTTTGTTACCTTGTGAAACACAACAGTCACCTGAGATGCCCTGTCATTAAACATCTCCCCACCCTTCTTCAGTGAGCAGTTTGGAGAAAAAAAACAAAATAGTGACTCGGTAACTAGAGCAGTCAAACTGGTACTCAATGGTATTTTTCATGTAAATCTGTAGGTTTACATGCTCCACTGAAAGTCAGAAAAAGAAATGTTTAAATAGGCTATCAGCACTGTGTGTCCTATAGGAAATGTCCTTATATAAGGTATGAAATTTTCACCCCATTTGGGTTTAAAGTAGGCATCTGCAGCTTCTAGAAGACCTTGTTTTATGTCTCATAGTTTTAAATTTTGTCTTATCCCATCTTTTCCCTGGGCATTAGACTGTGTCCTTGCTGAGCCATTCTGTGCTGGAAGCACCTGAGCATGGTTGAAGTGTGGGACTAATTGTGATAGTGTCCCCAGAAAGAGATGTGGAATTGGCGGTTGTGTCTGAGCTATGCTGTGTCACAGTTGCCTGTACCTGGAGGCACTGCACACGCTGAAGAGCCACAGAGAGTATCACAGAGCTCACAGCCCCCGTTGTCTTCTTTCCATTACTGTACTGAACAGAAAAAAGTCCAGTTTATGGCATAGGGAGCACAAGGTCTTCTGGAAGCTTCAAGTACTCTGGCAATACCAATCAATCTCTTACCAAGATCTGTTGAAGAACTGTATAAAAGTAACTTACCCTATCTTTTGGCTTCTCAGTTTATTTTTTTATATCTAAAATAAGGGAACAACTTGGGAGATGTTAATTTCACTCAGTTACTTTTCCAGAGTGTAGTAGTAGAGTGGTTTTGCAGGTAAAGAGGACAAGCAAAACACTCCTTCACTACCAGTAACAAAAAGAAAACATTTTGTAGTGTTCTGTATTCTGGTTGAAGTTGGGTTGTGCTGTACAAGGCAATTGTTTTAATTTTTGTCTTGCTTCTTTTCACTGTCTTCTAGAGCTAGGGGAAGTAGGTTCTGATGATTAAACTCGGGAACAGTGTTAGTACAAACTGGTCTGTAATCTGTGTTAGAAGAGACTTAAAATAGGTTTAGTAAAGAAAAACCCAATACTGTTCTTTCTACTCTGTGCATAAACTCGCATGTTGTGCTAGACTTCCAGACTTCCATTGCAAAATTTATCAGAGTAACTGACAAATACTTCTATTTCTCCGCTTGCGTACATGTTAAATACCTTCTCATAAAGGGTCTGTTGGTAACAGCTTAGTGTGAAAAGCTGAATTTGGTTGCTTGAATCTAGAGGTGAGGTTTTTAGACCCTTGCAAGATGCTGCAGCATAAATGATGAAAGCTTTTTTAAGTTAATCTCTTAAATGTATTAATTAAGATTTGCGGGTTGTTCTTACGAAACACCTTGGCTTGCTTGCTTCCTGATGGTTGTGAAAGTGCTTATGGTGGGAATTCACTGAAGGCTGCTAAGACAGCGCTTACCATTTTCTATGTATTTATTTCTGACTCCATCCAACCAGTCTATGAAACTAAAAAATAAAAAAAAGGAGCTGGAATAGAGGGGAAGGCTTGTGAGGATTTGTGGAAGAATAGTTCTAGTCCTGTTTTATTCTACATACCATGTTGAAAAATAAATGTAAACAACTAGTTGCAGCATAACCAACCCAATATGCAGTTCCCAAACGTTACTATGGCAGCATGCCACTAAGCGTGAATGTAAATATGGAGGAAACTGGTGGAACACAAATGAGTGGATAAAGTTTGAAATAGTGTAATTCAGTTAAAAGGGTGAAAACATTTTTGTTGATTTGAACAGTAGTAAATTTTAGCACAGGGTGTCCCCATTCCATCAACAAGGAAATATCCTTGGTTTTCTTTGTTTGCTAGAAAAGCTCGAAGTGGGTGGTTACAGACAAGAGTTTTATCACAGCTGCTTTACAGTAGAGATAAATGAAGTTTCTGCAGGTTTTACCAAAATCATAAGGGACAGAGAACCCACTCTTCCCCAAAGCAGCCTGTCCTGTCTTTTAGGAAGTTAACAAATACAATCTGACAGAAGTAGGGGAAACATATGTATACTTAATCCCTTTGGGGCGAGAGGGGTTTTAAGAATGTTTATATGAAGTTTCTATCAGTGCTTTAAGCTTGCAGTGCTTACAGTAGTGCAAAGATAAGGGAAGAACCAGTCTGAAATTCCCATTCTACTTAGGCAGTGTCAGCTATCTTCTCATGGGCTTTGGTGTCATGCTTTGAAAGATGCTTCTTCTTCCTTGACTGCTCTCAGAACTACTACAAGATCTGAACATAAGTCCTGACTACAAAAGCTTCACCCCTTTCTTGGTCTTTCAAGTCTATGCAGTTTAGGGTACAGAAACTTGTCTTTCTCTGATCCGGTAATGGGATCATATGAGTTGATTTAATAAAGAAAACTGTTCCTTTCAGGACAGACACCCAAAATACTACCTTTCCTTCAAGACTTGCTAGCTATTTTTGAGTGTAAGTTTAAAATTTGAACTACCAGTCAGGATGCTGTGTTCTATTCACCAAGCTGAATAAAAATGTTATGAACACATCCCTGGATGTTAACTTTGCCTGCCAAAGTTAAAACAGCATATTTTCTCCTACTTCTTGGTAGCTTTATCTGTCAAGTGATTTCTGTAACTTTTGTGCTGGGCCATGAACTTCTTTGAAATCTTTCTAATTAACAGCATTGATTATCTCAACAGGAGCACACTGGTAGTCGAGGAGTATTTTTTGTTCTCTGTGTGTCATTCACTATATTGTTTTTGCTTGTAAACTCTTGTTACATTTTGAGCTTTGGTCCAAAAGACAGTACTGGAAAGGTCAGCTTGGAACTTGTTTTCAGTTGCAGCATATTTCTCAGTTGTCTTACTGTGTTTTAGTTTGGGCGTGAAATACTGTACAACTGCATGATAAAAGCCTCTTATGAAGGAATACTGTCATTCTGATACAACGCATCTGTGATGACTTTAATTGTCATTTACCAAGAAATCATATTAACGTGTTTAATGACTGATTAAATACAGCTCTGTCCAGCTAAGAGTGGAGTGCTTTACCATTCTGCCTGAATGTGACCATTTATTGAGGCTTTTGCACACTCTTTTTGATATAACTTCAGGGACAGCAGGAAAAATCTTTTCTGTCTTACTTGTCTGTAAGCTTATAGCAAATGGTAATTTTATTCTCTGCTTTAATGCATTTTACTTGACTCCATGTTGGAGAGTGGGTGATTGCAAGAGGCTTCAAAACAAACCCTACTTCATTCACATTGGTGATTGAAGAGTCCAGATTTTGGAGAGTTTAGAAGCAAATGGTTTGAGAGCTGTTCCTTTTATTAATAACTCCTGTGTTATAACGTGTCTTTCTTTAGCAATTGGGTTGCTATAGACCAGGAAAAGAATGAAATGCAGTGAGAGTAGAAGAGTTTAGAATAGAGAAGCTTTTACTCCTTTTAATTCTAAACAAAGTACAAAATAAAAACTTTGCATCTTCAGCAAAGACCTGCAGTTTGACAGGTATGATCTAATTTTCAAATTGGTCTCCAATAAGCTTGTAGCAAGGGCCTCCTGGACAATTTTACCTTGTTTGCCAGGTAATTAAGAAGATCAGTTTGTAGCTTGGGAATATACTTACTACTTGACCTTCATCAAGTCTTTGAAATCGTGAACTTTTTGAGTTTCCATTTGTACCTATAGAAGTGATTTTGTGCTGTGTTGTACCTACCCAAATGCCGGTTCTGTAGGCGTCAATACTTTAATGTCTTTAGAACATTTCATTATTTAGTCAATGAGCAGAATATAAAAGAGAGATTAATTCATGTGAGTCAGTGTTGTAAGGTAAGACGTAGAAAAAAAATGAACATGCTCAAATCCACAGTATTTTTAGTGAATAGACATGTAAAGGCAATGATGATATTGCTCATCTGAACTACACTCAAGAAGCTATTTTTATTGTTTGACAATGGCATTCTGGTCCCTGCAGTCATGGGCAGATCATACAAACTGAATGTCTGAAGTGCATCACTTGTATAATAGGGGCAGTAATATTTACTTACCACATAAACATTTGTAAAATAGAGTTTTAATGCTTCTAAGTACCTTGGTATGTATTAAATTGCCGTAAGTTCTTCAAGAATGAAAGTTCTTTTGAACTGATCTGTGAAAGTAGTTTTGTGTAAAGGATTTTACAAAGATCTTGAAATATTTATGCCACCATTCTCTTGTGTTCTAATAAAGAAAACAAATGCCTCTTAAAGCATTCTTCTGGGGACATGTCACCCTATCAAAACATACTTTTAGGCATTTCTAGCTTTCCTCTTCTCCACTTGCCCCCAAAAATAGATGTATACAAGATTGGATGAAAGAGTGTACATGCATGTGGCATGTGTGAAGTGAGAAGACCTGGAGAACTAGGGCGATGTTGGGTAGAGGACAGCAGAGACAAACCAGAAAAATACTAAAGAGAAATAAGACTGGTAATGGATACAGTGGAATTGAGGAGAGCAGAAAATCATAGTTGCTACAGCTCTACCTTGACATGGGCCAAGGCTCACAGGAATAGCACAGCTCCTAGATCAAGGTAGTGTTAGAACAGAAGAGTCAGTCTTAAAGGTCTAAACTGCAGACACTAACTCTGTGTTGAGTCTACATCCACATTTGCTTCATAAGTCTTTCTTGTACAAAGCCCAGTTTTTCTCTTAGTTTCTTACGTGCAAAGAGTAATTTAGCTCATGGAATTTAGAGACTAATGAGACTGGACATAGGAGGAAATATAAGCACAAGAGAATGGAAAGTGGGAGAGAAGGTGAACATAGTAATTAATTGTTTACCTATATTCAGAGTGAGATCTGGCACAAAGATGTTGGAAGTATTCTGATGAGTGGAGTGAATAAGAAGAAAGAAAAGGAACAAAAGAATATCAAAGCCAGCCTATCTGTCTATCTATCTATCTATCTATCTATCATCTATCTATCTATCTATCTATCTATCTATCTATCTATCTATCTATCTATCTATCTATCTATCATCTATCGTCTGTTTGTCTATCTTTCTGGCTGTCTAGCTGTCTATCCATCATCTGTCCATCTATCTTTCCATTTATCTATCATCTGGCTGTCTGGCTGTCTAGCTGTCTATGTATCTATCTATCTTCTTTTTTTATTTTTTTTTTTTTTTGTGTGAACCCAATTGCCAATGCTTTAAGCAGCATTTACTGCAAAGTGCTTGGCTGTGATCACCATTTGAGGAAATGCTAAAACTAGATGCTGCTAGAAAACAAGATGCTAAAAATCAAGCAGTTCTTGAACACCATAGGTGGGAACATGAATAGTAGATAAATAGATGGTATCCCTGGTAGAGGTGAAATCCATTGTATGGGTCTTTTCCAACCTAGCTGGTTTTATGATTCTATGACCTTCATTTAGGAAAAAGGCCAATATGGAAGCAGTCGCCAGCAGAGGTGCTGTTAGAGGCTGCTCCTGAAGGCTGGTCCAGCTTTTAGAGAACAGCCGAGGCTGGCAGGTGCTGTGGTGTCTAGTCTGACCTCCTGCCTAAAGCAGGGCAAGCTACTGCAGGTTGCTCAGGGCTATGGCCTGCTAGGATTTAATATCTCTGAGGATGGGCAATGTGTGCCAGTGTTCAATCACCTTTACAGTACAGCTGTTTTGGTTTTTTTTGCCCTATACTTAAAGTTTCTTCATTTCAGTTTGTGCCCTTGCTTCTTGTCTTGTCTCTGGGCATGTTGACTCACACTACAGAGGAGCATAAAAGGGGTAAGTGAAAGTGTCATGTGGATGATGACACTTTCTGAGCTGTGTGGCTTTTGAATACCAGCTTAATTGTGAGGACAGGGAAATGCTGAAAGGTTACAGGAGACTGCATACTATTTACAGTACAGGGACATCTTTTTCACATCTTTTTCAGAGAAATATTTGGCTCAGGTATGTGAATATCAGTTGAATAGCACCACTGCAGATTACAAGGATCTGCTGCTTAGGACTTTGCTCCACTTCTTTTAAAATACTTGTTGGATTTTATGTGTTTCATTCCATTTGATTTCTGTTAATGGCTCCTTTTTTTTAACTTTTTTTTTCTCCCCCTGAATTTGAGACAAACCCTGTGCTTGCCCTGAATAATAGATAATACAATCAATGTGTTTCATGAATTTCTGGTTGTAAATTCCTGGCCATATTAGCTACTTACCAATTCTGTTACCAGATGCTGAGATCTTAATACAGTTGGAGTGCCTTTTTTTTTTGTTTCATTGATCTAAAAGCATTCATTATGGGAAGATTAACCATGGGCTCAGGGCATAGCTGATACAGAGCACTCTGCTGTAGCTCTCCTCATAGCTGTTGTTCTGCTTCCCACAGCAGAGCTGTGTCTTTTAAAGTAGTATGAACAGAATCACAGAAAATGAAGACTTGTTTAAGTATGCTCCAGACAAATGTGTGCATCTAAAAAAGTTCCACAAACAAAACTGCTTGGAAATCGAGTATGATTTTTAGAATTTTCTGATGCTTATTTTAATTTTCCCCATATCAGGCAAACTGCTTGTTCCTTCTTGCCCGATTTTGCAAAACCACACAGGAGTACTTTTTTTTCACAGCTTCCTTTAATGCATCCTAAGATGCCATTGTTTTCTTTGTCCTGTCTCATGGCATTACACTTCTTGGATCTGAATATTTGGAAAAAGCCTCTGGATTTTTTTGCCAGGTTCATGGTGTTTCTTCTTTCAGGATAAGAAGTGCTGTAAAGCCATTGTTGTAGCAATGCTATTGATGCTTAGGAAGAACTGAGGAAGTACAAAAGTTCACAGGAATTAAGAAAAATTGAGACAAAAGGTAGCCAAGCTGCTTTGGAAAAAAAGGAACACTTTTTTTTTTAAGTGTTTTATTTAAGTTCTGGGCAAAAGTTCAAATAAGATTGTTTTATTGGAATGAATGGGTCTTTTTCTATATTTTTTTCACACCTTCCCCTCCCCAAGTACATAATCTGCCAGGATGTCTGTAACCCAGAGGAGTTCATTTGTAACCCCTCTGAGGAGTGTCTGTGTTCATGGATTTGCCTCCACATTTGACAGGGCCAGCGCCAACAAGCAGGCATACCCTGTATGGCCCTGTAAAGCAGGAGAAGTTTTAACTTTGTTCCTGGTCAGAAGACGGTCTCTCAAACTTGGAGAGAAACTCCCCTTAAAAAGCAGTGAATTGAATAACACTAACCCTTTGCTTCACCTGCTCTCAGGCACAGGAGCTGGTGGCTGCAGCTGGAACATTTGTTACTGAAGGGATTCCACATTTGTGCACTTTCAAGAAGTTGCATTTCTGCGATTCATAGGAATATGCAACAGCAGAAATGTATTGGAGAGAAATGTTCCTTTTCCTACAATAGTTTCTGAAACAGGATTTCTTGATGTCCTGTAACTTTTTTGGAGACTGCCATTGTAATGTTCCCTTCGACTACCTCAAGGGCTGCACTATTATCTGTCTTTTTGCTAAGGCATGCAGGGGTTATATACTAAGAACAGCCATGTTCTAGGTCTTCAGCTGTCTCTGTTGCAGTTGCTCATTTGTTAAATGTCTCTCACACTCTAGTTGCTCAAGGATGAAGTTAAAACCAGCAGTCAAATTCTGCTTGTGGCTGCCACCCAGTTAAATATTTCTGCCCATTCACATCCTCTTGGAGGTTTCCTGTGAGCTCTCACAACCCTCAGTTACTTTGGAGAGCAGTAGATAATCCCTGCTGCTAAATTTCTGTGCTTCTGACTGCCAGCTTGCCAGCTAAGCAGGTTTTGTAACTGGTTCTCATGATGCCTGAAGCTTCTGCATTGCAGCTGCTCTTACAAAGGCCTCTCCCTGCATGCTCCAGTAATGCAGGTTTTCCTGCTGCCACCCGAAGTCATGCAACTTGCTGGTGGCACAGTAAACCTCAGGTGCCTTGTGGGTTCGGGTTGTGAGCCAGGTGAATGGCACAAGGCCTGTTCCCTGCTCAGAGGCTGTGAGTTTGAGCAGTACAGTTGTTAACACAGCATGAAAGCATTGCCTTTCACACATGAAATCTGAGCAGCAAAGTATTCTGGGTAAGTGTGACTATGTGCTTGCTTTGTGTTTGCATGATCCCTCAGGCAGATGCTTTTGGCAGATGCTTTTGACCTTTGTCAGAGGCAGGGTGATAGATCTTAATTTGGTTGGACCAACGTGGCTGTTGCATTCTACGCCTGCTGCACAAAAGAAGACTGGCAAGGGAAAATTTCCTTCTGTCTGCCTCTGAAGCACCCTGTTGCTCTGGCAAAAAAAAAAAAAAAGGTTTAAAATATGTACACATAGCTTTATTTTAACAAAAGAATAGTTTGGAATTTCTTTTAGCTGATATAGGGTGCAATCCACCAATTCACCAGGTGATCTAGCATGAGTGCAGAAGAACCAGAGGAAACATTCTTCCTTTCACTCCTTGGCAAGGCAGCCTGTGCCTGGGTCTTTCACACAGAATATGCTACAAGCCACATGGCACAGACAAGAGGAGTGTGGTAGCAAACCAACAGAGAAAGTGAGGAGCACTTATGCTTCCAGGCTGTTGGACCATACTATCCTGAGGCTACAAAGAAGCTTGGAATCCCTGCTTTTCCCTTTGGTGTGTTTGGACAGTTCCTGAGCTCAGGTCACAGTCCCCTGCGGGGACTGGAAATGTCTGTCCGGTTGCATGGTTCAGGCCCAGATGTGCCAAATTTGAACTGTGAGGAGGTGGTATTCCTGGGAGAAGGATGAGATTGCCTTATTCTGCCTTCCTGTACCTTCCTTCTATAGCAGCAGTCCAGCTCTGGTTTTGCCTTTGGCAGCTCTGGGCTGATAGTTGTACCCTTGTGGTGCCAAAGAGTGCCAAGAGAATTCCTACTGTGCGTTTGCAGTCTTTATGCAATTGGCTGTGACCCATGTACTTCAAAAAGTGTTCATGCCACAATAGACATTCACTATTAGTCACAATGATGTTGCCTAGCAATTAAGTCTTAGGTGCTGCAGTGATGATAACTTTGTAAATTTTGACTTGCTCCCAGCAGCCAGGATGATCTTTTTGCTAAGTAAAAGCTATGATTTTACAAACATGTGCTTTGATTGCATAAAATGTAAAGCTGAGCACTGTTTTCACTGGCCACAACTTCTACAAAAGAATGTGTGAACTGTTGCGTACACCATGGCCTTGGAACAATGATCTCTTTGCGCTGAGCTCCCATACTTTGTGCGCATTAAATTAATTCCTGTCATGTATGACTTGCTTTTTACGTACAAGACATAGAGCTTCTGAGAGTTTCCCAAGTGCCTATTCTAGCTGTCCTAACTCCCAAGTTTACTTGAATTTAAGTTAGATACTTCAGAGTTAGCTAGTTAGATATCCCATCTTTTTCCCACTCATTGCATTGCAGCTGACTACTGATAGTCTTTGTCCTCTCCTACAGTCCTGAAAATGCATTCAAGACGGTGAGCAATGCTATGGAAATGCTTTAACTGAAATGCTTTCTTTCAGTTCAACAATTTGGTCACCAGTTTGTCTTGCTTCAGTGTGAGGAAATAAAGAAGAACCTCAGCTACAGTGTTGACTTCAGAACTCAGTGTTCATTACTGTTACCTTGTCAAAGAGCTGCATTAATGTTTAAAACTGAGGTAGTGTCCTTGCTAAGTAGGAGGGTTTTGGAAAGGAGAGGAGGAAGTGGGCAGCATAAAATGGATCATTGATATCTAAAGATGTTGGTATGCTGACGGCATCCTTTATTTAAAAAAAAAGGTCAGCGAGCCTGACTTCTTTTACACAATGGCCCCTTTATACTACCCTGCCAGTAAATGAGTGTAGGTAGGAATTGGAGTCACTCAAATCGATGGGAGTTAGCATTTCTTTGGGAAGTGCAGTAGCCAGAGGTCCTGCGGTTGGCTGTGCCAGCTTCCATGTATATCTAGAAAAGTGTCTTTATAGTAACATGGGAAACTAAATTCTCACAAAGAATAGGTGGAACTTAATCTTGGCCCTTCACTCCTCTATTAACCTTCACACTGTAACACACTGAGCTCTGGATGAGGGAGGCATCGTAGAGTGGTTCTTACATAGCTTCTTAAATAGGGGATGAAATATCAATGTTTGCTGGGATACTGCTTCCAGCCAATGTGACAGGATTTAAAAAAAAAGGTCACAGGAAAGAGCCCCAGCTAGTAAGGTCTCTCCTGAACTTGCTTTTTACAAGATATGGACCAGAAACAATTCTCTTAGGTGAGTCTTAGCTACAAAAAGGTTATGAAAAGAGGGAGTTTAAGGAACTGAAATTTCAGAGGGTTCCCTTAGCTGCATTTCAGACACATCTGACTGCATTGGTTGGTGTGTGTGGGAAGCATAAAAGGTACAGCAAGAAGTATTTTGCTGATGCCAGTGAGAAAACTGAACTTATCTAGTGGTAGATATGAGTACTGGTTGTAGCCTGAACTGACAAATACTTTTTACACAGACTGAAGTGTCCAACTGACGAATACTTTTTACACAGACTGAAGTGTCCATGTATACTTACACATTCCTGGTTTGGTATATACCCCATCAGCTGTAGGCAGACAAGTATCTTCTTAAATGTGACTCAAAACAGTTTTCTGCTTTGTTTAACAGAACTTTATAGTGGTTGAATATTTTTATTTGTCCAGTATAGTCATAGGTTAGCCACTTGAAAAAACAAGCATGTCAACTTTTAAAATATTTCACAGCTTTGCTGCTATGATTCACCTTTTGAAATATGATTGTAGCTCTGACACATTTCTGCTGTTTAATTTCACTAAAAGACATTGCTAGTCATGCAAAATAGGTCTATAATTTTAAAGTTGGAAAAATAAGGGAAGTGAATTTTGTATGATCTTGCATGATTCCTGCAGTCAGACTGAACAAATTCAGTTTTCTTTCCCTTCAAAATAATGTTTTGTAGTTCTTAGTGTAGGTTTTTGTCTGTCTTTAGCAGTAGTACAGTTGGCTAGAGATTTTTTATAGTAGCACCACCTTGACTGCTACTTTGTGAAGAAAAGTGTAATTTATTTTCTTCTTTCTGAAACTGACTGCAAAGAATTCAAGGATCATTTTGTAAAGAAGTATTAGAGTGTGGCAGTTTGGACAGAACAAATATCTCTGAATCATGAGTCATGTAAAACTAAGCACAGAAGGCTAATGATATGTTATGTAGGATATAAAGGTAATAGGAAATATAGTCATGGGTCAGGATGACATTGAGTAAAGTCTTGGATGCAGACCAGAGAAGTCATAGCCAGAGGGCTGATAGTCCAAGAAAAAGACCCGGTAAACTTGCATTTCATTAAGTGAGCTCAGTGAGAAATACAGGTAACAGTTTGAGAAACGGATGTTGTAATTTTTTTTTTTTTTTTTTTTTTTTTTTAAGGCAAGACCAAAGCCTGCCTTTGTTGTGAGAGAAGTTGTACTAAGTGAGAAGTGATAGAGGAGAACAAGGGAGGGGTGAGAAAAAGAAGTAAGGGAAAATAGGAGAGCAGATCTTTGGGTCTAAGTAAGAAGACTAGAAGAGATAAGCAGGTAAGCAGGTAGGGAATTTCTTAAACAGTGGTGGCATATCGTGCTTTAAGCCCAGCTGAACCACACAGCCACTCACTCACACTCAGAACCACACAGCCACTCACTCACTTCTCCCCCCCCCCCCCCGCTTCACAACTCCCCCCCCCCGACAAGGGATGGGGAGGAGAATTGAAAGAATGTAACTCCCACGGGTTGAGATAAGAACAGTCCAGTAACTAAGGTATAACACAAACCACTACTGCTACCACTGATCATAATAATGATAAGGGAAATAACAAGGACAGAGAATGTTAAACTAAAAGGGAGAAGGGGGGGAAAAAACAATAAACACAAGTGATGCACAATGCAATTGCTCACCACCTGCCAACCAAACACCCAGCTCAACCTGAGCAGCTATCTGCCCTTCTGCCTGACTCCCCCCCAGTTTATATACTGCATGTGACATGCTGTGCTATGGAATACCGCTTTGATTAGTTTGGGTCAGGTGTCCTGTCTCTGCTTCCTCCTGATTTCTTGTGCCCCTCCTCATGGGCAGAGCATGAGAGACTGAAAAGTCCTTGATTGGAGTAAGCATTACTTAGCAACAACTGAAACACTGGTGTGTTATCAGCACTTTTCTCTGACTAAAGTCAAAAACACAGCACTGCACCAGCTACTGAGAAGGGGAAAAATATCTGTTACAGCTGAACCCAGTACATGGGGAAAAAAGAAAAGGTTGTAATAAAGGTTGTATAACTAAGGAAAAGCAAGCTGAAAAGGCAAAAAACACACCCCTTTCCAATTATGTACTGAGTAGAAAGAGAAGAGCAGGAAGGGATTAAGATGGGAAGCCGAAGTTGTGGAGAAGGTGTGATTGAAGATGCAATAGTTAGTTATGATGAGGAAGGTAGGTCTAACTTCTCTAAGTTGGAGCAATGACAAAAACAGGGGTAATGTGATTTCTCATCCTTCTGGGGGAGGTTTCAATCTGACTTTGAAAGGGTGTTCCATGATGTCATGGAGAGAAGCAAAAAATCAGTGGGAAAGTGAATGAAGAATGGAATGAGTTGGTAATCCTACTCAATGAAAGTCAGAGAACAGGCAGTGGGAGGGGAGGATTGAGAGCTGTGGAGGTTATCAGCTCTGACAAACTGATAAAGTGAGATGATGTGTCCCAGAACAACAGTTTGTTCTAGGTCAGGCCATTATTGGGAACGCATCCTTGACAGGTACCTTGCAAAGGTTGCCAGATCTAGTCTAGTCACCACAGGCAGGGCCAGGAGCTGCTCTGGGCTCTGTAACAGCAGCATGAAAGCTTGGGAAATTGACTTTTCTGTCCTTTCTAACTGTTGCCAACCAGAAATCAAGCTTTTGAAGTCAGTGGAATGGTAAGGTTGTGGGGCTGGTTTGTTAGTGTGGAATTTCATACTAAGAGGTATGTATGTTTCAAAATAATGTAACGGGATCAGAGAAAGGAATCCATGCCTCTGTTCTGAGAGATGTCCTGCTCCTTAGGTAATAACAGTGTCCTGCAGTCAGCTGCCTTTTGCGCTGTCCCTCACTGAGTCCACATGGTCATGAATTCCAGCACACCTTTTAAAAACAAAACAATAATAATAATAATAATATTAAAATATTAAACTTCAGCCTGGGATGAAGCAAGCCTAGAACAGTGACACTGAAAATCAGACAGCCAGGACCAAGAAATGTGTTTCTTGTGCTGTAACCACTACAGGACCAAAAAAGGTAGGAGGATGGGAAAGATTATTTTGCAAAGCCCAGACTGTCCCCTAGTGAACATTTGTTTTTACAAGAAAGATGTAATCCATAGGTTTTACAGACCTGTGGTTATGGCATTCTGATATTGTCCAGTTCATAGCACTGAAACACCTCATAGTTCATTATCTGTGTCTTATGCAACACACAATGGTAAAGAGAAAATGTAAAACTGAACTGTAACATTGTGAATGATTCTTCTCTTCCTGTATGACAATGTTTGCGCACTGTCATTCATACGTAGACTGCAACTGTAACGCACAGCTCATCTCTTCTCTCTTACTTAAATGAATGTCCTTATCATTGCCCAGCCTGCTTGTTCTTTGCCTATGATCTTTTAATCTTGTTTTGATGTTTTTTTGCTAGCATACAAAAATGTATATTTCTATAGTGAACTGAAGTGTTATATTTCCATTTGTGTGTGAATTTGCAGTATGGAATTTTTAATCCCCAGGACACTCTGTGTAAGATAATGAATAGCATTTTATTTAATGGTGTTAATTCAGTAATCATTAAGAATAGAAACAGCATTGTTACTTGAGTGGTTTTTTATATCATATTTTATGTACTATAGAAGGTGCCTGAATTTGATTCCAGAAGTAGTGATTCTCGTCTTTGTCAATGTGACCATATTGTCCTTGTATTTCTGAGGAAGCTTCCTAGTCCTTAGGGAGTACAAATACTGGTAATTAAATAGGCAGTTTAATCACATGGATGTTTTGAAAATAGCCAACTTCCAACACATTTGAACCCACTGTCTTTGACAGCACTGAGTACTCCTTTGTGCAGATGTAGCCTATATTTTCTGCCAGTGCACTGCTGTGTGCCAGTGGAGACTGAAGTTGTTGCATTATTCTTTCCTGTGTTGGATGATAAACAGAGTATTTTTTTTCTTTTTTTTGTATTTGCACCTTGTTGATATTTTTTTCTTTGCTGAGCAGCATCTGTTTGAGAGGAAATGTCTATAGTCAACGCCCATTTCACTTTTTGGGTGGTTTTCTTCAAAATCTTTTGGTTTGATCACATTTAAAACAAATTTTAGCTTAATAATTCTCCAATCTTTTAACATGGTTGCTTTGTCTAATAAAGGCATTTTGAAATCAGAAATCAGTTCTATAAACTAAATTATGACTTCACTGAAGAAATACATTAATATTTAGAGAATAATTTGCTGGATGAGCCAAGACCAATGAAGGAGGCTTTCCATGTACTCCAGTAACAGTTGCAACAAATTGCAGTTGTGAATACTAATAGCTCCAACTACTAGCAGCTATTGGAAACAATTTGTAGGAAAGGAGACTTTACAAGAAAAACTGAAGAATGTATTGAGGAGAGAAAACTCACTAAACTGGAGGATATAGTGAAATGTAAGATGAATAAGGAGAAAATTATCATAACACCTTCCTATGTCTCATCTAATGGCTGGCTTCCTAATCTCCACTTATTAGAACTAAGTGCTAATCAATACAAAACAGCAGTTAGTTGGATTTTTCCTGCCACAAAATTATAACTTCACATAATTTTATTTCATTCCATTCTATGAAGAGCTTTTATTTTTTTTTTAAAACCCCAAACATAAAAAAACCCCCACAAACAAACAAACAAACAATCAAAAAAAAAGCCCCAAACCCAAATCCAAAAAAAGAACCCCACCGGAATTCTCCTTTTTTTAGGTCCAAATGGATATTCCTAATAGAAAGTATGCTCAACGAGCTGTCAGTCCTAGGAAAGAGCCACAGAATGGAAAATCATATTCTTTATCAGTGGGTACTTGGTGGTGGCATGGGCAAGCAATAGCATCTTCTAGTTGCTCACAGTAATGAATGTAATATGTGTAAACACACGCATGCATATGTATATTTAAACATACATATAACAGATGTTCTCTTTTACATAGTCTGAAGTACACAAGAAGTGACACCTTTGAGTTGTTGCCTAGAGGCACTTCATGTTGTCTTGACTGAATCTGCAGTTCTTTTTCATGAGTAGTTTGCAATGTGCTGGTATTGTGGAAGCCTAAAGAAATTACTTGGATATGTAAAAACCTGGAGTTAGGAGTGTGCTATGGGAGCTCATTAATGATTCAGGATAGTTGGTTTCAGTTTCCCATCCTTTGTTTCAGAAGGCAAAATTCGATCAATACTTTTCTTTCAAGGTCGTAACTGCTGTTTGGTCTCTGTCCTTCTCAAAACCCTTGCCCAACCATAGGAATGTTTTGGAGGATTTAATTACTTGTTTAATCGGGGTTGTAATCAGTAGCTCTTAGCATAGTCAGTGTTGGACAGAAAGCCATATTATTACAGGAGAGGACTCTGCCCTGATCCAAGAACAGGGGTGCTGTGCTCGTGAATGGTTTTCTGTCAGTTATGACAGGGGCTTTTCCCTCCCTTCCTATCTCAAGTATTCCTGTGGTTGTAATATGGACAGGAAAGCTGTGAAACAGTGGTACAGCATGTCTCAGATACCTGATTTTGCAAGATCTGTAAAACAGAGTTGAGTTTGAGAAAGTAAAGTTTCTGACTTCAGGAGGGAAAGGATATTTCCACTGCATGGACAATGATACTTCTTAATACGTTTTGGCAATTTGTTTTCCAGTACTGTAAGTGAAAGGTATATTTAAAGAAATATTTATAGGGGTTTTGTGTATTTTTTTTGGTACATTTTTGGTACATTTTCTGCCTTTATTTAGAAATCAGTTCAGTGAAGGCTAAGTAAACTTGTTACGTACTCAATAACTAATCTCACTTCCTGAAGTTATATTATAAATTCTAAGGGGAGTACCAGATTCAGTATTTTAATTGCAGGAAAGGAAGCAATGTCCCTTTAATGTCCCTGTAAAATAGCTTTCCTGTTTTGAGAAATATCATATTCAGTCACTCAAAAATGCAGAATATCTTACTGCCTTAATATCTTTTGTTTAATCCTGTAAGAGTATTCTCTCAGTGAAGCATTTTACCTTTTTTTCTTTCTTCCAGAAGAGCCTGATAAAATACAGGTTTGATGCTTTACCAAGAGGCAAGCGAGGCTGCCTATACTTACATGCATCTAGACATCATATTGCTGAACAGGGTCTGCTTTTTGAAATTTAAATTCTACAGTTTAAAAGTGACATTTAAGATCAGTTAACTTGAACAGAATGAGCTGGATGTATTTGTAGGAGCTAACAAAGTTGGTCCAATATAATTTTTATGTTGGCTTAAAAATAACAAATAAAATTTAGGGCATCATCTCTTCCCTATCCTGCATTTTAGGAAAATCTGGGTAGGGTAAAGACATGAAAAGATATGGAGTTATCAAAATAATTTCAGGAGCAAACTCCTGGAGGTTAGCTTTATTGTAGAATATTATGAAAACAGTTCATCATGCTTGTTGAGCACAATGGATTCAAATTTCCTGTGGGTTGTAATCACTAGTCAGTCAAAGAATATCCCCAGTTCAATTTGCTCTTGCTACTGACATCATATTTAATATGTCTCAAACCAGTTTTATATATATTCTATTGGTTTTTTTGCTATTCATAAACAGTTAGCAATAGAAAATCCATTTCTATTGCTTTTTTGTGTGGCACCAGTATCTTAATGTTAATAAGATTTCCAATGAAAAAACTGTTTAGTGACTCATGTGAAATAAGTTGGTGGGAATTTGTATATACATGTATATAAATATGCAGCTACGCAAATTTTCAAGCAGTATAGTTTAAATAGCTAATTTATAGAATCATAGAATCATAGAATAATTAAGGTTGGAAAGGACCTTAAGATCATCTGCTTCCAACCCCCGTGCCGTGGGCAGGGACACCTTACGCTAAGTCATATCACCCAAGGCCTCGTCCAACGTGGTCTTGAACACTGTCAGGGATGGAGCATTCACAGCTTCCTTGGGCAACCTGTTCCAGTGCCTCACCACCCTAACAGGAAAGAATTTCCTTCTTATATCCAACCTAAACTTCCCCTGTTTAAGTTTTAACCCATTACCCCTTGTCCTATCACTACAGTCTCTAATGAAGAGTCCCTCCCCAGTCCTATCACTACAGTCTCTAATGAAGAGTCCCTCCCCAGCATCCCTATAGGCCCCCTTCACATACTGGAAGGCTGCTATGAGGTCTCCACGCAGCCTTCTCTTCTCCAGGATGAACAGCCCCAACTTCCTCAGCCTGTCTTCATATGGGAGGTGCTCCAGTCCCCTGATCATCCTCGTGGCCTTCCTCTGGACTTGTTCCAACAGTTCCATGTCCTTTTTATGTTGAGGACACCAGAACTGCACACAATACTCCAAGTAAGTTCTCACGAGAGCAGAGTAGAGGGGCAGGATCACCTCCTTTGACCTGCTGGTCACTCTCCTTTTGATGCAGCCCAGGATACGGTTGGCTTTCTGGGCTGCAAGTGCACACTGCCGGCTCATGTTCATTTTCTCATCAACCAACACCCCCAAGTCCTTCTCCACAGGGCTGCTCTGAATCTCTTCTCTGCCCAACCTGTAGCTGTGCCTGGGATTGCTCCGACCCAGGTGTAGGACCTTGCACTTGGCATGGTTAAACTTCATGGGGTTGGCATCAGCCCACCTCACCAGCGTGTCAAGTTCCCTCTGGATGGCATTCCTTCCCTCCAGGGTATCAACCGAACCACACAGCTTGGTGTCATCGGCAAACTTGCTGAGGGCACACTCAATCCCACTGTCCATGTCAGTGACGAAGATGTTAAACAAGACCGGTCCCAGCACCGATCCCTGAGGAACACCACTTGTTACTGGTCTCCAGCTGTACATTGAGCCATTGAACACAACTCTTTGTGTGCAGCCATCCAGCCAGTTCTTTATCCACCGAGTGGTCCTTCTATCAAATTGATGTCTCTCCAATTTAGAGACAAGGATGTCGTGTGGGACAGTGTCGAACGCTTTACACAAGTCCAGGTAGATGACGTCAACTGCTCTACCCCTGTCCATCAGTTCTGTAGCCCCCTCATAGAAGGCCACCAAATTGGTCAGGCAGGATTTCCCCTTAGTGAAGCCATGCTGGCTGTCACCAAGCACCTTGTTGATTTTCATGTGCCTTAGCATGCCATCCAGGAGGTTCTGCTCCAAGATTTTGCCAGGCACAGAGGTGAGACTGACTGGTCTGTAATTCCCCGGGTCATCCATTTTCCCCTTCTTGAAAATGGGGGTTATATTTCCCTTTTTCCAGTTGTCAGGAACTTCACCTGACTGCCATGATTTCTCAAATATGATGGCCAGCTGCTTAGCAACTCAATTTGCCAGCTCCTTCAGGACCCATGGGTGGATCTCATCAGGACCCATGCACATTCAGATTTTTAAGATTTTCTCGAACCAGATCCTCTCCTACAGTGGGCCCAAGGTCTTCATTCTCACAGTCCCTATGTCTGCCTTCCAAGACTTGGGTGGTTTGGTCAGAGCCTTTGCCAGTGAAGACCGAGGCAAAGAAGTCATTCAGAACCTCAGCCTTCTCCAAATCCTGTGCAGCCAGTTCTCCTGAGAGCTTCCTGAGGGGGCCTACATTCTCCCTAGTCTGGTTTTTATTTGATATGTACTTGTAGAATCCCTTCCTGTTATCTTTAATACCTCTAGCTAAGTTTAATTCTAACTGGGCCTTAGCTTTTCTGCCCTGGTCCCTAGCTTCCCGGATAACATCCCTGTACACTTCCCATGCCACCTGTCCTTGCTTCCACTTATTATAAGCCTCTTTTTTCCTTTGAATTTTCCTCAGGAGCTCCTTATCCATCCAAGGAGGTCTCCTGGCCCTCCTGCTGCACTTCCTTCTGGTTGGGATGCAACACTCCTGAGCCTGTAGCAGGTGATCCTTGAATATCAACCAACAGTCTTGTGCCCCTCTGCCCTCTAGGGCTGTATCCCATGGAACCTTCCGAAGCAGGTTCCTGAACAGGCCAAAGTCTGCTCTTTTGAAGTCCAGGGCAGTGAGCTTGCTGCACGCTCTTCTCACTGTCCTGAGGATCTCAAATTCGAGCATCTCGTGATTGCTGCATCCAAGGCTGCCCTAGAGAGTCACATTTCCAACGAACCCTTCCCTGTTGGTGAGCACGAGGTCAAGCATGGCACCTCTCCTTGTCGGCTCCTCTATTACTTGCAGAAGGAAGTTGTCTTCCACACAATCAAGGAACCTCCTGGATTGCTTGTGCCGGGCCGTACTGTCCTTCCAACAGATGTCAGGGTGGTTGAAGTCCCCCATGAGGACAAGGGCCTGTGAGCGTGGGGTTTTTCCTATCTGTCTATGGAGTGCTTCATCCGCAGGTTCTCCTTGATCAGGCGGTCTGTAACAGATCCCCATGGTAATGTCTCCCATAGCTATATTCCCTTTAACCCTGTCCCACAAAATCTCTGTGGACTGCTCACCTGTCCCCAGACAGAGTTCCATACTCTCCAGCCTATCCGTAACATAAAGGGCAACTCCCCCTCCCCACCTGCCAGGCCTGTCTTTTCTAAAGAGCCTGTAACCTTCCATTCCAACACTCCAGTCATAGGAGCCATCCCACTATGTTTGAGTCCTGCTATTTGGCTGTCACTTGCTTTTATATGTTTAGTTTCAGACATTGAATTTGTAATGTATGTCTAGGTCCGCTGACCACAGATCCATTGCCTTTGCATGTGAGTTCATTTTTTTATGTTGCAGAGAATACTTAGCACTGATATGTGAAAACTCAGGACAGAGAGGCTTGAATTTGCAGATATTTTGTTTATGTTCATTGTGAAGCCTCATGCTGAAATACCTTGGATTAGTTCAGGAGTTGTGGAAACCTGTTGTTTTGCTACACTGGTACCTCCCGTCTTACAGGAAGCAGCAAGCGAACACCAGGGTCTCTGGCACAACATATTCCTGGGAATAAGGAACAGGCCCAGGTGCTGAACAAGCTATTTTGATGTTAAGTCTTCTGAGGATTCTTTAATACAATGAAGTGATGAACTGGCTGTTAATGAATTGGTTTTTTTTTGGCTGTATATGATCCCCAGCAACAGCAAAAGCTCCAGACAAAAAAAACCATAAACTCTGAGCAAAAAAGTGCTTTATGCAGTGTGACTAAGTAGTGACCCTTGACTTCAGTGGGGGTTATCTGTACATTAAGTTCATCTTTGCAGACCAAGGATATGCACTAAGAAGAACTTGGCCAGTGACTGAAGAATATTTTCTTACTGCTTATCGTAAAGCATGATATTATGATTTTTTCATCAAAATCTTTAAGCTGTGCATATTTCTGTAGCTCCAAACCACATGTATAAGCTGTGTGTGGTAAAGTCCAGTCCTAAAAATACCAGTTAATAGTGACAGCCCTCCTCATGGTATAGACTTTTAAACTGTGAAAAATGTGAACTGGGAACAATCTAGGAGTATCACAATGGATGCTTTCTCTCCTGCAGAGTAGGGTGGAAAATAAAACAATTGGTGAAGAAATATAGATATGCAAAAAAGAGTAGAATTGGCAGTTGCAAAACAAACGCTTTACAATTGCATTAATGGTAATGCATTCCATTCCAGTTCATGATGAAGTAAAAGGAGTTGGTCTGGTAGATCAAATATGGCTTTCATTGCAAGACTGCGACAATGAAGGTGAGATGATACAGCAATTTGGACTCCTAACCTATAAAGAGCAAAGACTGTGTGGTTTTTAAATATGCCTGGTGAATTTGCAGAATTATTTATTCTTAGAACAGATGTCATTGTGAAACACTAAATTTGTTTTCAGTTATATTTTGGGAATGTATCTATCCTATTATGTTCATGTATACATAAATTTTTGGTCAAAAAATATATATGCAGTCCAAATTGTGAATAATTGATGATGCATGTTAGGTTCCCCTAATAATGTGGGAAATTCTTTTTGTGTAAATGTCAGGGCTTTGAACAGGACTTGAAAGGGATTTTATTCTGTTGAAATATATGATAAATTGGGATGGACTAAACAACAGTGTGAGAATATAACTTGCTGTCTTGCTTTGCTCGTTACAAATACATTGTGAAGCAGTTGGTAAGAATCCATCTGGTATAAGCAAACACAGCTGTATATCTAGGGAAAAGTCCCAAATATCATGTTCAGACTGGTGTCTTCAGATGAATTTTTTTTTTATTTGTTTGTTATGTGTGTGTGGGGGTTAGTTTGTTCGTTTTGTTGGTTGTTTTTTTTTGGGGGGGGGGTGTATGTGTGTTCTGTTTTGGGTTTCGTTGGTGGGTTTTTTTGCTTTGTTTTGTTTTGTTTTGTTTTGTTTTAACTTACTGACTTCTTTTCAATCATTGTCTTATTTTCCAGTCCAAACAAGAGTAAAATTACAAGAACTCTCAAGAACCTTTTAATACTTTTTTTCAGGCAGAATGTCAAAAATTGCTTTCTGTTCTATCAATATTGATTCATGGCACAAAGCCAAAATAATTAGAAGCAGCCAAATACCAGGGGTTTGTGTCCTACATTAACAAAATTAGTACAATTATTTGCAAAGGAATTTAACCAGTTGCAATATCAGTATGAGTTTCACATTAGAGTCACCTCTTTCATTCTAATATCAGAAATAATTCAGTTCTGTGTTATCTGTTATGTGGTCCCCCTGGAGAGTGGGCACAGTGTGTGGTTTGCGTGTACCGTATAATTTCACTCACTTTTGAGGCAAAGCACAGAAGTGTTTGAGGCTACCAATATGTTACCAAAGAAAATGGGGTCAGGATGTGTTCTATGACCCTTAGGGACAGGCATTGATTGTCTCCATATGTTTAAAACTCTTTCATCCTCAAATAAGTTGACCTCATACATACTGTGTATTGTAAATAGTTCCTGAGTCATGCTCTCCTTTGAACTATACTGGGACATTGTCTGGGAAAGAGCTATTTATCTTAGCCCAAAATGGTACCTTAATTTAATATAGATTAAATAGTTGTGGATAAAAAAGAAGATATGCCCTTGCTCAAGCCTGGGCTATGGCCTTTTTTTTTACTGACACAAATGTGCCCCAAGCCTATTTGTCTTTGAAGTCTTTAGCTTAATAGGTGGGCCTGGAAGCAACTAGTCTTGCACATCCCATTTACACTGAAGTGTTTTTGGCTTGTTAATTACTGTTCATGTCTTGTGTGTCTGCTCCCCATCTAAATACACAAGTTTGCTCTGGTGGGGTGGAGTCATTCAGGCTCTATTTTGCAGCAGCCTTGCTCTAAGTAAGTCTGAGTTGATTTTCTAGGAGGAAGATGGGGAGGTGGGGATGAGACGGAAACCCCTTCTCATGAAAGGAAAACAGGTCTAAGCTCTATTGCTGATTGTTTCTGCAGTGGTAGTAGCACAAATGAGAGTATCTGGCAGTGCTGGCAGCATTGTGACCAAAGCTTTGCCTGGTTCCAGGGACTCCTAACCTGTGACTGTTGCAGGCTGGGACCTGTTTCTTTTCTGGAGCCTGAAGGTAGGCAGTCATTCAGTTTGCCTGACCAAACAAGAGCCTGGCATATTGGCTTGGCTATTTATTGACTGAAAAGGCAAGGAGATCCAAGGACCTTGGATTTCTTAAAAGAGTGCTGTTAGGGGGAATTGTCACCAAGTAAACATCAATCTCTCTTCTTTCAAAAGAAATATCTCTTATTTCAAATGCATTTAATGCATTTTCTTAATTCTCTCTGTAGAAAGAGAGAAATTCAGAAGGCACACTTTGGCAACGCTACAGAAATAACTGAGCGATAGCCCCATTCCTTTTCTGGTTCTGTTCCTAACAGATTTACATGGTAGTAATATGTCTGGGAGTGTTTTACTTTGGTTGGGTAAGAGACTGGGACTTTGTCCACATTCACAGAGCGAGGAAGGATATTTCCATTGCTGTTCAAGCAGCTTGGTAATTTCTCAGGGCCTCAGTTGCAGCAGACAATAAGGATTCAAATAGGATCTATAGTACACTGTGTGCCAGCAGCTCCAGTTGCAGGAACACAGTTTCAAGTAAGAGAACTTACTTGAACCTTACTTCCCTTACTTACCTTGCCCCTTACAACGCTTACTTTCTTGCTAATAACCTAACCTGGCAGTTAGGGGAATAAGTAACTAAACACTGTATCCATATAAGCTCATGTCTAATTTATTTCATGCTAATTAAGTTTATAATTACATGGTATCATTTAATAAAATTGTTTACTTTTACCTGTAAAGTCACTGATGGGGCTTTTCGGCTGTAATTTAGGTGCAATTAACCTTTTAAATATGGTGTTTCTTCTGTTGAAATGTGCTGTAAGAGGTAGTGTTCAGAAATGCAAAGAGTGGGAGCTTTCCTTTTTCCTATGACCATTTTCCTTCTCCATTCCTTGGTGTATCCTGTGAAGGGTGATTGATCCTTTGAATGGAGATGCATTTTGTTCCCATGTAAAACTGAGAACTGAGTGAAGCAAACCAAGGCCAGACTGGAGTAAATGCACATTATTTTCACTTTAGCTCCAAGCAGCTGTGATACAGGAGGCTCAACCTGCTTCATTTAGTACTGTCTTGTGCACTATTTTTCCTTTACAATACTCTCCATTTTCTGTGTTTGGGAGGAATCAGAGGGACATTCACAGCCAAACAGTGTCTTTGGTGTGATTCCATTTTACTGCGGTATCTAGGAGAAAGAAAAATCCCTGGAGTCTTGGAAGAGGTGTAGAACCTGAATGTATATATTTCTAGCTGCCTGAAAAATGTGTGCCAGACTTTTAGATGGCTTTTTAGGAGTATAAATCCAGGCTATGAGGTTCATGAGGAAACATCCCATATCTCACCCTTCTCGTCCACCAGAGTGCATGTACTGCTGTGGAGGAGGACTGGTATAGATTAGGTTCAGTGGAAGGCAACTATAAGATGTCTCTTCTCTGTGCTGTGACATTAGGATTTGTGGTAAGAGATAACTAGCATGGCATGTCTTAATTTTTCTGTCAGAAGAGAATTTTATGGAGCAAAAGAGTAACTGGCTAGCTGGGATTTGGCTCTTGGTGGCTTGCTATCAGTCCATTGTCATGATGATTGACCACAAAAGGATCGATATTTTTGCTGCATGGAAGTGCATGAAGTGACTTTGAAGGAAAGCAGCTGAAATTAATGAAGTAAAAAAAAAAATAAAAACATTAGTGTTTTACTAGAGGTACTCAGTGATTAGGATTAGCATTTTCTAAGAAGTATTCAGGCATCACAGACTCAATGTAAGAAATGAAGTTATAGAAGTTATAGAAATGAAGCTGGAGAATTGCTCAGTAGCAACTATGAGCCTGTAAAAATCAAAGAAGTTAATATTGTTGTAAGGCAACAGTAAGTAAAATAATCCCACTATAAGTGAATATATAGGATATAGTACCATAATTTGTATTGTACAGGAATAAAAACAGTATTTCCCAAATTGTATATAAAAACTGTTTTGAAAGTTCTTGTCAGAAGGCCATATATTGAAAATGTGGAATATCTATTCATCCTTGGAATTATGCAAACTAACATGATGGCAGAGTTGACTTCAATATTTAGCTAGAGAAAGAATAGTTTTAAAATTGACATTGATTCTGTTTTTCAAAAGGGTAAGACTAGATTATGATGTGTCCTTCATGTGATCTGATCTTTTTTGTGGCTGTAACTGGCACTTGTCAAAAATATCTGTGTAGTAACATTTCTGTATTTTACATGCATACCAATGAGTGTATTAAACACAAATTCTAGGGATATCATAAGGTAAACAGCCTTTTTTCTTAATAGCTTCTACTTTTCAAGTACCAGCAGAAAGATCTGAGAAAGCGTTTCTTGATAAGTTGATTGATCTCTAAGGCATACAGTGTTTCATGCAAATGAAGTGTAAAATAACCTGCAGACATCCGTGTTTTAAAATGGGCATGCAGATAGTAATTGCTATGTCCTTTTCTATGATTTGGGTTTCTATTAATGTCTGTTTACTGGGGTTTGGGGGGAACTGCTGTTACTGCAGAGTTCTGTTTTATAGTCTGAACAGTTGCTTAGTCACACTCTGTCTTTTTCACTTTAACCTGTCCCTGAATTAGAAGTTGTGCAAGATATATGCACTGACTAGGTCTGAGCACTGGTGGTTTGAGCTTCAGATTTTAATGTCCTTGACTCTCACTAATCAATAGCAAGCAAAACAACTGCAGCACCAGCAGTAGTGCTGTAAAATGAAACGTCTGTTGGATATCATGGTGGAAGACATGAAGGTAATGACTCTCCTTGAGAAAGCTGCAATATTTTCTCCTTAAGAGTGCTGAAAACAAATGTTTCATTTTCTGCTGTCTGCTTGGAAAATGAGAACATCTTTCAATGTACCATACTGGGAAATAGAATAAAAACTCCAAATCAAACTAAGGAAAAACAGATTAATGTATTAAAAGTGATCCTGTAATCAGTGTACAGAACTGTTAGCCAAAAATATTTTTTTTGCATCTAAAATGCTGAATAGACAGATCAAGTTTCGCTTTCTTGGTTCTATATTTCACACTGAAAACAGCTTTATAGGGTTATATACTGAAGTACATAAAATTCTGTTTGACCCCCTTTCTTATTTTATGAACTTGTAGATCAATGAAACAAACCATTAAATAGATTGAATGCTGCCTGCTACACTAATATTAATGGCTCCAATTTTATTAAGCCCATTTGGAAATCTCATATAGGTGGCCGTATCCATAAAATGACAAACTATATTTCCTCATCTTTGGAGCATAAATTTAAATATTAGATATTAGTGATAGTGAAAAAGAAATCTTTCTGAGATACTGCAGAATTTTGAAGAACTGTAAAGGAGAACAAAATTTCTGAAGTTTTGAGTTGCCATAAATATTACAGAGATTAATGACATTGTACCGCGTACTGCCTTCCTGTTGTTGTAGGCAACTGGAGCACGTAAGAGGGCCAAGACTTTTCATCTTGATATTGAACTTCATGGAATAGACTGTTTAACCTCTTCTGGTCCTAGTTCTTCCAATTACTAAGTAAATTCTGGTCTGAAAAGAAAGATTAATGTGAAATTCAGATCCAGATTTTTTTGGGAATCCTTGACTTCTAACTGAGAGTTAAGTTAAGAGTGTGTCCAGGTCTTTTTGGCTTTAGGTCTTTGGTTTTCACTTGTTTGTCTTTTATCCAAGCTTTTATCTTTAGGTATGAAAAGTAATATTTGCATATGCCATTAGATCTCTTGACGACTTGAATGAAAAATACTTAGTGCCTCATGGACTAAAAGTAGTGTTTAGAAATAAGAAGTTGCATTAAATGTTTGTTACTGGGCTCTGAAACACAAGGCAGTAGTGAGCCTGCTGCAGGCAAAATCTGGAAAATCCTAAAAAAAATTATGGATTTCTTCAGATAACGCTATCTTCTTGCTGTGAGGAAAGACACACTACCATGTGCTACAACCATTCTCCAGAAACCAGGACCCTCTTCTTACTTTCCAATAAAAATGAGGTGACATTTGGTCCTCAATTGGCCACAGCATTAGCCAGAGCTGCTTTTTGGAACAGTGGCTCAGACCCAAGAAGCAAAAAAAACTAGGAATGAATTATCTCATTTAATTTTCTACTTGAAACCAGAAAATGACAAATATGATACCTTTTTAGGTAACACATCTTTTTGCTTTTCTCCCTTCCACTCAGCAGTTTGAGCTTTCCCCATATAAATCATTCATTGTTCATTTAAAAAGACCAGAGATACATGTTGTATTGTGCTTGATTTCTCCAAGCTGGAGAAAGTGAAAATGTTAATTAATCTTCATTTCAAAATACTCTGTTTAGATCAAGGCCCCAGGTAACATTCTGCTTAAGGTAAACCACATGTACTTGGTGAAGAGAGAAGGTGTAATGAGACTTAACATCATAGAAACTTTTGGTTGCTCTTTTGTTTGTGTTTTACCTTGAATGCTTGGGTTTATATATATAAACTCCAAATTTATGCAAGTCATATGTAAAGAGTAGGATGTGAGTATATGAAACAGTTTTAAATTCAGTTAAGTCATCATTACAGGAAACTATTATTTACTCTGGCAGAGTTTAGGTCAGGTTTGTAATGACCAAGAAAGTTTGACTGCAGACCTCCAGCTCATCGGAATGCAGTATCTCAAATTCTGTTTGGTTGAAAAGGATTTCAAGCTAAAATTTATCACCTTGCTTTGTGAAAAAGTTTAGAAGATGACTATGTCATAACATTTTCCTTCCTGAATGATTTAGGTGAAGGCTTGTAGGGAGTATAGCCAGTGAGAAGGCACGTGATTGAGATTGTTTGGAGCAGGTAGAAATTGAGCCCATGGATATGTGACTATCTCCATAACAATGATGTTCCCAAATATGGCAGTGCATTAGATATTATGAAGCCATTAACTGCTCCATTCTGTGTTGCATGCTGGGTAAAGGAGAGAAAAAAATGGGCTTCATTACATGCAAAAAGGAAAGCTTATGAAAAGCTCTTTTTTCAGAATGCATTCAGTATGTTAAAACATGGGGGTTTACTATTATACTTTCCTTTTTATGCTTTCTTCTCTAATGACAGAAAAGCTAAAAACTATTAAAGGTCTTAAAAGGCATTTTATCCAGTTCCTAATGAGAGTGAACTCATTGGAAGTTACGGGTCATCCAGTGCCTGAGACACAGGTCTAAACCCTCAGTGATACTTCCAGAAAGCCAATTGTAGACTAAAAACAATCCTCAGTGTTGGTTCAACTGGATCTACATTAATAGCATAATTCAAATTTCACTTGCTGTAGCACATTCTCTTTGTGGGAGAGCATTTGGACTTAAATTTGTTGTCCCTGAAATAGTGTATTGCAAAATCAGTATGATGTTTAAGACTAATAATGAATGCAGTGTTCACTTCAGAACTCTCTGAACGAAGAGCTAATATTGGAAATAAAGTATCAGCAGGTTACATTTTAAACTACTTATAATTTTCTTTATTGTCTTGGACACATTTGCATCTCAGAGAGACAGATACAAAATGTTCCCTTAAAAGATGAATGAAGTACTGTCATTCCTTGTACAGGGATACTTTTTTTCTCTCTTTCACTTTTATTTTGAGTTTTTTATTTTTATTCTTTAGTGTACTTTCCTCTGTAAGTCTGAGTGGCAGCTTACATAACAGCAGTGTTGTTTTTTTTTTTTTAAATATATATTAAACTCAGAATCCAGTGCCCTGGCAGTAACTCAAGCCAAAATCAGGCTTTGCCTCAACCTGCCTTACTGACTCCTTTTGAACTCTGAGAAGCCGGATGAGAAGCTGGCAGTTAGGACATGAGAAATCGTCTTTTAAATATCCAGTGCCCATTATTTTTTGCCTCTATTACCTCAGAGACTCCAAGTAGTCAGAGATCTAGTGTACAAATTAGTTCAGATTGCCTGCTGCTTAATGGGTTTGCAGCTTTTTCTGCTTTCCCCGGAGCTATTTTTTCAAAGCATTTGTGTTCAATTTCTGCATCTTTATATTTCAATCCTTTTTTCTTGCTCCATTTCACCTGTGTCCTGTCAGAAGCTTCGTAACCCCCCCACCATTTTTCTGTATTTCTATCTCCTTTCCCTCTCTACATACTTTACCTGGTTGCTTTCCATGTTTCAGCAAAGGAAGTCAATATACTTTTCTTTATGGTCTTTAAAACATATTTATTGCGATTAATTCTTATGCCTTCGAGTTCTGGACTTGCAGGACTCCCTCATGGGCTTTTTGACACCTTTAGACTATTTAAGTCCTTGGTCTGAGGCTTCTTCCATACTGGTTGCTTTAGACATCACTGTTGACTACTAGAGTTACTAATATACATACAGATGCAGCTAAGAATATAAACAGATCTATTGCCTACATGTGTCTTACATACTACTGTACACTAAAAAGTAGTTCATCAATTAACAACTTCTTAACTGAAAATTCAGAGGTGACTTTAAACACAGGAATGTGGTTTCACTGTGATTGCAGGAGATTGGGTAAGGAACAAACTAAAAGGCCAGAAAACTTTCATTTGCAGCAATTTGCTTTAGTGCTAAAATGTGTAGATCTGTGTTTTTATGTAAATACTTCTGTCTGTCCTTTGACTTAGTCTCCAAGCAAGTATGGAATCTCACAAACTTAGGAGAACAAAGCTCCACAAAGGAGGTCTGAACAGCCTAGGAAATTCAGAAGGAAGGTAGCAACCATGCAGTAGCTTTCAGTTCTAGACTGCTGAAACCCTGATGGTGCTTCTCATTTTCCATCTAACCTGTAATGTCCAAGTGTCCTCAGAAAATTACTTAAGAAATAATGATTAACCATAGTGACTCAGTAAAAATACTGAAGAAAGTCCTGGAAAAGCCTGCAGAAAAGGATCCCCAGTCTTCCTCAAGCTCTGTTGTATGGAGTTTGCATGTGCATATACAGTCACGAAGGTCAACATATTTTACAGCTGTACATTTTCTTGACATTACAGTAGGTTTTTAGGGCTGTGATGTTAATATTGCTTGATGAACTGAATTTTCAAGGGTACAGTTTTGATTTTTAATTCTCCCAGGTATTTCATGGTATGGCAAAACAATATTAATTCATTTCAAGATGTTTTATTTATGTGAGAGGAGGCAGTAGAAGGACCCAAATAATGTCAGATTCAGTAAGAGCACAGATTCCAACAATAATGTTGTGTTCCTTTCAAGTTCTCAAGATGCTTATCACTACATGTGGGTATGTCCATAATAAACTCATTTTCTCAATGTGAGTCTAGTCTACAAACTTCCTCTCTAGGCAAAACAGCCCCCTACAAGCCTAGCTGTTCTGAAATGATGCTCACTTCAACTGATATTCTATTTTTTCTGTGAATTACCCAGTTCCCTTTTTTTTTTTTCTTAACACCTTACACTAAACCTTATCAGTTATTTCAGAGAAAAGGAATTTTGCCACACCCTTTTGGAAATGTGTGGTGGCTTAAAGCTAGCATGTTCAGCTTCTGAGTGTGCCATTATCAACTTCCCGGGTAGAAGTACTAGGAGTGCCTCAAGGTTTGAACAAGCAAGAAAATGCAATGTAAATGAATTAGTCATAGTTACTTAATTACTAACAGTCAAATTCAACTTCTCTTGAAACTGATAATTTAAATCCCATTCATTGAAACAAATAAAGATTTGGCTCTGAATTGTTGTTTAAAGTGAGCTGGAGTACGGGTAATCTTTCACTCTTTATAAACATTGAGAACTTACTGAAACAAGATAAAAAAATAACCAAAACCAAACAAAAAAAGTACTACTGATAGCATTTGGTACCATTCTCACTTTTTTTTTTTTTCCCAAATGTCATTAGAACAAGTAATGGTGACTGTCAACAGTGATGTACATAATAACTCAACTGCATCAGATACCAGCAGACTGGGTAAGACAATGCTGTTCTAGGAAATATTTATGCTATAGTCAGTTGTATTTCATACAAGGCCAAACAATAGCCTTCTTCCCAGTTCTTAGCCTTAGACAGTTATGTAACCCTGGGGGGATGGGTTTCCCCTTCATCTCAAAAAGAATTTTTTTTGATTTTTACTTGCGTTTCCAAGTGCCATCATCACATTTAGTTGTTGATTTTTAAGTTCCTGTTGAAATTTAGAAACAGTAAATTTTAAGGTAGTTAACTATTGTTTCCACCAGCTCCACTTGTTTTCTGCTGGTTCAAAGCAACTTAACAATGTTAAGAACAGGAGTCTATTTCGAGCAGGCAGAAAGAATGATGTGCACAGAGGTAAGCCTGAAACAAAGAAACAGAGGAACCTGGTGTTGTGCTTCTAGTGTGGTGTAGCAGGGTTCCTTTCACTTTGTTTGTGGACCAGACCTAAGACAGAGAATTTCATTGTGCACCCAGGCTTGTTCACCGTAACCCTTTGCACAAGGCAGCACACCTGGCTGGGATTTTTCTGACCCATGCATGCTACAGTCCCTTGTTGGAGAATTCTAGATTTATTTCATTACATCTAGATAGGAATATTTTGATATGTTAAAGATACTAATTTTTAGTTAATGAATAAAATTGTTGGCCACAAGATAGAGCTAATGTTGTCATTTTCATAAATTCATATCGTTTTTATTTAACATTATGTATGTTTTAAATGCATTTTATGTTTATGTGTTTGATTGTCAAGTATTTGTTTGTGTTTGGACATTCTTATTAATTTGTCTTTTTTTTTTTAAAAAGCATGATTTCTCACATTTTATTTTGTTTCTTTTAGGTTTTGTTTTATTTCATAAGATCCCACTGGATGGGTAAATGAAATAAGGAAAAGATGAGAGAGGGGCTGTTGAGCTTGTGGAAGCTGTATGCTGCACATTAGGGAGTGGACAGTGTTCTTGCCCTGTGAAGTGCCACCACCCTTGGACTTCTCTTTTAGACATTGTCTGTGTTTGGAGAACTGTAGAAGTACATTCAAATCAGTAGCTGGTTTTGCAAGAACAGGGTGAAGCCAATGCCCGAGGCAGCTATAAAACTCAAGAAAGACCAGATATAAGCTATCATACTCTTTTCTATTGCCTTGTCCCTACTGTGTCTTCCAAAATGACATTGAGATCAAATTGCAATATACTGTTTCCTCTGTCAATTTTTTTCTGATGAACTTAACTGGAAAGATGTTGTTTATAAATAATATTTATCAAAGGTGAACTGCAAAGTTGCTTTTATTTTTTATTGCATTAGTGGCTCTGCAAAACTTCAAATGCCTAATTTGAGTGTGTGTGTAAACTCACTGATTTCAGTGGGAATGCTCACATCCTTGAAGTTAAGTTCTTTTCAGAGTGTGGCCTTCAATCCTGAAGCAGTAAATTGCAGAGCTGGCCTTGCAAATCTTATTTATGTATGTAGTTCCCCTGACTTTACCAGGAAGATGGACAGTACGAGCTGTATACAGAAAGGTGGCAATACTGTTTGTTAGTGCGTCTGGGTATTGAACCAGTGCCATCAGTTACAGATTCAGTTAGGTAGTGCTTATTCAATATAGCCCATAAGTTTGTGTGAGTGTACAAATCTTTAGCAGGCTGGAATGCCGATTCTGAGCCAAGAGCAAGAATAACAACGCTATACACTTAGTCCTTCAGACTGTATGCTTACAGGCATATTTAACTGTTCATGTTTAACCGTGGAGTATACTTCAGCATATGTTTCAGCATACTTCAGAGGAAAGGCTGTTCTCTTCTGAGGAGAGTTATTATAACAAATAAAGCTAAGCAAAGACAATTTTGCAGGAGAAGGGACTGCATTTAGATACACTGCTAGACATTCACTTTCATGCTATTTAATTATCAAACCCTGAGTTTGTACTTTGATCTTTTCAGTTTAGAGAATCATTGTAAGAAAGATAAAGTTTCTAGTGTTTTAAATGAGAGTTAACTACAAAGGTGGGCAGCAAAAAAATGGGATAGATGGTTACATTTCTATGCATTTTGATTATATTTATGAGCTATGTTTTGATTTTAATTCCATACAATTACAGTTAGTAAAAAAGGAAAGTTTTTTCTCTTCTGTATGCACTTTTCATTGGTTTTGCAATTTAATTTCATCCGTTTTCACTCTTCCATTGAAACACTTTTGTCTTTTCTTTCACTGTAGTCTCTTACAGCATACACCATCCTTCTGTCAAGACAATACTGTCTTGACTATTTTGCTCTAACTCTGTGTACTTACTTGCTTTATGCCTTTTAAGACCCTCAGTGCTTCAGTTTTTTCCTTGTATTTTTTTCAGTCTCTCACATCCAAGTTTCTTATTCCTACTGTGCTCAAGTTTTAGAAATATCCTTATTAGTCAAGAAATATGTCTATGTTTGCATTCTTCTAGGCCTGTGTAGTGAGCTATATTCTTTCTCTTGCACTGGCTAGGGAAGAGGAGTTGCAATTGCTAAAGTGTTTTCTTACCTTCTGCCAAATCTGTCCCAAAGATGTGTTCTTGTCCCTACATTAAAGAAGAGGATGGAACATGGAACTGAAAGTCTACTGATGACTAGCAATTGTGGTGTTGCCCTGTACATACTGTGATGACCTGGGGAGGGATGGCAACAATTAAGGCTGTCCATCATAATTACTGTTTGATGTTAGACATGAACAAGTGTTGTGCTGGTCCTCAGAAACAATATTAGGAATGTCTGCTTTTTTTCCTTCTTGATTCTATGTGGATATGGTCTTGTCTTACTTTAGAGAGATACTAACTTTCTCTTCAGAGTTCTTTTTCTCTTTTAACTTTCCTTTAATTATTTTCTTCACATACTTCTTGCTTACACATGTATCTCTCCTATTAAGATAAGGTCTCATAACACTGAGCAGATTCTAAATCAATGGATAATTGTTTAGGTCAGCAATATTTGAACTGAAGTCAGTGGAGTTACATTAAATGTCAGTTGGATCATGAGCAGAGCTTGATCCAGTAGCCCAGATTCTAGTCTTCGCTTTTGCTGGGACAATGTCAGCATATTTGTTGTGTATTCACATTTTATTGCCAAATAAATGAGGTGAGAATTTGAACCTTTTTTTTTTTCCGGAAGGAAAAAGGCAAACTTGCAGAGCTGGAATTTGGCAGTTAATTTTTGAAATATTTAATTAAAAAGGTAGTTCTTTCTGATTCATAATATTTATATGCATAACTGTGCACAGTTATTCATTGGGGATTTTACATAGTTTTTTTTGTAATTTATTGTGTAGCACTTTGCAGTTCATCTTTATGATATAGAGTAGGTTTGACCTTCAAATATTTCAGTGTGTACTGACACAGTATTTTGGATTTTATGTAATCATGGAGATAACTTTAATAAACCACAACTGATTTATGCACCAGTGAAATATATATATATTTATATATATATATTAGAATATCTTTCTTACATATTTTGTACTGTATCTTATATATTAGCCACTCAGTGCACTATTACTTGGAGCAGATATTCACAGAACTGTATAGATTACAGCATGTGATTTGTTGCTAATAATGTCTTAATGCAGATGTTTAATGATTGGTGGAAAAATACAATTTGTTTCTAAAATGGTTTATTTTCAGTACGCGGACAGAGCCTCTTGAAGCTAACGGAGCTAGTTTTAACACGGCAATTATAGCACCCACTAGCTCCTGTCTTTCAGCTTGATTGTAAGTGACATTGCTTGTAACTGCAGAGATTCTGATCTGCCCAAATGGTATTGGTTTGCAAAGGGCTCCATTAATTACAAATTCTTGACCTCCTTAAAATAAAGTGAGACTGAAACTAAGACTTATGCAGGAACCATTAACATGGTAAAAGTTGCTGGACATCCAGGATTTGACATTTAAAAGCTTTTATATTGTTTTGCTGAGCAATAAAAAAGGCTATGGAAATGTCTAAAGCCAGAGTTGCTGTTTTTTTCACTGAAAAATATAAAGACATGAAACTAAAATTAAAGCATATTTCTAATGTTCTGCTAGAAAGGGTGTATTTATCCTGGAATTTACTTTAAATTGACATTTAATATACTCAGAGAAGTATTGAGATAAGCTGTTGAGCAGTTAGATGGGCAAATTAGTTGGTGGACTGAAGAGAAAGCAGTGCTTGTGGTATTATGGTGTGAGACAACACGTACCATCCAGTCTGTTAAATAAACTTGTTCATGTTGAATTTGGTGGAAGTTTGACCAGTGGCCAGGTTTATGTTACAAACAAGCGCATTATACCCAGGCAGAATCCAGGGTCTGTGCTGCGCTTGCTGCAGCTGCGTGCCATGCCAAGCAAGCTGGGGGCCCTTGTGAAGGCTATTCCCGCAGAAGGATATTTGGGAAAGTGTCTTTATTTTGATTGGGGTTGTGAGAGCTTATTGCCAGGGCAGATAGAGGCTGCTGTGACACACTTTCATGGCAAAATGTGTGTGTCTGAGTACCCTAACCCGTGCAAGGCAGTCCCCAAGCTTTGCACTGCCTTTGACTACCAACTGGATCTCTCCGAGTCAGCAGTGAAGAAAACATTTCAGTGGGATCAAGATCCTTGGGGGCAGCAGACAGTGTCAGGAAAACCTGTGGACGGTTGGTTGGAAATAATTCTGCTTCAAATAGTTCTCTCTGGAATTGCTCTTTCTTTTTTGACTGCTAGCGGAAGCACTAGAATTCTATTTTTTTTCCTAGGGTGCAGCCAATTCATAAGCACAAGTTTTCAAAGATTAAAAGACTTATGGAAGTTTGCCATGTAGGAGTGACCATTAAACATCCTACTGGCTCTTTATGCAACAGAATTCATGCAAATGTCCAGTTTCTCAGTTGCTTCATCTGGCCATCCATGATAAATCCAAAACTGAATTATCAGAAGGAAGACCAGCACTTTGTTTGCAGCTGTTTGAATGCTTAAAACTTGCAAATGGTTTGTAAAGTTGGAAGCCATTACCAGGCAAGTAAAAAAAAAAAAAAAAAGATCCTTTCCAATATCTTCTTAATTCAGACCTCTTTTATGGTTACATATTTAACATTTGAAATAACTGGAAATTATTTTTAGTATTTTTTTTTTTTCTTCATCTTCTTCCTCATTATTCTCTCTGGCTTCTTCTTTTTCTTCCGAATTTCAGTGGTCCTGTCTTCTCTTCTGTTTGAGAGAGAGCTTCATATCCTCCTTTGCGAGCTGTGGTAAGCTTTCTTCTCCATAGGGTACAAATATTCAGGATCTTTGAATATCCTTTCCATCATTATCTGATGGTGCGAAATACTCCAGATTTTACTGTAGGCCCATGTTGCACCAGATTTTGTCATCTGACCTCCACAGCAAGAGTCTGTGGGTGTATTTGGAAGTATTTAAAGTTATGAATACAGCATTATAAGGATCACAGTACATTGATACTATTTATTTTACATGTTTCACATCCCATTTCATTGTCCCAGTTCCATGGGAATGTGTATCCCCAAACTTTTGAAGATGGCTTCCATTCGTTCTGGGGTTTTTTTTGTACACACAATTAAATCTTCTGTGAAAATAGAAAATGATGCATTAATTGGAAATAAATATAGCTGTTTAGTTATAAACACACTTGTAGTTACACAAGCATGTAGACTGTTTGAGTGACCTTGTAGAAGATGTTACTGTCTTTTAACGAAACCTAAAGGTTAAGTGGCTAACTTATGTTCATCAAAAAAAGGCAGATCAAAAGAGATACAGACATGCCATATGCTTGTAGTTGTAATAGCATTTTTCCATTATTAGCTATACTTTTGTGGCTGCTTGGAGTATGGTGGGTAACCATGTGTGTCCTGGCCTGAAGTAGAGTTGCAGTCAGTGTAGATCCAAATTGCTTTCATTTTGAACCAGGCAATTCCCCTACAGTCCCTGGAGTCAGCAATTCACAGCAGTGTTACTAAGCAGATTATGACTTAATATAGGAGGAAAATCCCTTCATCACATCCACATTTTCACTGTAACTTTGTTCCTTGGCTGGAATGACAAGAACAACTATATAGGATTTCAGGGAGCTATCTGATGTTCAAGCAAGTAGGGGTTGAAGTCAAGGCTTTGTTGTGATGACTTTGATTTTTCACTGATGGTAAGCAGTGTAGGGCTCATGCCTCAGGCATGCCTACAACACTGGAAAAAAAATCCTGATTTTTTTCCTGTTTTTTTTTTAATTTAATTTATTTTGTTTTGTTTTGCTTTTTAACACAGCTGTTTTAACTGATATTACTGGCTTTACTAGTGTGAGAGCATAATCGAGCTGCCATGCTACTGCACAAACCTGAGAACAGAGTCTTAGGCAAATACTTTGAAATGTATTGTCTGTGTTCCTTGTTCTTTCTTGGATATCAAGTTCAACTTAAAAACAGGAAAAGAGTCATTATGTTGGTTTCAAAGTATAGAACATATGGACTTTTTACTAAAATTTATTTTTCACATGTTCAGAAAAGTAGTATTCTAAATGACAAACAATGCCTCCTACCGTAACATAAACTTGTTAAAAAAAAGTTTGCTGCAATCCATCAGCAAGCTATGAATCTTCTATCTCTCTCTTCTAATTCTTCATGTTGAATCAGTTTTATATTTCCTGTAAATAACAATCATTGTTTTTGTTCCCAAGTAATAGTTTAGATAATCTATATTTACAAAAAATGGACTTGATCGATAAACTTAACAGGCCAACAAAGTTTTATAATTCATTATCATTGTATTGTGTCTTTCACTCTCTGTAAATTGATTGCATCTAGAATTTCATTAGTTATTGTGCAGTGTATTGGAAGATACATGAATCTTGGAGGTCATCACCTGTTATCTGCTGATATAAATGTACTTATTGTTGCTTTTGTTTTCTGACAAACAGTGAGATTTAACTCCTTAATTATTTTTTTTAAAGCATCTTGAATGGTTATCCTATTTAAAAAATACCTTTCCCCAACTGCTTCTAATAGTTTTATTTCTATTTAATTTAATTTAAATATATGTGTTTAGCATATATATATTCAATTTAGAATTTAGATCAGATGTATTTAGATCAAATGACTACATATTTGGCTGTTTGCCATAAGCGAAACCAGCAAGTTTTATATGTCAGGGCATGCTTCATCTACTCAGAACTTAAAATAGAAAAAGTTGGTAGGTTGAATACTCAAGTAAGCTGTGCTGATTTTCCAAACTATTTTGAGGAAACATCAGCGCTGCGATTTGAAGGGTGTGTTTGCTTTGCAACTTCTGTTTGTTTGCCAGGACCATATGGATTTCTTGACAGACCTAATGAAACAGTGCACAAAAATGTTGGAATTGTTATGTTGCAGTTTAAGTGCAAGTTTTTGGCTTTTTGCTTTTCAGTAAGGCATGTCGTATTTTCCTATAAATTTGATTGCTGTATTTGGACTATGGCAGATGTGGATATTGTGTTACATGTTTATTTTCTTGCTTTTGAAATGTTTGGTCACATTTTTCTCTTATGGAAACTCAGCACATTTCCAAGCATCGTATCAAATCTTCTTTGTATGCCCACAGGGAATTTTGAATTTTTCACCTATTAGAGGAATTGCGATGTTGTGATGCTTTTTTAATCATCATCCTATAAAATATGCCTTTGGAACTAATTTGAAGTATCCTCACTATTTAAAAGAAAGATTCTATTTTTCTAAGAGGAGCTTTCAGTAAGACTTGCTATTATAGACAATTTGTGATATTCTGTAAGCTGGTAGATACAGTTATTATAAAGAAAATATTCAAGCAATTTAAAATGTTAGATTAATTAAAGCTCTTTGCCAAGTAGAACATTTTTAAATTGTGGTGTATTGGATATTTTTTTTGAGTGGTAGCAAGCTTGCCATTGAAATATTCTAGTAAGGATTTGCAGCCTCAGCAGAGCAAGAAGTTATCTAGGAAGAGCAATCAAAAAACCAAAGCTAGGTAAAGGCAAAAGTGAAAATAGCTGTGTACACTGCACGGAAAATTGTGAAGTCAACAGGATAAGATGCAACATAAATTCTTCATGATCTTGATAATTCAAATTAGTGTAAAAAAGGCAAACAGTGGTTCATTTTTTAATGAGCATGAATAGTAACTTAACAGTATTCTTGTAGATGTCTTTATTTGGTCCTTTTAAATGAGATAAAAAATACAAAGATCATGTACTGGATATTTGTAACTTGAGAAATTGTTATTTCCATTTGCATTTCTCCATTAACATACTGCAAGAATAAAACGTTACTTTTGTAGGATAGTTTATATTTCCATTACAATTTACAGTAAAATTAATTCAAAGATCACCCTTCAGGTTTAGTAATTGGTGTTTCTTCCTATGTTATGTTAATAATCAGTCTCTAAAGCACAAATGCAGAGCACACAATAAGCAGATCTTTGTATATTGCAGTTTCATGAGAATGGTTGCAAAAACTCACAAAATTTGTTTTCTATGACAGTATGAATCAAAATCAGGTAAGTTCACTCTGAGTGGCCTGACATTTCCTTTCTCCAGTAATAACCAGGCATTTGAGGTACCATTTTTGAAACAGAATGTGCAGACACCAGCTTTACACTTCCTGTGCAGTATAACAGATTACCTTTTCCTGTATATCAACACTGGTTTTCTTTTGGAATTTGGCATAATCTCTTTCCAGGTAGAGTCACACTTTATCAGCCTTCATCACTGTGTTAAAAAAAAAAAAGTGTGAAGGTCCACGTACCTCTTCAAGAGGAAGGCAAAGATTTATAACTGCTTTTTCTTTCCAAAGAGGATGCTAAGTTTCCATTCCGTGCTGCAACTTCACATTTTGTTGGAATCCAAATGTATATATAATCTCATTGCTGTTGAACTCCACTACCCTGGAACACAGGTGAAGTTGTTAACCTGCTGTTAGGAGGTGATGGCATTGCCTCTGGGCGCAGTTGTTCCTAACTGTGGGGCTCTAACATTTTTTGCTTCTGGGTTCAAGACTGAACTTTTCCCATGGTGAGAGCGGCTATAACCACTGGTGATTTGTAGATGGCCTACATGATAGCAGTTTGATCAGTGGTTGCCAAGGGAAAGATGCCAGGAAGGGGCAACCTTTGGCAGACGAAGCAGAGCGGCTGAACACTGATGATGGGGAGACAGAGTTATCCTGTCATCACTCTAATTACAGAAGATTTGGTCATCTTTAGGAGGGGAGTGGAAATTCCAGAAAACTTCTGGTATTTTTTTCTCCATTTGGAAACACGCATGTCTTGCTTTGGGTGCCATAAATCAGGCTACTCTGAGATTTATTAAATACAGAATATAAATGTGATTTTAACTTGCTGTGTTCATAAGGAATTCCACCTGCATGTTGCAAGATGCAGAGAGTCTGTGCAGATGCTTGCCTGGTTACACTTGAGTCCTGGCTCTGACCTGTGACTAAACACAGCACTGTATTCCCCTACAGAATAAATCAGGGGCATTTATTCATTTGAGATTTTTTGTCGCCATTGCAGTTATGAACATAAGAAAATGTGCATATCTATGTCCTGCTTTGAGTCCTGCTTTGAGTCACAACATTCTCTTACAAAATAATTTTATCTGCTTCAGCATTCTAGGGAGGACCGTTAGTGTACAACATTAAATTGTCCGAGTGATGTGCAACTGCTTTTTTTAGTATTCTGAAACTTTTTATCATTGTCACCTACACATCACAATTACAAGTGCCCAGCTTGTGCAGCCTGATTCTCCCGTCTTTCCTTGCATTGAGTTTCTGTTTATGCTTTGTGACTGTAAAATGCTAACAGATCAGTCTGTCCAGCAGTGAATAATTCTTCATGGGATGCAAACCCACAAGCTACTCAAAATCAGTAGAGACTGAGAAAGGTATGAGCCAAATCCTTTAACTAATTAGCCTCAACTAAGAGACCAAATTAAATATTTGCCATTTGTAAATACTACCACTAGATAAGAATGGTAAATTTTAAAGCTTAAAATTCATTGTGAATATTTGTAGGAGTAAACATCTTACGTCTTGCCAAGCATTTAACATAAAAAGGAAATGCCAACAAAATGAAGCAATGCAATTTTAATTCTGAAATGGTAAGGTTTTTGTGGTGCTTAATCCATAATAACCAGACTCTCTGCAGGATGTGTATTTATCTGTAGTTTCATTTTTTCTAAAAAAAGGATCTTTTAGGAGATCATGTAGGTGTAAAATAACGCTATATATTACAGTTTTAGTCATGTGTTACTATCAGAATGAATAGTATTGAACTAGTAGTATTGAATGAGTTTATGTATGCTATATACTTTGAAACTTGCTTCAGAACCCAGATCAGTGAGTTTAATTCAATAGGGCTAGCTTATTTTAAATTCAGGACCCCAATATCTTTATGCTGGTGTTTGAATGATTAGTACTGTATTGGTCTTTATTTTGCAAGTCATGGTGGTCCCTAAACATCCATTTTTTTATTAAACATTGTAAGAAATATCCCTGAGTGTGAATATTAGTTATTTCTTTAGCAATAATTACTTGGCAGTTTGAAATGAAGTTGGTTCCAGATGGTATTGCTAGTGATAGAAAATGTCAGAAATCTGTTGTAATTATATTCTTGAAAAAGAATTTTCATTAAAAAAAACTACAGCTGTAGCGAGATTCTATGTTATTCTTGCTTTCTTATAAAAAATTAAATGGATGAGTAGCTCAGAACTTATTTTTTGCTTCGTTTTGCAGACTGGTTAGATAACTTAGCTGTTTCCAGCTGTAGTTTCTTCATTCCCTGGGTTTTACTACCACATCATGAAAATATGGAGAAATTGGATGGAAAAGTAAGAAACGTTGTTACTGTCTTAACAAACCAAATTCTAATGCCTCTGGAAACTGTGTTGTAGAATACCGTTCCAGCCACTCAGAATATCGTGCACAGTCAGGTACCCACCTCAGGATAATGGGCTTCTCTCGTTACTGGTGTGGTCCACCTGCCCCTGGCAGAAGCCTGTGAAGCTGTTACATGTTGGCTGCTTCCTGCCACCTTTTTGGTGAGGTGTCTTTGCGGCACAGAGCCCAGCTGGAACCCTCCCGAAAGGGGTGTGTGCTTAGGCATGCTCCCATTACTGGAATAGCACAGATACTGTAGATAGCTGTTTGCTAAGGATACAGGTTTGCTTCTTTGCTCCTTTTCTGCTTCTTCTTGGGCCTTAAAGAGGAGGAGGGAAGGGAGATACTGCAGGAGGGATTCACTTCTGTTGGCTGCCAGCCCAGCATTAAGCACTCTCCAGCAAGCTGGCTTGTCCGCCTCGCATCTATCCCTCCTCTGCCAGGCCACGTGACTGCGTGAGTGAAAGATAAAAGACCAAATCCTTGCTAATTTTAACTATCCCAGCAGCACCATAATGAAAACCTAGCTCTGTAGCTTTTACATTTCTGGTAGCAAGCAGCAAATTGTGCTGTCTTTAATCCTGTCCCTGGCAAAACTCCCACTGACTGCAGTGGGAGATTTGTCTGAGCATGACCAGAGTTGGAATTTCAGGTTCTGGTCCTATATTAATTTCTCAGCAAGAAAGAGAAACAGATTTTATAGATTTTCAGTTAAACATTAGGAAGACATGAAACTGTCATTCTCTGTAATGTAGTGGTACAAATATGGGCAATTACCTTTTGGCATTGCCTCTTGAGAATAATACATACCTATTACTTTAACCCATTCCTAACATAATTCATGTGCATCCATATATTACAGATTCTGCCTTTCAGTGACACAACTAAGTGCCACAGCAACATGAGACTTCATTTGCCAAAAAGGTTGTCATTATTCTTAATACAAAGACAGCAGTCCTGATTACACTGGTGTTTAAAGGGATTTTGTACCGTTGTCATTTTAATAAATTACTCTCAGTTGATATTAAGATGAAAGGCATTAGACTCTGTATTGCTATTTCACTTTTTCTGTTTATACGGTTTTATGTTTCATGTTTGGTTTCACTCTTTCACCCTGTCCCCAGATTTGTTTTTCTCTACATTTTTGCCAACTAGCCAGTTGGAGCTTAGCATGTTATTTTAGGTAAAAAAAAATAATCTAAAGACTGTGAAAATAAAAACCTTTCCACTTACTGAAATTAATGTATAAATGTGGGGACTCCAAAGAATTAAATACTAAGTGATTATGTTTCTGCACTGAAGTCCAGTTCTTGGTTATTTAGTATTGGTGTGCTTGAAGAGAGGGTGTTCATTTTTCATGCACATAGGAAGTACACGTCTGACTTTTGAAGTCTGGTCCTTTGAGACCTATTTGTATGTGACCATTGTAGACTCCAGTTTTTAATTTAGCCCAGTGCAAGAGGATTGTGGCTGTGTGCAGTTTGGAGCTTTTTGCAGTCTCTGAAGACAAGAAGATTATTTTTGCAAATCAATTCAAAGATACACTAATGAAGGCAGTTCATATGGTCTTCTACTTCAGTTGGTGCTAATGTTATACACGTGTTCGTTACTCTCATACAGAATCATAAACCCATGTCATTCTGTTTTGTAGTATTTGCTTCTAATGGTGGTCAGGAATAAGGCTATTTTATTAGCTTCCTTTAGCAGTTCATTTTTGAGAGTATTTAATGTCTATGCAAATCTGTTCTGATAAATCTGTTGCTAAGAAACAGCTGTGACTGAATTTTTGGTAGAAGAGAAAGTTACACTGAGAATAAATGAGTGTCACCCTATAATACTTAAGTTTAGTAAGTACTAATGGTATTTAGCTCGTACATAGAAATTACATCACTGGAGGCCACATGGACAAATGGGAACTGAATATTACAGGGCAATGAAAAGATAGTTAACAAATCCAGTGAAATGTTAGAAAAATTGAGGATAGGAGACCCAGATGATCAAGAGAGAATCAGTTAAGAAGAGAGAGGCAAAACTGTTCATAAAGGAAGGAGTGGGTAAATAAGCAGAGGAAGCACATCAGAAAAAAGCCAGGGGAGGATTCTTGGTAAAGTATTCAGAAGTCAAAGAAGAAGCAGAAGTAATGTATGGAAATATTATGTGCAGCATCCTGAAAAAAAATAACGTTTTTTATCTAAAGCCCTGCAGACTAGAAACAGTGATACTTTAAATATTTTAGCAAAACCTCATTGTGGGTTTGTGACCATTGTGGGTTCATGACCAGTTCCACAATTAATACATCTATTTTCAAATCGTCTGCAGCAAAACTGCCAGAGCTCAGTTTGTAGTGTGGCCACCTCTGGGATGGCTGAGCTAGCTGGTACAGTGCAAACAGCTTTGAGTGGGGGCATTTTCCTGCTTGCCATGGAGGCAGTTTCAAGGAAAGCTGGCAGGAGAAAGGTGACTGGGAGTTTTCAGCAGTTGAGGCATCATGTGGCAGGGAGGAGGAGCTATCTGTAAATGGCATTAGAGGATCAACATCTGCAGGTAAGACAGTCAATTCATGCAGCTAATCATACAGTTTGTGAGTGATGCTGCAGGGACAGAATTTTGTCATGTTGCCTTTCCATCCATAAGTGACATTTGCTTCACTGCAGTAATTTTTAGATCTGCATTTTGAGTGTGTAAGGCTTCACTGCCTTTGGAATCATGCTTAGGGAAAGAAGGGTGTTATCTGGGGACAATTCTGAATCTTTAATTTGAAGGGATATTCCTCCAAAACTTCTATTCAGCTCCCTCCCATCTCTGATGGTGAACTGATTTTTAAATAATGTCCAAAAGATCTAATTGAGCATAATTCAAAAGTCTATACCTGTAGAAATGGAAAGTGATTAATGAAAGGCAGTTGTTTTTGTTTTCTTTATGTTTTCTCACACAAAACCACCAGCTGCTAGAGCGAGTCTGTTTCTAAGATTATTCCACTTTGAAGAATATGGCAGGTGCTTCACCTGGGTTTCACAAGAATTTCTAGTGACATGTTTGCTGAGCACCAGAAATCTTCCCAGAAGAAAGTTCTAGCCACTCTCTTGCCAACCAAGCAAATGTTGTTGATCTCTATTTGAAGGCTAGGGAATTGTACAGTTGCCAATTGCTTTAGGGATAGGGGCTATAGAGAAAGCCACTGAAATGGCTGCTGGGCCAGAGACACAAAAGGAATCTGTTTGACTGTTGCTAAGTAATGTAATATAAATTGGAATAAAATGTCAGGTGGAAAAGTAAGCTGTCTCTTGCTTTGTGTTCACTGAGGGCCAGTTTTGGATTGTGTCTTCTGTGCTGAAGCCTTCTGCCCTTCCAGCAGCCCTCTTCCAAGACCAGCTACTGCCTTCAGAGCATGTAGAAAGTTTGGGCCATGAGGACCTAAAGCCTGTCCAGCCAAGGAGAGAGTGAATTACTTGACAAGAAAGAGATGATACAGTGTTAGTTCACCATTTTCCCATGCCATCCTTTTCAGGTCTTTGAATTTTGTTTATAAAACCCATTTTCAAGGATAGGGAATGCTTGGAGATGAAAAAAAGTCAGTTCAAGTCAGTACGAGTCCAAGAAAGCATTAGCTGGGCTGCAAGATTAGCTCAGTGAGAGCTCAGTAAACAGGAAAACTAGATTTCTGCAGATGTTGTTTATAATTTGAGCATGATGTTTGGGTTGATTGTGTGTGATCATTCAGTTTTGCTTCTTTGCAGATTGTCACGTTTAAGGTTAGCCAGTGCAGCTGTAAGTGAAAAATGAATTGGAAGCTGTTATGCTGGAATGCTTGTTGAGAACAAATTGAGAGGTATATTTCAGTCTAGGACAGTGTTGACTTCATAACTCATGCAATTTTGGAGGCCTGTAAGGATCTTCTCCTAACAGAAAGTGAGAAATGATAAAAGAATTTGTGTTACAGTGTCACATAGTTAACACTTCCTCTGATGAAAATTGTTCAGAAAAAATTAAAATAAATTGTACATAAAGAATGCAATTACATAATGTGTGTTCTAGTAGAGTAACCCACTGTAGACTGTGGATTGCTACATCACTGGTGTGTTTCTCACCCGACTAAACGTACATTGATTCTGCAGTCTGGAAAAGTAACTGCTAATGCTGGGCATTTATTGAGCTACAAATCTTATAAAGTTCTGAATAGAAAAAAATTAATTATTTGAAGAACCCAAAGCGACCTCCGTAAGACCACTCAAGATGGTAAACCTGTATTAACTACACCTCTATCTTTTCCAGCAGATACTTTCCTGATGTGGCTTCAAAATCTCCAGAAATAGAGATTTCTGAGTCTTGTATGAGAAATTGCAGTGCCTGACGATGTTCTCCTAACATTTTACCTCAGTTTTTCTCGATGCACTTCTGTCATGCAATTTTTCATTGTTATCCATTATAGGCATGAAATAGTGATTGCTCCCTTCCATTGGAAGGCTATCCTTGTGTACCTTCTCAGACCTCTGCTGAGAATTTAAAAAAAAAACAACCCAGTTCATGAGATTTAAACAGGTCTCACGAGTACTTATAGACTTTTCCTTATCATGTTCTCAGCTGATTTGCTTGGATTGAAGAGGTCTGTAGATAATACCTCTTGTGTTCCCAAGAAATAATCAGGGAAGATTTAAAGAAGGGAAATAGTTACTAATGTGTTGCAATATAATACAAATCTAGTATGAAGGAACATTTCTCCACAATCTACTGTATCTGCCATATCATCTAACCATGTCCAGCTAAACAGAATTTGGAAAATTATTGACACTGGCTATTCCAAATAGCTTTGTTGTTCTCTCAGATAAAGACTGACTGCCAAAACAGCATGGGGAAACTTAGTTGCTTCTGTACACATTGCATTAATCTTCTAGACAGCAGAGGACATCATTCCCAGCACTAGGAATGGGAACGCTAACATTTAGCTTATCCTGAGAACTGTGCAGAGAAGTGATTGTTAATTAATTAGTTTTTTAATTAAATTAAAGGCAACAAAGATTTAATTTGGGTGAATTTTTCTTTTTTACTTGATGCCAACAAGCGTATGCCAGCTGATCTTTTTTCCTTACTCTGGTGATTTTTCACTGTAGCATTTTTGAAGAACTGTAATTTTCCCCATTTTTCTGAGATATCCAAACCTGCAGGTGGCTATAATGAATGACCTTGGTGATCCATATAAAAAAGATTAATCATTTCTTCTTTCTTTCTTTCACATGTTCTGCTGCCTTGTATCCTTACTTCTCTGACTCACATATTTGTATTGACTAATATACTACATCACTGCTAGATTTTTGTCTTAGGTCTGTGTTTCATTTGACTACCAATAATGAGAGGCCATAAATTCCTCATTCTTTATGGTAGGGCACAGCATGTGAGCTGCAGATACTGCAAACATGTCCATGAAGTAGTGGCAGCTGTATAGCTACCATTTATCGTATAGCTGAAGGGGGGCTGTAAGTCCTGAAGGGCATCATGATTCGACAGTCAGGGCTGGTAGGCCTTTGCATGGTCATGATCACCTGCAATGCTGGGCAGATAAAGGAGCTTTGAAGAACTCCTTCTGTTGCCTCCAAATGGGGAATAATAGTAGCACATATCTCACAGAGGATGAACTGTGAGGATTTATTGGTAACCATGCTTAAGAATTTGAAGATGCATACCAGATTGCAATTCTGAGATCTGTTACACAAATGACCCCCATTCTGGCTGAAAGGAGAAAGAAATTGACAGCCTTTGTACCACAGGCTGAGGCTTTGGTGATGGCATCCCTGGAGAGAGGTAGCCCTGGAGTGAGGCAGGGGCAGAGGGGAGTCATGTGCCCTCTGGTCTGTCAGACAGTACTAGCAAATCCAGTACGTATTAGAGACTTCATCCTTTTTCCTACAGGCTTTTGCAGTGCTGCAAAGGAGACTTCTTGGGTCAACTGTTCCGCCAGTCTGTCCCAGCCCTAGGCACTTGTGTCTTATTCCCTGTGACCTGCAGGTTGCAGGGCTTTTGGGGAGTGACATGTGTTATGAAGGGGTCCCTTAAGTTATCCTAGGGAGTCCTCCCTGTTTGGAAAACCTCCCTTGCAGAAAATGTGACCTCTGGAATGCTGTAGGCTTGTATGCAAAGGGATGTGTGAATGTGTGCATACAGGGTAGTGTAGATGAGGTTGTGGAGGAAAGGCAGCTGAAAGGAACTGACTGGGATTCTTCCACAATCATGCTCCAGAATAAAACTGAAACAAACAAATATGCAGCTGTGACTCTTAGATTCAAAGCCAGGCTTGATGAAATACCTGAGTGGCTAAAATCTGTGCTCAGTCATTGCAATGGAAATTACCCAGGTTGTGTGTTTGTTGCTCTCCAGAGGAATTAGGTATTTGAAATAAATTTTCCCTGGAAAAGGAACATGCATTTCAGGGGAAAGGCATTTTGACACCTAGCAACACTGAAAAGTTGGTCCTGTAAAGCTCAATAACATACATATTATTTCATTAGACTCAAGGGTATGCATTACTTAAATTATTCTATGTAGGAAAGAAAATAATCCGCCACTGTAAATTACTTGTTCTATATGAAAGTGATACAGTGATAACAACACAATTTAGTGTTCTTGTGAAGCTGCAACGAATGAGGAAAGACAAAACATTGGGTTTTCACATCAAAACAAAAGCAGACTGCCTTGGATTCTTGGATCCAAACATTATGTCAAAGTTATGTGGTTTTGTCATGATTTTCAAACAAATGTCTCCACTTTGTTTTGCAGTGGTTGTAAATTAACAGACTTCTAAGGGCTGCTCCTTGAGTTTAAACCTTTATTTTCAGCCACTCACTGCGGCAAGAGACCACCAAGGAGTCCCCTTCCTTCTGTTGTTGAGAGATTGTTAGAAGTGAATGCTGACAGGGAACAGAGGCATTTATCTGCTGGGTGCAGGGAAGTTCTCCAGTTCTCTGCTCTTCTTCCTCTGACTTCCTGGGAGCATGCTCTTGGATGGGAACTGAGCCTCTTGGGCAGCGTCAGAAAGTTTTTCTTATCCCATATACCAAGAAGCAGCAGAGTACAAGCTTAAACAAGCACTGGTGGGTGCAAATCAGTTAAACAGATTAATGATACCTGTCAAAAGATGTGGAATTATTTATCCTCTAAACACCCAAGCCTGGCAAGTCTTAGTTTTCTGAGTCAGACTTAATGTCTACAGTGTGTTTTTTGGCTCAGTATGCTGCACTGGTATAGAAGGACATGCACTGTTTGAGCTGTGTGCTTCAGCAGGATGGACTTTGGTATCATGTTTCTTGGGGTGCTCTTATTCTTGTGTTTTCTGCACCACAAACAAAGGAGGATTAACCCCATAAGAAATCATTTCACAGATGAGCATGACAGTGACTGTTGAGATGATTTCACTGACACTAATGGCTGTTTCCTCGGGAAATGCAGGGATGGGGATATGAGAGAAGAAGGGCCAGTGGGCAGGTGGAGAGACAAGAAATGCTATTGCTCTGCACAACTGAACCTGTGGGAAAGCATAGGAGCACCTTGCCTTGAACTTTCTCTCATTAATAGTATCAGCAGCTGCAGAGCGAAGACCGTCATTTTAATAAGCCCACTCTAGGTCTGCAGAATAATCTGACTTTAGTTTGAATAGCTCCACCAAGCAGGGTGAAATGCAACTCGTTTCTCTTTGGGAAGCTTATTCAGCCAGCTTTGAATTTTTTTCCTCGTGTTCTATTTATGTCTTATAATTCAATTCCCTGTATTCAGCATGCAGCATTTTAAGAGACCAATAATGTAAAATAATGTTTCCATAATTGCATTACTTTCTATTATGCTGGGCTCTCTTATCCAGTCTAATAGAATTGCATAAACATGGTTTGATATCACAGTTGCATACATTTGTTGAACTTAAGAGCACAAAGGAATATTCAAAATTAAAGCTTATAGAACCTTAATTAGAAAAAATGTATCAAGCCGTGATTAATGAGTTGTCTTCTAGAGGGAGTGAAAGATAAGACAGCGATTCAGGAGTTAGGCTAAAAAGATGTCTGTTCCCTTAAGAAAGCTGCATCTTAGCTCAATAACAGGAAAAATTGAATATCTGCTCTTGCTGAAGCATAAAACTTACCTTTTAGTTATGCAGAAAAAAAAAGAATCTACAGCAAATATGGGAGTCTCATGGGAAAAGAAATCTTCTGTAATTACTTTTCTAGAACAAGTTATTTAACTAGTGAAAAAGTATACCCCTCCCAAGAGGAAAAAGAGACAAGATTTAGTGTGGTCTTGAAATTCAGCAGAGGTGGTGCTGACTGTGAGACATGTCCTGCTTTTGACTTGCTGTGCTATTACTATGTCCCGGCACAGACTGCTCCCTGTTCCAAGAGGGAGTAAGAAAAGCCAGCGCTAGTGAAAGGTCAGTTGAGAAATCTTGCTAGCAGTCAACATAATTTTTCATGGAAGGAGCAATAATTGTTAAAACATCACAGCACAAAATCATCTCTATAAACAATCCCTTTTAGCTGAGCTGTCTCACAAGACTTGACTAAGCAGATGCATTGTTGTACCTACACATCTCCAACACAAACCTTAAATCAGCTGTTTTTTTAATTATTACTTCTGTTGTTTCCCACTGGGCTTGAGATATTAGTAGTGACTTCAGGAGTAACTGGAGTGATGTGTGACAAATGGAAGTGTGTTGCAAGGAGGACGCGGGATATTGTAGCCTCCAGAAGATCTTAGTAGAGCTTGGAGAGCAAACATGCAGAGTAGATTGCTTATATCTTTTACACTGTAGGTGGAGGGAGAAGTTGATGGGCACAGTGCTTGTCTGCCACCGTCTAAACTGAAGTCCAAATATGGGCTTGCAAGGCCAAGCCAGGTTCAAACAAAAGCAATATGTTCTTTCTGATTCTGGATTTGAGAGCCTCTCTGTACTTTTTGCCTGAGCCTGCTTATCTGAGTCATGCCAGTATTCATTTTGGACTTTTTCTATACTTTGGTATACAGGGAGGTTATGTGGATTATTCCAGTGGCAGCTGATAGGTGTGTTGCCACAGCCAGCTACCTACATATTAGCAGAAATCTGAAATTATGTGTGCCTGTTAAAACTGCAATAACTGCAATGGCAATACAAGCAGCAGGAAAGTCTGTGTTTCATAACCATGAAACTTCTTCTCCTGGCCAGAAATAGCTGCACACCTTAAAACCAGTTAGTTTTATTAAATTTTACTTCTAAACCGAAGGAAACTCACCTTTATTGAAACCACTGAGGTAAAGGACAGTGCAGGCCTGCAATGTTGAAGAGGTAGCACAGAAGTGAGTTATGTTTCAGGGAGGGGTGCTGGCACTAGTGAAGGCAAACCATGCGCCACCCTCAGCAGTTTTTGATTGTCTCCAGTTTTCTGTGGGACGTGCAGTAAGGGAAGTTTGCTGTTCTGGGTGTCACATACCACAAGCTGAAGATAATTCACAACCTAGGTGTGGGAGGTATTTTGGCTTTATTGTACCTTGTCAGTTTCAAATATAATTTGTTTTCTTACATGTCACCACTTTTTCAGAGAGCTGCTGGGTTTTATACACAGAAGGAATTTTTCTTGGGCCTATGTGGTGCAGAATGACATCACCTAGGTGGTGGTGGGACAGGCTTTTAGCTCAAAATCAGACAGGAGAAATTTAGCCCCGCAGTGTACAGCTCTCCTGTTTTTTTCTCCAGGGCTTCCATTTCTCATGTGGCTCTGAATTCTATATTTCTAAGATAAGAAAGACAGTCTAAAAATGAAATCAAGTGGAGATGTTGGGTAGCACATTTGAAGGTGGAAAAGATCTCCGGAGTTTTCTGAAAAGATCAACCTGACTGTGAGTCAGATATTGGCAATAGCTAATGGCTGTTGACAACCCATGATTTTCACTTCCACAAAAGATGCTTTGTCTAAAATTTTCAGATTTAAGGCGTGAAACGAACAGCAGATTTTATAAAAAACAGACTAAGTGATAAGTGACTGAGGGTAATTATCATACTCATTCTGCCTTTGACAAGTAATTCAGTGACCCCATTTCATGTGGATGAAACCCTATTTTAAGGTGCTTTAAGAAATTACCCTTCATCTTGACCTCAGCACATATGCAGAAAAGGAGAGCTCTAGCTTCTTGTCAGACCAGGTGATGGCCTCATCTTGCATCCTGAAAGATGGTTTTGCATTACTAGAAAATCAGTCATAGCCAGCCACAGTGCTGGCCTGTAACTGTAATGTGGCTTAGTGCATTAAAAAAATTTGAAGTAACTTTATGTTAAGTGAACAGTCTGGCAAATAAGCAAGTCGGGAAACAGTTTATGTACCAGTTTGCTTAGGTTGACAAAAAGATCCCAGCAAAAGGGAAGTTTGAAAGGTTGTGAGCTCAACACAAAAATTTCCATCTGTTGAGTTCTCATTGTCTTAATTAGAGAAGAAATATACAGGAAATAGGATTTTTGAACCCAAACAACTACTACTAAAGACGATTGCATGGGCTGATTACTTGTTAGTAAGTGAGAGGGACCACTAAGTGACACAGCACAAGGTTTCGAGAGTTGAATTTGTCCTAAACTGTTTCATACTGATAGGAATTGCTTTGGAAATCACATCATTTTCCAGGCTTTCCTCACCTACATCAGGGAGCTGAATATGCTTTTAGCCTGCTTCATACCACATGGAAGACTAGTTTTTACAAGTTAGCCTAACTGACTAAATAGATTTACAGAACAATTGTCTACTTTTCACCTACAGCACTTTGTGCTTTATACTGATTGAAAAATTAGTCCACTATGCAAAATTGGGTCTTGGAGTAGTGCGGAAATGATTTGATGAACAGAATGAGTTTCTATTCATTATCCCACTTTAACACCTTGAAATGGTAATGGTCACTTTACCCTGCCATCACTGCATGTGTGGTGGAAGCAAACAATGACAAAAAATTTTCCTTCTTTGCAGCAGAGAACAGCAGGGCTGAAAAGGACATTCCTCTGTTAAATTACAGAGCCATTTGCTCTAAGGTGGGGGATTTAACCCTCATACTAAACTTTTATTATTATAAAAGGACTTTATTTTTGCAAGAAAATGTCTATTTGCCAGCCTGCTTTTTGTATCCATTAGCTTGACCATCAGAAAGTTTAGAGGCATAAAAATGTCTGTCAAAATAGGATGGAGTTTTAAATGGGTTTTCACTCTGATCTTCTGAACACAATTCTCATGCACCTGAAAAATGTGTTGTCACTTCATGTAGTATCTTGTGTGCCGTCTGAGGGACCCTTTCTCACAATTTATTAGGCTCTGCACTTCATTAGAGAAATCACCACCAACAACTCTTAATCCTGGCAGCTTTCCTAGTAGAATCAGTCGTTCAAGGACCTGGGTGATCAGTAATGGCAAAACCAGACTTGATATTAACATTTCACTTTATAAATTGCAGAGATCTAGGCTTCACTTATATTTGTCAACAGTGAGTTTCTAGTGAAGTGCAAGGTATTTGAAAAATTACCTCTAATGTTTCAGGCCATGGAGGGAAGTACTTTTCAAATTATGAGAACATTTCCCTCATGCACCATTAAACCAACTGGGGAGAAAGGAAAGCTGTGGGCATACACTTGAGTCTCTAAGGTTGAATAGCCACATGCCAAATTATTTAAGTTTTATTCCTGTTAGCCATGCCATGCGATGATAAAGTGTTTTTCTTAATGATACAGTGAGCCACAAAAGAGTAAGAGTTTCTTTTCTTTAAAGCTGCCCTTTCTCGGCTGCTGTGTCTGGGACTGTCCTAGTACTCATCTTCCTCCTTAACTCTGTGTGCGCTGTGGTGGATCCTGCCTATCTTCTTGCAGGTCCTCAATGCTGTGTGTACAGGACCTACTGATGTTCTCCATTCTTGTTCTCTCTCCCCTTCACACCCCCCATCTTGCCACAGACACAAATGCTATGTGGGGAGTTGCTCAGCTCTGTCTTGCCTCTGCACTGTTCCTTTTGTCCAACCTAAAACTCAGCATGAGGGGCTCCAACATTTTGCAATGGGGTGACTGCTGACCCAGAGTAAACACAGCTTTTAGTCATCCCTTCTTTGAGGGGCAGCTGTCACTGCTGCCCACAGGGTAAACACAGGTGCCATCTAAGGATACCATTCCAGAATAGGCACTTCCAGAGGGTGAATTTTGTCATCTGTTTCCAGCATTGTCTTTGGTTGTTACAGTTAGAAGATGAATGCTACCCCAAAACCCCTGGTTAACATGAATGGCAAACAAAGTGAAATGTGACGTGTGTGAGCTCTGCTGGCTCTTCAGTGGGGAGATTAGGCAAAGTGTTGTTGCTGCTAAATGGTGATTCTGGTTTTCTTTGAATACTGGATGTAAACTGTAAGATGTAATGTGGAATTTAAATGGCAGGGTTAGTTGGCAAGAGTGCAGTTGTCATTTGGGCTGATCTTGTTGTCAGATCAAAGGCCCCTGCAACTCACAGAAATGGGACACTGCTAAACAAGACTTTTTTTTAGGAGGTTTTATCTCTGTGGCACTTTCATTAAAAATATAAAGTGCAGAGTGAAAACAAAACTAACACTGAGTTACTGATAAAAATAGACCTTTTTCTGGAAGGTGAATAGGCTGAGGTATGGATGGGGTGGGATATGTCTTTCCCACTACTCTTCTCAGCATCAGCTCTACAGCTTATGTTCAAATTGTCCCTTGGATTTTGACTGTGTTGACTTTCAGAAATCCAGCTTCCTGCATCAGGATGAGCCTATCTCCCGTGTGTCTTGTCTTGTTATAAGGCCACCTCAAAGGGAGGGCAGGCATTCCCTGGATTTCTGGCAATTATTGCTTTGTGATCCAAGCAGGGTATATGGTAAAAAGTTAATGTGTGTATTTCAAAGCTTATTTCTGAGAATGACAGAAAGATTTCAGCAAATTTGGTGGTCATTCCCAGTAACACAATACAGATCCTGATGTATTTAGCCTCAGTGATCTACCAGTCCAAAAATTTGCTTCACATTCCAATGCTTAATAGAAAAATCCCATGGTTCTCTATCTGCAAGCAGACATAAAATTCCTGAGGTAAGGTCAACAAGGCACACAAAGATTGCTGTTGACTATGGGAATGGAGGACAAACCGGTCCAAGAAAACCTCCCAAAAAAAAAACAAAACAAGAAATTATCTGAGGGAAAGGAACCATGTGCCAAGTTACAGGAAAATCTTTGTTTCTAACTCTAGGTCCTTCTTCAGTTATCAGCAATGATGATGATTCAGCCAGTCCCCTCCACCACATCTCAAATGGCAGTAACACTCCTTCTTCTTCTGAGGGGGGTCCTGACGCAGTCATCATTGGGATGACGAAGATTCCTGTCATTGAAAATCCTCAGTATTTTGGAATTACCAACAATCAGCTCAAGACAGACACCTGTAAGTACAAGAAACTGTATGTGTTTCAGTCATTTTACCTGTGTAAGTGCTGGGGCTTCTTAACAGAGCAAACAGAACAAAATTCTCTAAATTCCTGGAGTGGAAGGGTGGGGTTAAAATGCATGCCTTTTGTTAAAGGTACATTGTATGAACCGCTTTACATCTCTCAAATCCAAATTCAGCCCTTGTCAATGAAGTCAATAAACTCAGCAGTGTTACACTCAAAGCCCAGTCCATATTCCATCAAAGTCACTAGTGGCCTTTCCATTGATTTCAGTGGTCTTTGGACAGTCTTGTGCACTGAATATGTTTTTGGAAGAAAACAAATCCTGGGTCAGAAGCAGAAGTCAGTATTATTAAATATGTGCTGCTTTTAAATTGATCTTATTGGCAATGAACATAACCTAACTTTGAAATGTGAGTATTTGTAAAGTTATAAGAATTATAAAGTTTAAAACTTCAATTCTTTTAATTTCATTGTACAATTCAACCTCTACAGCTGGAAAACATGTTGAATATTTAAAAGTGAAGCAGAAGGTTGCATGATGGACAATATATGTCACATGCAAATTCTTTCATGCTCAGTTAGAAGTTCATAGTGAATGGTGAAAAAATACTGAGTTAATCATAATTAACCATGAATAATTAAAAAAGAGTATCCCTAACTTCAGATGCTACTTTTCAAACCTAGCGACAGTTTTAGAGCTGCACATATGAAATGTTGATTTTGGAACCAGTGTTTAGCATTGGAATAGATAACTGAAAAAATACCTGAAGAATATTGTAATTAATAGTAAATTCATTCTTTACTATTTTTCATCAGGACATGAAGGTCTTTACTTGTTTCAGAGAAGGTTGTTCCTATCTCTTTTTCCTTATTTTATTTGTGTGCGAATGTATAAACGTTTCTGAATCATCACTGGAAGTCTGAACTAATTCTCTGGGAAGTCACTCTAGAGATTCCCAGTATAACTGGTGAGCATTGGGCTTGCAGCTAAGGGATACTACATCCCATCTGTATCCTATCCTGAATGATACTGATTGAAATTGTACTGTAGGGGCTTACTGACAGGGTTTGAAGCCATTGCCTCCCAACTTTGCAAATAGCTTAAATGCCATAATAGGAATATTTCTTGATCTGTGCATGAGGTTATGTATGCATATGTGTATGCATGACTTCCAGTTTTGCAAAGACTGATGCTGAACTATATACATATCTTGTGAATATTAATGCTGATCTACATCTTGATTGTTGCATGAAACACAATCCACAGGAGTTCCTGCAACTTAGTAACTCAACAGAAAGTCTTTTCCTGCCTTTTTATTGTACATCCCTGATGTAGCCCTTTTTTTTGTGGCACTATTCTGGGATTAGAAATGCTTCATCATCTCTTCTACCAAAGGGTATTTGAACAATCTGGCCTAGCATACACAGTAGTACGCGTAAAGTAATAACTGAATTGTTGATACTTGACCAACACAGGGAAAATGTTGTACAGATACATTCTAAATAGAACATTAATTCCTGGGAAGAATAGAAGCCACTAGGGAATCAGAAATGGGCAACATGCCCACTAGAGCTCTCTAATGTTCTATAGAAGGCCATGCTTTTAAATATGAGGCTACTGTACCTCCATTCCCAGCTGCATTAGACAACATAATAATTGTTTAAATAAACATCAGTGCAGAGAATGCAACTTTCATCATTAATGTTGAAACAATATACACACTGTTCTGGGAAAAACCCAAACTACCAAAACACAGAATTCTCTCACATTTTGTAAGCTGCACATCAAGTACAGACGTATTAAATCACGCCTGACTAGTGCTAAGTAGGTCCTGATCCTAAAAATACGTAAGTCTGTGTTTGGTTTTTTGTGCTGCAATGAAACCCACATGTTGTCAGGGAAATTAATCACAGTACATGAAGTTCAGTTTGGGCATAAATGTTTGCAGGATATGGCTCAGTGCTTTGCTATGGTGCTCTGGGGAGGGTTGTGGGGCTGATCCTCTGCATTTTGCCACATTGCCATGGTGGTCCCAATCTGTGCGTTTTTGTTGCCTTAGGAAAGAGAATCAGGTAAACTATGTTAGTGTATAAATCAAGACAGATTTCTCCTACCACATTGAGCATCTGTCCAATAAAAAACATAATTAAAATTGTCTCAGACAAAAGTGGGTCTTCCCAGAAATTTCGCATACGCTCTCTTTCTGTTTTTCTCATTCGCTTATTATTACAGAGTTGCACTTCTCCTTTCTTAAGCTGCCAGCCTCCTCCTGCTGTGTATATCTGGTATTTATAAACCTCTAAGTTAAGTAGCTTTCATACCTTTTTCCTGTTTACAATAATGCTAGCTCCAAATGTCATCTGTTTTCTCATACCCAGCAAGATAATTAACATTTATTTTTATTTCCTATCTGGTATAAGTTCCATTGTCTGCTAGTATTAAACATGGCAATCACTGATAGTCATGCTGGAAAAATTTCTTACATATTTAGCCTATATTGGTCTATAGAAGGAGGTGAGACTTTGAACTAGGTGAAACTGCATGCAGATTGTATTGCAGTTTTCACAGAAGTTGAAGGAGTATGTCTGCTGTCAGTTGCAAGCAGAGTTTCTTTTTTGTTACTAATTTAAGCCATATTTTGATGTGCCTACAGATAACCATTTCTGAATACAGTGTATCAAGCTCCATTGTGAAGTCTTAGAAGTATATGTGTTTAAAAGAAAATTAAAAAGTTGATTGTGATCAATTTAGTTGGAAATTCCATCAGTGTATCAGTAAACTGATATTCTCACTATTGCGTAACTAAATCCTGAAGAGTGATGGCTTCTAAAGAGTCTCAGGCTAAAAGTTATAGAACTCTCCTCCTCTTGAGAGACAGCTTTCAAGGTGGGAAAAGCAAACTGATGAAGACTTGAGGGTTCAGATTCTAGTCATTGCTCTGAAGGAGTGAATTTCTGTCCCAGGTTCCAGCAAAAACATTCTGTATCTCTAATTGAGGTAATGGTAGAAAATTACTGTTCATCTTCCAACTGGGATTGGCTGATATTTCCCACTCCAGCTGCTCATCATCTTAACTATCTGTTTTCCTCGCCAGCAAACCCACTGATGCTTCTTCAGTCCTTCGGCAGCAGTTGATGTTTGTCTGATACCCTATCCCAGCACTCCTGGCTTTTACTTTCCCTACCATGTACCTTTGGTTGTTGCTGGCTGGTAGGTTCATCTGCCATTTTAGTACCTTGAATGTTTCCACCTAGAAAATTTACAGTCTGTGGTGCACAGACATGTTTCAGACATGTACCTGACTTCTTGGTTCCTTTTAGTGTGAAATCAAAAAGCATTTTCTTTTTGACATTACTTGTCTAACAGTGACAACTTCGATTTCAGATGTGTGAGAAAGAGACTTCAGGATGGACATGGTGAAACATTCTTTGCACTTAAGTCATTATAAACCCTGTTGTGTTTGAGCATTGGCCTGCAAACCTTATGCCTGGGAGTTACCAGCACTGTTCAGTTGTTGCTGTTTAAAATTGGGGCATAACTTTGTAGTGAAGTAACATTGCCAGATGCTGAAAACTTGCATGGATGTTGAACTTTGCAAAGATTTTTATCCCCTGAAATCAACTGGATGATGTAGTATCTTGAGGGCATAGATGCTAACTATTGCTAGATGGTTAGCTTCACTAATCTGTGAGCTGTCACAGCACCTAAGCTATATGGTATTTTCATTAATACAATGGTATTTCAACTATATTTCCACACAGAAATTGTAGTTGATAAAGTTGCCAACTGAGCCAACCAGACCTGTTCAAACAGGATGGAAAAAACAAACCCATTTTCCTCATGAATGGCTATGGACTTTGTTCATCACTTAGTCTGCAGCCTATTACTTGGAATGTATCGTCTGCCCATTACTATTACGTTTCTATGGTTAATGATGGAAATGCAGTCAGTAAATAAGATTGCTTCATTGTTGGTAATGTGAAAAGCAAAATCTGGGGGGAGGGCATGCATAAAACATTAGTGGATGTACTCAGGTTGAGATTCTCAGGGCAGAACCTGGATGAGAAACTGCTTGCAGGTGGTTTTGGGATTTTGAGAATAAATTGTTCTCTGAATCTCACCTCCGCAACCCCCACCCCAGCACCACAAAGTCACTGTGATTGTCTGGGTGGAGCTGAAAGGAATGCTGGAGTTTTGCTCTTTCCTGTAGAGGTTTGCAAGCTCCAGCTTTCAGGTCACCCAGGGCAGATAAACAGCAACATCACTGACATCAGTTTGCAATTTCCAGGTAATTCATACTTGCAACTCACTCAATTTGATCCCTAAAAGTATTATCAATGATGAAAAACAGCATTCTGGGCAGGCTTGTTGATTAGTCAGTGGGTTGTTTAGTGGTGTGACGTTTTCGGTGGCTGGCCATGCATACAGCCATTGCATTATGGATTGCATTACAGGATTGTGGCTTTCAGATGGGAAATTAGGGTATTTTCATGAAATAGTCTTCATATTTGATCTATATTTCTGCAGTTTGGGAGTGCGAATATGCAGTTTAGATAATAATCATTGTGCTGGCAGTTGGCCTCTGTTAGGGAAGTCTGCAGCAGTTTACGAGTTAGAAATAATGTTTATAAATAATTTTGATTTATTTTGCTGATCTGTAAAAATGATCAGTAAAAAAATTTGCAGTTCCAGAGTAAAATTGCTAACCGCAGATGTGATGCTGATTTTGAAGGCAGAAGATTTGAGATCCCTCTTCTATCCCATTTTGAACACTAATCTTTTTGATGTATGATTATGAATTTTCATTTACATTTTAGGGATTGTTACACAATTTAGTTAAGGTTGATCTCAGACTTTTTCTGTCTTTCTTTGTTCTTTAAGTATAGATTTCTTTTAAATATATACATAGCTAGACTTCAGTTGTCCCCATTAGGTGGGAATGCTGCAGAAAGGATCTGCTTCAGCTCGTCACTGTCTTGAATGACTTTTAAGGGAGAAAAGGAATAAGACAGTTATTTTTATCATTTTATCGCAACTCCCACAGTACTGGACTTTTCTCTTTAAAGCCATGGGTCTTGGGAATCTGGTGATGATGTCAGATTTCATTTTAGAATGAGAAGAATGTGAAGAAAAGCTTGAGAATGTGAACCAGACCCCAGAAGGCTGAGGAAATGGGAAAAAAAAATCTGGATTTGTTTTTCATGTTTATTACGTTGTGATTCTTTTTAAACTCAGTTTCCTGATTTTGGAGCTTTAAGCATGGCAGCAGCAGATAGGGCATAGAGCTGGCCCTGCTTTGCCAGACTGGGGAGAAAGCCCTGGCAAGGCCACCACAGAGAGCAGAAGGGAGTAGCCAGATACCAGAACCCACCAAGTTGAATTTTTTTCTCCCTGGTTGTTGGAAAGGTGCAGCTACTTGTACTTCAATATGCAGTTGTTTCTGTGGCTCTGACTACTCATACCCTGCAAAGCCGTCTGGTTTTGCTTTATTTTGGAGTAGGCTGACAGCCTTCTCCCCAGCCCTTGAATCACTAGCAACATGTAATTTAATAAGAAAAAAGGAAGTAGTTGTCTATACTTCTAGGGTAGGTTCAACAGAAGGAGGAGATGTGGTGACCCGCTTTCTGCTTCTTGGGCATCCTTACCCCAGGAGTCCCACAGGCGAGCCTGGCCCCAGTGCACATTTCCTTGGTGGGTACATGGGCTTTCACTGCACAGCAGGGATATGAGAACCTGGTGATACAAAAGCTGCATGCAAAAAGGAAAATTCATGGAGAGAGCTTCTTCACTGTAGGGATCTGCCAGGCCTCTGACCTGGAGCAGCAGATTTGTTCCACATGCTCCTTATCCTGCATGCATGGTGTCCTGTAGATAATAGCAATGCACAAGGAGCAGACTGCCTGCCCCAGACAACCTCATTGCATAGCATAGCTTCATTTAGGTTGGAAAGGACCCTTAAGATCATTGAGCCCAACCACTGCAGCTGTGCACAGGAATCAGGCAGGCATGGCAATGGGGTGACATGGAGGGAGTGTGAGCATACAGGGAGGGAAATAGGGGAAATATCTCCATTTGACTTCATTTCCCATGTAACAAATTATAGCATGTTGCTGGTTGTACCTGTCACCCTACAGTTTTCTACAGTTTTGAAGAAAAGGGGTAATTTTTAGCACACATTAAGGGTTAAAAAGTATACTGAGCTGGTCCCTGAATACAGTAGAAAGGTCACACAAGGGAAACACTCTGTCAGCATTTCCATCCCTTTTGAAAGGCTTTTATATCTGAGTGACCACAGAAGAAAGGCTGCTGCAGTGGTTTCTCAACCAACTAAGCCCTAAACCTGGAGATATTCCATCAATCCCCGAAGTTGACAGAGCTAATAATTTGTAAGCAGCTAATTTTCCTATAAAATACACATGGCCTCAACAGCCAGAATGCAGAGCAGAAAAATTGTTCAATCTTAGTGAAATCCAGGCTGAGAGGGAAAACCTGATTCTCCAAACTGAACTGCCAGTCTTGATGTTCATTGGTAGCCAGTATGCAGAGATTGGGAGGCTTAACAGGGCACTCACTTCAGGACCTTCAGATACTGAAAACCAAAAATCTTTAGGTGCTGAAAGCCAAATATGAAGGAGGTTGAGATTACAGTAAGGATATACATACTATATTTACTGGTTGTCCTGATCCCATGATGTGCTTTACTGTGGAGACATTTTATTGGCTAGGGGTAAATGTATGAAAGAGAGATTGCCTGAATAAAGGTAAAAAGATATATGAAGGTATATTTTATCATCTAAATATTTCTGTAGCTTGATTGCATGCTTTAATCCCTTATTGCTGTCACCATTAAAAATCTGTGTGCATAATTGTTTATTATCTTATGTGTCAGAAACATAAGCCTCATACATTGGTAGTCTATTTCATCTTGCATTTGAGTTTCGTTAACAAGCTGATGTCTCTCCCAGACCATAAGACTTTGAGTCTCAGATATTTTTGTCAATATGTGGTTACATATTTCCTTTGCCGGCAAATAAAATGTAATAGGGAAAAAGTTCATAAGAAATTAGATTTTTTTAAATCCTGCTCCTCATTCTGAGACTCAGGAGACCTGCTGTTTTGTTTTGTTTTCCAACCAGATGGAAGAAATTCTCCCAAAGGTAGAAGCCTTCATCTTGAAAAGTCTGTGTTTCTACCTCAAAAATTAAGAGTTGGAAAGAAAGCAATATTTTCATATTTAGTGTAGAGGTGAACTTACTTATAAGATCACTTTTTGCCCCAGAAGTTACTTGTTTTACAGTCTCAATCTGTCCATGAAGCCCATTTACATCTAATAAAAAAAGGCAAGAAATCATGCTTCCAGCAAAACACTTGCATTTCATCATACAGAATGTTGTTCTGTGACCTGAATTATTTGGTATATTACTTGCTCTGAGCATCTAAATGCTGGAAATGCAACTGCAAGAAAGAGCAGCTTGGGCTCTGACCTTTAAGTTAGGAATAGCGTGAGTGTTTTATCACCTGGAAATACAACACGTGAAACATGCTTCTGGCTGAATAGTGGATGTTACAGGAGACCTGAAGAACAAAGATCCAAAGTATGCATTTCTACTATAGAGACAGAGTTACAAGGCAGAACAGCATGAAACATACACTCTCAGGGAAGAGTTTGGTGTCAAAATTCAGTTAGTGTTCTCTTATGTAAATTGGTCAGGAATGCACTGTCAACATCAAGCCCAAACACAGGCTTCATTTGAAGAACACACTTAAGGGCTTATGAAAAATTAAATTAAATTAAATATATGCACAAACATTCTCTGCAATTAGGAAATTAGTAAGGTAAAAAAACAAACGTGCTTTTTTAGTATGTGTGACCTCAGTGGAATCACTACATTCAGTTTGTCACTTGACAATACATCTGTATCAGAAATACATAACACTATTTCGGCACTGAAATATGTAGCTATATCAGTAATACATAAATGACAAATAGTGCCATTTATGTTGTAATGATTAAATTATGCCTTTTAAGCTTTGTGCTGCGTACTAAGTTCTATGGACGTTATTTTAAATACAGAAACCTGCACATGCGTGTGAAAGCAAAATCAGAAAATAACATGACAGAGGTTAAATTGATAGTACTTGTATTTAAGCTGAATGGGGAAAAAAAAGTAATCCACTGTGAAAACGTCCTCATTATAAGCCTAAACATGGGACCAGGATTGGGCCTTGGATTTATTCCTTTTGTGTCAGTGAGTGTTTTGGCTAAATAAAAAATACAGATTCCAAGGAAGCAAGGTAGTATCAATAAGAGTAAAATGATAAATTTTAAGTCCAATAAATACTAAAATATGAGAAAATCAGAAGTAAATCAATTAAGATTTTAGCCAAAATTGTGTCATAAACCCTATTTCTAATTTCCTTGAGTTCATCACCAGGGAAGTGCATCATTATTAAAAAGCATGAGCGCATAAAATACAGTTAGGCCTGAGCATAGACCCACCTAAAGATGAATTTTGGAGAAAATTGTCAGGAATACAGTTTTCCACAATAAGAAGACACTATAGTATTTATCACAGTTGCAGTATGAGCTATGTTGTCTTTCAGCTGTCTGTAACATCTCACCTCTTGCCGTGAGGTGTCTCTGAGGAATTAAGGCTGACAGGCCTTTGAGACTGACTTTTGAGAGTGGTTTAGTAGTTTGTGTCCTGCAGGAGACTGTGTGCTTGGCTTTGCAAGTCTGCAGATCTGCTCAGTGCAGGGAGGCTGTGGATAGCAATGGGTTATTCTATGCCTGGAGCCAGCATAATGGCAGCAGGGTAGGCCAGCAGCAAGTGGAACCTAACAGACATTAAAAATGTTGTCAGAGATAAAAGTAACACAGTTGGTAATATTCTGAAATTTTCTGTAATATTCTTCAAATATTTTTTTTCAGCATTGACTTGTTGATTAACAGGTTTCCCATTTTCCACAATAGCAGTTGGGGCAAAACGATGAGGCTTTTCCATTCTCACTGGAAGGTATTTAACTTCTATATCCACTTTAGACATATATTCTGCATAACAAAATACCTGAGCTCAGCATTTTTTACTCTTTAAAAAAATGTGATTTCTCGGGTAGACAACTCCAGGAACACACTTCCATCATTAATTAACAGAAGTAAAAATGGAACTGCTGAAACATGTTTCTGTGGTCATCTTTTGGTTGATATTTAAGGATCACCTGCTCCAAGCTCAGGAGTGTTGCGTCCCAACCAGAAGGAAGTGCAGCAGGAGGGCCAGGAGACCTCCTTGGATGGATAAGGAGCTTCTGAGGAAAATTCAAATGAAAAAAGAGGCTTATAAAAGGTGGAAGCAAGGACAGGTGACCTGGGAAGGGTACAGGGATGAGTACAGGGAAGAGTACAAGAAGGGGAGAATGGATGACCCAGGGAATTACAGACCAGTCAGTCTCACCTCTCTGCCTGGCAAAATCTTGGAGCAGATTCTCCTGGATGGCATGCTAAGGCACATGAAAATCAACAAGGTGCTTGGTGACAGCCAGCATGGCTTCACTAAGGGGAAATCCTGCCTGACCAATTTGGTGGCCTTCAATGATGGGGCTGCAGAACTGATGGACAGGGGTAGAGCAGTTGATGTCATCTACCTGGGCTGGTGCAAAGCATTCGACACTGTCCCACACAACATCCATGTCTCTAAATTGAAGGGACATCAATTTGATGGATGGACCACTCGGTGGATAAAGAACTGGCTGGATGGCTGCACACAAAGAGTTGTGGTCAATGGCTCAATGTCCAGCTGGAGACCAGTAACGAGTGGTGTCCCTCAGGGATGGGTGTTGGGACCGGTGTTCTTCAACATCTTTGTTGCTGACATGGACAGTGGGATTGAGCGCGCCCTCAGCGAGTTTGCCGATGACACCAAGCTGTGTGGTTCGGTTGATAAGCTGGAGGGAAGGAATGCCATCCAGAGGGACCTTGACACACTTGTGAGGTGGGCTGATGCCAACCTCATGAAGTTTAACCATGCCAAGTGCAAGGTCCTACACCTGTGTTGAGTCAATCCCAGGCACAGCTACAGGTTGGGCAGAGAAGAGATTCAGAGCAGCCTTGCGGAGAAGGACTTGGGGGTGTCGGTTTATGAAAAAATGAACATGAGCCGGGTTCAGTGTGCACTTGCAGCCCAGAAAGCCAACTGTGTCCTGGACTGCATCAAAAGGAGAGTGACCAGCAGGTTGAGGGAGGTGATCCTGCCCCTCTACTCTCATGAGACCTCACTTTGGAGCATTGTGTGCAGTTCTGGTGTCCTCAACATAAAAAGGACATGGAACTGTTGGAACAAGTCCAGAGAATAGTCTATTATTTGCAGATTGCTGGGGAATCACGTGATTGAAGTACAAAACTCCTGCAGGGGCAGAAAGTGTCAAATAACCTAAGTCAAGACCCTGCAACGAGGTCTGAAATTGTTAAAGTTCTGTTGATGAAAAGTTGTGCACTACCTCTGACTAGCAACTTGCTCATTGGCTTTTGGGGCAATTAACATTTAAATGGAAAACAAACTGCGTGAGGGTATTGTTTGTGTTTAGAAAAAAGATTGTGGTGTATGCCTACCAATTATCACCTGTTTCTCTAAATTACAACCTATGTATAACTAATAATCTCTGTAGGGATTTTTTTGTTTTGCTTTGTTTTGTTTTAGTTTTTGGATTTGGGAACCTAAATTCCGTTCTCTGATGTCAGCTAGGCACATGTAAAGGAGCTTCTCAGAGGCATTCAGGTGCTAAATCAGCGACTAACTGGTTTTGTATAAAGCCCCTGAACAGCTTGGAAGTGTAAAGTCTGGTCAATAGAAATCAGTGCTAGTCACCTTAGTACTTTGGACAATTCCAGCAAATGATTGCTTTGCCTTTAGCTACTTAAATACCTTTGAGGACTGTTTGCTGGAAACTCTGTTGAAAGCCAGTAATTGTACAGGTCTCAGGGTGCAGGAAAAGACTTTCATTCTCTAAGAAGATCACTTGAGCAGCACTGACTTGTACTGTAGTGTTGAAGACAGATTTAAGGGGATGAGAAGTGAAGCTTTCATCACAGCAGCGCTTCCTTTCTCTCTTGCCTCCTCCCACCTTGGTTTGTTTTCCACAACACTGGAAAGAAAGAATGGAAAATGGAGTGGTTGTCTCTATAATGTGGTTATTTGTTCCCAAGTTTGGATAATGAGAACCCAAAAATCGAACTTCAGACAATCTTCTGTTTATATCATTTTGAAGGAAATACAGATTTGACAGAATTTGCAGTTGCCATTGTGAATACTTCTTTGTGCTATAGTTTTAGTTAGAAACCTTCTGAAGTGAAGCTGTTCCCACACAGCTCCTCTCATTTCTAAGTATTGCTTACATTTGTTTATATTTGATTTCTTGGGCTGTCTTTCAAGGATGTGCTCTCATTTTTTTGGTGCCCACAGCTTGGAAGGCCTGTGGCTGCCTTCACAGCAAAAAAAAGAAATAGCTGAAAACAGATACCCATCAAGGGGAATGTGTCCCACACAAAGTAGGGAGGAACAGAAAAAGGGAGAAACAAATGGAAAAGAAACAAAAGAACCTCAGTCTCAGCCTTTGGCAAAGAAAGAACAATACATGACTGATTTACTCCAACTGCTTGTGCAGGAGGACATGATTTGTCTTGTCCCTGTTTTATTCTCATCAGAAGAAAAGCAACCATTTTGCAGCATTTACAGTCTCCATTCAAGAGGCTGTTGAGACTGGAATAGCAATGGGATTGCCTCCAGACATAAATGCGTTGACCAGCACTGTGTGGGAAAACTTGAAAAGCTCCTTCTTGGGTGGTAAAACACAAGGCAAAAGCTTATGGGCTCATCCTTCATCCTCTGATTTGGAAGTGCAAGTACCCTGTACGGCTCTTTCCAGGACTGTGTTCTCATGTGCTTGTGATGCTTTAGTCCATGAAGTTCACTTGTGCAGTGGGGAGTGCACAAAGGTGAGGTATTCTCATGTAAGAGTAAGATGATTTGTGTTACCATTGTCCAGCAATGCCAGTCCTGTCTATGTTGGTGGTAAATTCTCACCCTTATTTTGTGTACCAAAATCTGCTCAGCTCAGGAATGGACAAATTGCTACAGTGAGTCTCAGAGTGTTTTCTCATACCTAGAAATGGCTGGTACTGTACCTATTAGAAACCCTTCATCAAATAAGTATCTAATAAAGCTTAAGAAGTATATTCCTTCCAAGTCTTCTAACGTATAGAAATTGACTCTGTGAGATAAAGATCCATGTCCTTTTTTAAATACTAACCCTAACAAACCAGCAGTTACTCATTGTATGGTATGTAACAGCTCCCCTGATATTAACAACAACATATCTATATCTCCCTGCTCCAAAACTCCCAGATCAGGAGAAGAGGGATTAGAATCAGCTAAAATGCCAGAAGCTCACTGGCACACCCAGACATTGCAGCAGAGAGCTGTTGCTCCTCTGTCTTGGCAGGCAATGACACAAAACGGTTAGCATCATCAGATGTGCTTTAGTATCCTGCATTCAGTGTAGTGATGGGGGTGAGCTTTTGGCATGCCTCAAGGACCCTGAATCACCATTGCATTCACAGTGTGCCTGGACAACGGACTGCTGCCCACCCCTCTGCAGCAAAGGAAGGGCAGAGGGATGTTCACTCTCACAGCCTATCACTGACTGCAGGTGTAAACTGTCTTTGACTTCAGGTCACATCAACTCTCTGGCCACCACTGGAGAGGTTGGGTTGGTGAGCCAGACCTCTTCAGCTGTCACGGCCAGCCCCAGCAGGCATCAGACATGAAGTCCAAAAGCTCTGTGCTCAACTCAACCTTGCAGGAAGGCTCCTTTCAGTGTTGTGCCTAATCCTGAGAGGAGACATAAGGTGGTTTTCAATGGGGTGTGGTTTCAGACACAGTAGATCACATCTCTTATCCTGAAGATGTGGTATAGGAGCGCAGACCTAGACCTCAAATTCATACAGTCCTTGTTGGAGAATGGACCTCTTTTTTTGGCTTAGCTTTTGCTTCTGGAGAGGAAGACACAAGCCTATTGCTTTTCTTCAGATGCAGTGAGTTGTCCTGAAAGTTAACCTGAATTCAACTGTTTGCAATAATCCTTATGTTATTGAAAAGTGACTATTTCCCAACTCATTGAATTATTTTGCATTATGCATTCTGATGCAGCATGTTTCCTTTCTAGAACTGGTTTCACACATTTGTCACAATGCTGTACTGCACTTTAAGGTTACAATCTTTTGCCTCTTTTAATGGCAGCATTTTAGAGAACCCTGAAATTCTACCATACTGAGGAATAAACACAGTGCAAAATAAACTGTATCTTTCAGAAATGTCTTTTCAGAGGAAGAAGAGAGAAGTTCCAACTTTATTTTGCAGTGATAGCTGCCCAGTTTGGAATTGATTTCCCATTTTAATCAACATGAGTTTTCCAGCCTATTGATCGATGTGTGTTTTGAGTTTGGCCTCAAAATCTGACATAAGACTTTGCTAAATGGCAACATTTACAAACTAGTAAGAGATTTATCTTGGACTGGTAAATTTTCTTGACTGCAAGCTAGGATGGTTTCAAGGTAAACAGGTGTACATTGCTGCCATGGAGGGCAGGTTTGACATCTCAACTTTGCAGCTTGTGTTTATTGACAGAATACATACACAGAAATATGTAGAACACTTTATATGGAAAAAGCATAGAAAAGCACTGTAGTGTTTTTCTTAACTATGGAGAGAAAGCATACAGAGAAATCCTTGAATTTCATTAGTTTTGGTCTAGCCTTCGGACAGACTTTCTGCCTGATCCTGTTATATTTATTTTTTTTATCATATGTAAGAGGCTGTACCCATTCAGAGTGAGTTCTCGGCCTCATCAGACCAGGTCATCCCATTCAAATGTTCATAAAATATTTTAATAAACATTTTGTTACCCTTTCCATAACCTTTCTCTGTGGGTATGCTGTATGCAAGCATGCATGTTGAAATCCGTAGTACTCATTACCTGAACTATCTCAGGAGCTGTCTTCCTGAAACTTCATTTCTTCCACGACTATAGCCAAAGGCTGTGCTGGGGGACATTTGAATGGCTGAGAGACTAGTCTCTGCCCTATGATAAAGAAGTACAGCAGCAGACTGCAGAAAATTTGTGTCAGATTTGTTCCCTGAATTTCTCTCCACTTACGGAGGGCTCAGAGACAAATTCAAAGAAGTGCTAAGAGCAAACCTCCTGCAGAAACATATCTCAATGTAGAAGTTTTAAATTTTAAGAAAGAAAGGCAATTATGTAAGTGGAAATGCAGAAAGATAGCAAACCTGAGTTTAAATCTTTCCTATATCTCCTTGCTCTTACAATAGGAAAAGGAAATACTAGTTTACAAGTTCAGGTATAAACCCTCTGTATTCACAAACTGCCCATTAATTCCATGCACTGCTTTCTGCCAGCAGATTCTGAGAAGCCATGTAAGTGCTGAGCTGGACTTGGAGCTTTGCATGGCATGCTAACTATCTGGGTAATCAGGCTAAGAAGACTATAAATCAAAGCCTATTTGAACACATTTGAGCGAAAACAGTGAGTGCTGTTTTCGTTGTTTCTTCATTTTATTTGTATCTCAGATTCTGTGAACAACCTTTATCTAACCTCATCTGTGACAAACTTCATTGTCTTTCACAAGAGCATGTTTGGAATTAGCTTTTGGGTTGTTGCTTTTAAGTAAACTAGAGAGTCGTTTAATAGTGTAAGCTAATAATTTCTGCATCCTGATACACTTGATTCATAGAAGACTAAAGTTTCTTCTCCCCTCCTCTTCAGCCCAGTGAAAGGTGGGCTTTCATCAGGAAAAAATAGCATAAAAGCTTATGAAATGCACACTGTACCCATGAATGCAAAAGTATGAAATACATTAATATATACAGTCTTTTAGTGTGGTACTCTCTTATAGCGATTATGGAACAAAGGAAATGTGGTGCAGCCTCTTTAACATTTTGCTTGGTACCTTTAACAGGCAGCTGCTCTGTATGGACAGAATTCAGTGTATGTCCTCAGGTTTTGCTTCAGAGAATACCTCCTGTGTTGCAAACATTGAGACTATAATTCTTATCTCTAGGTGTTTTTTAAGCCAGTATGCTGTTAAAGATGACACTGGTCCACACATGACATCATAAACTCTGGGGCAAAATTGTTAATAGAATTTATTAGAAAGGGCAGAAATGAACCAACGCCACAGGGATGAAGAGGTAAATCATGCTCAGACAATAGGGAAACTGCAGGGGAAAACACGAAAGCCTGCAACTTGCATGTATATAAGCAATACAAGCAATAGCCAGAGAGGGCTCCAGTAAGCAGTGGCACCCTGCAAGACAGTGATGTGCACAAATCTCCCTCTTCCAGACAATGAGAAGAAGAGGGTGGGGGAGGAAGAAGGAAATAAAATATATGAAAGATAAAAGACTAGGCCTGTTGGTTATTTACTCCAATTAAGACAGTATTTTGCACTGTTTGTATTGTTCCAAAGTTCAGGCAATTGAAGTCACCGCCTAGGTTTTGGTTTCCCTGATTTCAGGATTTGGATCTGGGGGACAAAAGGATTTGGGCAAATGGACTTTGATTTTGATACATTACCCGACCTGTTAAAAGCAGAAATGCTTGATTAAGGATCTTTTTTAATTGCATTTCACTAGGCTGATGTGTTCATCGAGCTTTCCCTCCTTCTTGCATTTCATTCCAACAGCCAAATAATTGAATATCTGGGTTGGGCTGGGAAGGGAATTTTATCCACACTTCTCTGGAGCCTCAGTGAAAAGAGCTGGAGGTTGGCATAGCAGAGCCTTGTATCTGTAGCTTTAACCATTTGCTGGTTTGGTTTTATAGCTTTTAAACTGATGTCCATTGCTTCTCTAAGATGTTCGGGGGAAAGTCCTCTTGAATCCCTGATTTGTTATGGTCATAATTATAAAACATCTTTGAACACTAGGCAGTGTGAAAGGATCAATAGAGTACAAGCAGCTGAAGGGCAAAAAGTTCTTCTGGGTCACCATTTATTTCTGTACCCATCTGTGTTCCCCAGCTCCAGACCCTGTCTGCTTCTTGTGCTGATGGAGACATGAGGAGAAAGGTTATTAGGATGCTGGGATAAGGGAAAGGTAATAGCAGTCCTTGTGATTATCAAAGGTACTTGATATTCAAGAGATATGATTTGCATTGGTTGCTGAAAAGCAGAGGAGCCATTACACTGGTTTTCTTTGTATTGGGAATGTTAGTGTAAGAGCGCCAACTTTACTGAAGATGGTGTGGCCCATCATAAACCAAATGCTACATTCTAGCACAAAAACATTGCTGTATGCAAAACTTCAGCTCTTCCAAAGATTTGTGTATGAAACTATTTTCAGTAGCATAGGAATTAAATTACAGAATCCTTCCCTAATGATTATAGTTTTGCTCAGCCTGGGAGAGATATTCGGAGTACTTACAGCATTCAGATCAGGATGTAAAGTTTCTCAAAGTGGTATTCAAATATTGGGTTTGGTTCAAACCTCTGTAGCTTCATTAGAACTTGCTTACGACTTAGGTATGCTTGAAGATGAGTTTTAACTTCCATTCTCTGCATCCTTTTCATTTGCACATAGTTTTTAATGGATAGGGCATCCAGTTCTTCATCTGGAGATAGCCTTGAAAACAAGGTTCCTCCACCATAATGCAAAGTGAGAGAGGAAGGTCCTAGTGCCTTTGGTACTTTATACAACCAGAATAATTCAGCCTTTACTGAATTATTCCAACTTCAGTACAACTCCTCCCCCCACCAGAGTTTCAGGGTAATGGCTGAGATTTTAAATGCACAGAAGTAAAGTTGTTAAAAAATAAAATTTTCCTCCCATGGGAGGTGTTTCAAAATTACTTTCTACTTTGAAATCAGAATGGAAGTTAAGGTAGAGGAAAGGCACTTTAGGCAATTTTGTCTCAAGTTTTGAATTGAAATATTGAAATGGAAAAATATACATTTTCAATAAAATTTAAATAATTTGGTATTTTAAAATGAAAACTTATTTAGGCAAATATTTCAAAATTATAAGCATGATATTTTGTTGGTTTGTTTTGGTTTTTTTTTTGTGTGGAGGTGGGGTGGAATAAGCTTTTCCACTTTGGAGAGTTGAATTTAATTCTTTGTCTTAGAAAACCAAAAAAGTAACTGAAAATCAACATTTTCCTGCTGCCAAATCTTCGAAAATTTATTTTACACTATTAAATTTTTCAGTCATATTTTCAGCTGGCTTTATGCTGAAACCAGTGCTGTGGGAATCAAAATTTTCAATGTCCTGACTTGTGTTCAATTAATATTTGGCACATTTTCTTGTATTCCTACACCCATTACCATTAATTTTCTTCTTGGACTATCTGGGAAGGGGAGGGACTCTAAAAGACAAAAGTGGTTGTAGTAACTGCAAGTGATACCCAACAAAGTCCAAACATTCTTGTATTAAAGGGTGAAACTCCACTGAAGTCAATGGGCCTTTAAATATCGGCACCAATAGAAAGTCTCTCCCATGGAGTGCAACTGCATTGTCACATCTTGAATGCTTTTCATTCTCATGATTGACATTACTAAAGCAGTCACTTTTCAAGCACTTATGCATTTATTATTTTCAAAACCCATTTCCACAGAGAGGTCAAAAGCTTTTCTCATCAACGTAGGGTGCCTATGGGAATTTCAGTATTTTGGTACAGCAGGTATTCAACTGCATTAAAATGTTAATGCGCTCCTTCCTTCTTCCCTCCATCACTCACTCCTTTCCATCCCTCCCTCCCTCCCTTCCTTCTTTCTTTTTCTCTTTTTCTCCTTCTCTTTCTCTTTTTCTTTCTCTCTCTCTCCCTCTCTTTCCTTCACTCTTTCTCTCTCTTCTCTCTCTTTCTCTCTTTCTTTTCTCTCTCTTTCTCTCTTTCTTTTCTCTCTCTCTCTTTCTCTCTCCCGTTCTCTTTTTTCGCCATTTTTTCACTCTCCTTCTCATATTTCTCTCTCTCCTTTTCTTTCTTCCTCCCTCCCACCCTCCCTCCCTTCCTTTCTCTCCTTCTCTCTTTCTTTCTCTCTTTCTCTCTTTCTCGCTTCCTTTCTCTCTTTCTCTCTTTCTCTCTCTCTCTCTCTCTTTCTGTCTTTTTCTCTTTCCCTCTTCCTCTCTTCCTCTCTTTCTCTCTTTCCTTCTCTCCCTTCCTCCCTCCCTCCCTTCCTTCCTTCCTTCCTTCCTCCCTTCCTCCCTTCTTCCCTCCCTCCCTCCCTGCCTTCCTTCCTTCCTCCCTTCCTCCCTCCCTCCCTTCCTTCCTTCCTTCCTCCCTCCCTTCCTTCCTTCCTCCTCCCTCCCTCCCTCCCTTCCTCCCTCCCTCCCTCCCTCCCTCCCTCCCTTCCTTCCTTCCTTCCTTCCTCCCTCCCTTCCTCCCTTCCTCCCTTCCTCCCTCCCTCCCTCTCTCCCTTCCTTCCTTTCTCTTCTTTTCTTTTTCTTTCTTTTTCTTTTTTCTTTTTCTCTCTTCCTTTCTCTTTTTTCTTTTTCTCTCTCTTTCTTTCTCTATCTTTCTCTCTGTCTTCCGTCTCTCTCTCTTTCTCTTCTTTATTTTTTTAACCATGCTTTGTTTTTGGCATGAATCTAAAGTGGTGTAATCTAATTATCTTTTGATTGGAAGGAAAAATATTTCAGCAGGAAAAATGTCATATTGAAATCAGATTACATTGAACTAATCCATAAAAAGAATTCCCCTAGTGAGAAGGCCCTATCCCTGATTGCTTTGTATCACTATTGTGATGCCATAATACTATTTTTATATCATGCTGCTAGCATTTCTTTTTTATTATTATTTATGCAGAAAATAGATTGCAGATATCCTCTAAAAGCAAATGCTTTTCCTGCTTGGCTGTACAGTAAAGCTGGCATTTTCCCTCCTTGGTTATGTTGATATTTTTCCTTAAAAGTGGAGAACAGTGCAATTATTTATTAATATTTGTGAAAGTTACTCTACAGCCCCAAGGTCCAAACAAGACCTCAAAGTGCAAAGCATTGTGGGATTCCTGCTGCAAATAACCTCTGCCTGAAGAGCCATTGGGTTATAGCCCCGCTCCTGTAACCTGGAGCTGTTTGGTTTGTCTATGGGTAGGTTACAGACCTGGGGCTTCATGCACAGGGTGAAGAAGGGGGGAAGGTTGTTTCATTGTCCTGCCTGTATGAGAAGGGAATCCCAGGGATTAAATTCCTTGCCCCAGCTCATGCAGGAAATCTGTGGCAGACCCTGAAGTGAAGCCAGATCTCCTGTGTGGCCCTCTCAGCCCCTGACCCATCCATTCTTCCTCCATGGTGTCATGTTGGCCTCCAGCGCAGAAACTTCTACCAGAGGAATTTTCCAGTGAGTTCTGCTGCTGATGAGTTTCTTTCTCACCAATAGGTGGAAACTGACAGCCCGGTTTCTCAGGTGACACAAGGAACGGTTCTGCCATCCCAAATGAGGCAGGAAAAACATCACACAGAACAAGGAATTTTCCATAAGAAACTGTACCATAGCAACTGAAAAAGACGTTGAAGCACATTACACTTTCTCAGCTTGTTGCAACCTGTGCTTTGATGCAACAGGACATCAGAAAAGTGAAGACTTGGGTTTTCTGGTTTTCTTTTCCTCACTTATTTCTTTGGCCAGGAAAGTGATTGCTTTAACTGGTGCTGCTTGACATAATGAATTTATTGCAAAATTGTGTAACCGATTTACATCCGTCTCCAAAGTCCATGCCAGAGCCTGTGTTCTGGCGTGCATTGTCATGCTATAGCTGGGGAGGGTGAGGGAACTACATCCGCAAACTTCCATAAGAGATCACATGCTCTTGAAATTGTAGGACAACTAACCCAGTGGGATGCAGAAATACTTCCAACAGGCTGGCAGCTGTGCAATGTGTGGCATCAAAATAAAGTTGAGTCACTGAGAAGTAGTGATAAATTAGCTAGAAAGAGTTTCTGTCTTTCTTTCAATCACACCCCAAATATAGTTGTCTAGTGTAACAGAAAAAAAACCATCACCATGCAGAAACAAGTGGCTGTGATGCTGGTTTAGATATAGGCAAATTCTTGCTGTACTAGGAATAGTATTTAATTAAAATGTTGTAAAAACTCTTTAAGGGAAGTCTTTGCAGGGCAGATGCCTAGCTTATACCTGAGCAATGTTTAGCTTGTACCTGAGCAGCTGCAACAGGCTGTTCAGGATGAAGAACTCTAAATTAATAGGACCTAAAATGCCTAAATAAGGAAATAGGAGAAAATCTATTTAGTACTACTAATCAACTGAGATCTGGAGATTAGTTTTCTTTTGAAGCTGTGCAGGTTAGTCATCTTTCTTTTCTCCTTTTAGGGTTCATACTACACCCTGCCCATATTTAATCTCTCTCTTATGTCCAAGCCCATCAGCAGTTCAGTCTTGCTCTTCTCACTGGAGACAATGAACTCAATGGGGTGGATCATCCTTCTCTCCTATATATCTGCAGATATGAACTACTGGGTGGAAAGCTGCAGTGCATAGCACATTTGCTCTGTATGTACTGTCTTTTCATTTCAAACTCACCACCTGTCCAATTTCTGAGGTATTTCTGAAGCAAGATGTACCTCTTTTCTGTGAAACTGCATGTTTTAGGTTTCCCTTGATGTAAGTGACAAGCCTGTCACTGATTCGGGAAAGTTGTATTAGATTCCTACAATGTTGAGCTTGAACTAAAAACACTGTAGTAGAGCAGGAGTCATCATGGCTGTCCTTACCTGGGGCTTTCAGCAAGGTCTGTATGTTAAAGCACAGTACTTCTTGAGCAGTAACAGGGATAATGCAAATTCCTTACCACTTGATCCTAGCTATTGTAGTTAGCTTTCAACTTGGTTAATTATGAGCAAAAATGCCTTTTAAAATAGTCTTGAGAAGTGATTTTTTCCCAATGATGTTGTCTACATAGCTAGAATAGACCTCATTAGGATGCTATTTACCGTTTTCCTCCATTTCCACAACAACTGGAATGTCTAATGCCTGCTTGGCACAATATGAAGGAAAATTACTCCAGTGGCTCCTGTTCAGAAATCTGTATTTATTTACATTTATGAAGGTGTGGAAAGGGAGCTACAGCAAGTAGTTTTGAAGTGCTGGCTGTGGTATATAAATCCCCGGGGGCCCATTTATTTTTATGCAGGATGGTATATAAAAGACTGTAAACAAACAACATACAGACTGGAGTAAGAAAAGAATTAGGATACTTAGCTAAGCAGTAGACCTCACATTTTCTTTTGTTCACAGCAAGTCTTTTTTTTTATTTTTATTTTTTCCGTACATTAGAAATGCTGTGGGTTTCTTAACTGCTTTCTTCAGCAGCTTCTCTTTGTGACTGTTAATCTAGGACTCCACTGATCTTCCCAGTTTACATTTTGTGAGTGAGAGCAGGGCTAGTTTCATGGCATATAAGATAACACTGAAGGAAATGCAAAAGAAGCAGTATTGTTGTAAAATCATTTTTCAAAATGTATTGTTTTCTTCCCAGTTGCATTCATTTTTGACTGTGTTGTAATGCACTTATACTTTAAGGAGGCCAGAATCTATAAAAATAAAAGAAAGTATTCATTGCAGCCAAATCCATATCTAAGATCACTTGAGATTTTGAAACTAAGGAAGTGATGGCAGCGAGGAGCTTGGGATGTTGTTTTCAGAATATTGCAATTAAGAACTTCAATGGACATAAAACTTACAGCTTTGTGAGTGTCCAAATAGAAAGTAATGAGAATTTTTAAAACCTCAACTATTATGAAACAGCTAGATAAGCGTTTCTGGTCCTATTTTCTACATGGGGAAAAGAACGATAAAGTCATTAACTCAGCAGAAGCCTTGTAAGTGTTATTTGCCAAAGCACTGATGACAAATACCTTTTCACCTCTATGTGTGTGTCTAGGTTTCAGAAGCAAGTAATGTTGCCTCCTTATCTGTAAGGAAAAATGCAAATCAGTAATGGTTATTTTTTGCAGTTAGAGCTTGTTATATTCTTGGAATGTGGCTGAATTACCATTATCCTATCAAAGAAAATGTTACAACAAGGGAAGAATAAATGTAACAGAAGCAATGGTGAAAGCAACTCACTAGTCTGTAAGTTAGTTGGGAGTTGTACATGGAAAACCACTGGGAAAACTAACCAATAAATTTTGAAATCGGTTTATAAATAATTATGTTAGCTTCTGAACCTTTCTCTTTTTAAACTTCTGACCAGAAGGACAGGCTAGAAACACAGAGTGGAAATTGCTTGAGAACCGTTCTGTGGATGTTGGACTACCAAAAGGCAAATTAGCCCTCCAGTTCTGTAGCAGGCTTTGAACTAGTTCCTCCTAAAAGCAGGTCTGTGCTTGCCCTTGTACTTGTACTTGCTGGTGGTGGTCTTGCAGAAGGCAGCAGTTAATCAGCACTGCTTGTAAAGTGGTGTGTTAATGTAGTGTGGTGTCATCTTGTCTGTAGGGCTAACAATAATGCTTAATAACAATGCAACAAAACCTCGGTGTTTTATTCAAACACAGATGGTGTGTGTATTGACACCCAGCTGCAAGTACCAGTTCTGAGCAACTTAAATGAAAAATCCAGCTGTTTCACTGGTAAAAATAAAAAATATGGTAATTTTTAGTATTTCCTTTACTGTTAAGCATGTGGGGTATTGCCGTTCAACAATTGTAGCAGCCCTTTATGTTGGTTACTGCTGCTCAAAATGATTTCTGAGTACATGAATGTATGGGCAGCTGGTATTTATGGCTCTGGGAGAGAACTTGAACTGAAGATGGAAGGGGAGAAAAAACGACATTTTGCCTGGTTTTGTGCAGACTGCAGTTGCTGTAAATATCATGGTGTACAGTAGTTGGAACAAACCAGTTATGTTTTTTAAAAGCAGCAGTCATACAGACACTAGGTGGGAAGTGAACTTCTCTGGTCCGTGCATTTTTGGTTTCTCACAGAGACTGCCAGAATTACATTTGCATTCATTTCAGTCTACAACAAGTATTACAGAAGATTCAACTGTAAGTACTTTCCAAATATAAAGAGTGCAGGGGAGAAAGGTGACATCTATTAAGCTTTTACAGAATACCACATGTGTGTAGTAGCTATCACCGTAAAATTAACTGATAATAATTGGTCAGAGCTGCCAACTCAGTCTGCCTATGAGTGTAACACTCTTCTTTAGGTCATGTTCACTATACTGACATCGTATGCTAGATCCTGAATAAAGTTCATTCAGCCATTTCTGCTGTTATTCTTCTTGTTTGCCCTGCTATGTGTGTGTACTGCCATCACTCAAAGTTCACGTCTTGCAAAGACTGGCTCTGTATGCTTTGGGAAATATCTGTCTCAGGTATCTGCCCAGTGACCAATTCTCCAGCAACAGTGGGGCTGTGGGAGGGCATCCTTTGAATCACAGCTGGCATTTTCCTCTTTCTTGGAAGCTGACGGAACAAAATGTTTAAACCTCTTTCTTCCTCCCTTTTCTCTTTTTTCCCCTCCCTATTTCTGTCTTTCACTTCCATGCCTCAAAAGGCTGTAACTGGGTTCACTATTGTATCGTAAGTCAGCAGTAAACTTCTATGTATTTTGCTTCATTTGGGCAGCTCCTGTTCCTAAGTGACAGCTCCTTGGCTCAGCACACTGTAATTATCAACTCAAAACCAAGATGCTTTTAGGTGCTGAAAGCATATTGGCAGAGATCGAACGTGTCCTCAACCTTGTCATGGGCCACAGCTTTAAAAGATCCTGTTTAGTGGTTGGTTAGTTGCGTTGTTGCTTTTGGTACCGGGGCTCTGACAGTTCATTATTACAGTGGGTGCTGTGAGAAGCTGTTGTTATCCTAAAGGAGTACAGGTCTTTGGTTTTTATTATCTGCTGACATATCATATAGTTAACTTGATTAATGTATCTGTGTTCATTCTTCTTCTCTAAAATAAAGTTTTATTGATATGTGGGAGAGGATTTATACATGCTAGTGAAAATTTATGAAACTGTTCTTTAAACAGATGTCTGAAGGGAACATCGCTGAGAAACTGACCTGTTGGTTTGTTGTCTGTAGTGGAACCTAGGCACTGTCTGCTCATACTTTAAGCCTAATTCTGTTTGGCTTGCTGTCTGGACAGAGGGACTACACGTTGATTGAGTGACTGGTTTCTAGCTGGTCTATAGCCACAGGGGCATACAGATCATGGAATTGCCTCTGATCCACTAAAGGGCAAGTGGGCCTGGGCTGTATGTTGTGGAGACTGACTGTAAGAGGCTGTATGTAGCTGAGACTTGCTCCCTCACCAAACTTCTGCCAACAAAGAAGGATGTCTCCTCCTTATTTATATTAAAAGTAGAGAAACATTAATTTCAACACACAGAAGCACAGTCCGGAATAAGTGGAAAGAGATTTTTCATATTCTCTGCTAAATCTTTTAGCTGGATGTGTTAGTTTTCACGATACATGAAAATAACATGCAGATCCAAGAGGGGAGAAGAGAAAATACCTTTTTTTTCCCCAAGAGAAATTATCTGGAAAAGCCCTGCTGTTCCCATTGTGAAGCCACAGATTTGCTTTTCTCACTGTATCCATAGGCCAGGTTGTGTTTTCTGTCAGGACAATTAGAACAGTTACCTATCCTGCTGCTGTTAAAAAAGGTTTGAAGTGTTCTCAAATCCTGCTGAGCTATAGTTTAGTGGAATTTACAGAGCAGTTCCAAGTGGGAGCATCACTGTTTGCTTAAGCTCAACACAGGGAGAATGTCCGTCTTATTGCTCTGTAGGATTCAGGGAGGTTGTCAGACCCTCAAGAATGATGAGAACCCAAGCTATAGAAATCTCATGACCTTCACACATGGAATAATTTGTGTTGTATAAGCATATACTTTATGGTCTTGGTCCTTTGGAGGATGCAGGATAGAAGAGCCAGGTCAGCAGAGGTGGTAATATGTGGTCTATGATAAGCAGATCTTTTAAAGCCTGAAAAATGAGGCATGTGCAATGTTCATATGGAACCAGGAAGAATTTTTTCCAATTCACATGCAACAAGACAACAGAGAAGCCCCCTTTTCTTTGCAGTTGTGGAGGACCTGATGCTGAAAAACCCACAGCATGTTCAGTCTTGCAAAACCCTTTGTGACCGATCATTTGGGTGACCTATAAGTGAGAACTTGTAGGGCTCTTGTTTGAAGCTATTACAATTTAATAATCTTTTGACTGCATTATGGCCCCATTAGGAGTGTCTGTCATGGCCCATCAGTAACTAGGTGTTTTCTGAGTGTACCTTGCATGCGTATGTTGCCAGTTACAACAGCACTGGGATTCTGAAACTGTAACAGGGGCCAAGGGGGAAATGCCTTACATGGACGTAAGCCTCTGTAGATGGCATGCCGTAGCAAAGAGGTATGCCAGCCTGTCACTGAAACAAAAGCAGAGCAACAAATGCCTCACCATGGAAGAATGCAGCAATGCTGAAGGACAGCATGACTGTGAAAGCGAAGAGCCGCTTTTCCAGGTCTGTTTACCTTTTATGATGGTTTTGCTCATCTCTCCTGTTGCATGGGGCTTTGGGGCAGTATATGGTTAGTGCTCACCCCTTGTATGTGCCCAGAGGATAGAGGCAAACTGAGGTTCTTTACTTTTGTGTAGGAAGACTCAAGACTTATTTTCTTTCCTTCCTGCTGATTTTGTTTCTCAGTGAAACAGGGATCTGATCAAAGGGTGATTAAGGTTTCTTCCTTTCTTCGTTTGCAATGCCCAATATCTTCATGTGTCTTTTCTGGGTCCTCCTCAGAGATAACCAACCTGTAACTTTTCTCTGTGTTTAAAGGACACTTATGGCCAAAACCAGGAAAGGGGGAGGTACACACAGAATCATAAGGCCAACTAACCGCATAGCGGCAAAGCCTTAACTGTGCAGTTAAGGAAGCAGACAGAGATTGAACCTTCCTCTGGGGGGGGAGGGGAGTGGGGGTGGGGGGGCAGAGTTTACCTCAGTTCTCCCAAAAAAAGTAAAATATGGGCATGTATAAGATTCAGCTTTTTCTCATGGAAAGCCACACAGTGTGCTGCAGCCAGATAGAACAGTAAAAGTTGCTCTGAAACACAACAAAAATTATTAGGAAAAGGGTAAATAATATGCTTAAAAGTGACGTATAAAAGACTGGGTTCTGTCATGCTCCTATGATGTTTTCTCTATTGTTCCCTTTTCTTTCTATGCACAATTATCTGCAACAGAACAGACCTACCCATCTAGCATAACAGATTAGATGCTATGCCACCTTTTAGTAAAATATTTCAGCAAAAGGTAAAGATTAAGTATGTGCTTAGCTTTTATATAAGGGAATAGAATTTGGGGCTGTGATCTAAGCATGTGGTTTATTCCTTCACAGGCTTGAAAACTCCATTTACTTTTCATAATTCCTTTTGAAAGGCCATCAGCAAAACCTTTCTGTCCTCCCTAATATTGAGGTACAAATTTTTTTTTTTTAAATGAGAAGATAAAAAAGCAAAGCGGAGAAGGCTACATCAAAAATAGGGCAACCTTCTTTGAATTTCACCTTCATACCCACTTAGGCCAAGCTCAGTCTTTGAATGTAAAATGTTTTTTTCAGATCCTGCTCCTCAGACTGGCATGCTTGGATGCAATTCAGATTATGCCTGTATCTCTGAAAACAGAGATAGAAAAGAGTTAACACTTTGAAGACAATATGTTTATTAGTCCTCCTCTCCTTCAAGAGTCTGTTATATGAGATATGCTTCATGGTACTTCCCCATAGTTTGTTGAACACTTCTCTTTCTGCAGCACAGGAGATCCTTGAAGATTAGTATCATGCTCAGAGAAAGGGTTTCCTGGCCTGAGCCAAGAAAAGGGGGGTGGTGGTGAGGTCATTGTCTCCACTAAACTTAAAAATGGAAGCTGGACCAGATTTGCCACAATAAAATAATACTAGCAGGGGTTTTATACAGCAACTCATGCACAATACCCGTTAAGTTTTACAATCATTAATCTTTTGGAAGAAATGGATTGAGATAGGCATTTAAAAATTAATTGTATGCACATCTGCAAAGATAATTTTTTGTCAAAATTCCAGCATTTTTTTGCTTAAAGCTGATTACTGTGCTGAAAAGCTATTAGCAGGCTGAAAGCAGCATAGAAAGAGAAACGCAGAGCAATTAATATGTGATATTTATTCTGAACATCGAGCACCAAATTTAGCTTTCATTCTGGTATCCCAATTGTTTTAGCACATAACAGATCAAATCCATATTTAATACATATTTATAAATTAAATAAAAACCAGTTTCAGGTTGCTAAGGTTTGAAGGGCTTATGTACCTTAGTTTTGTATGCAAGGGCAAATTAATGCCTGGAAAAACTGTCAACTTCATTATTCTTGTTTTCCTGAAGGGTGAATTTAGCTCATAAGGCTCATGCATTTAAAACAATGATAGCATTATTATTGTAATTCATTATTAGGTAGTTCTTATTTGACTATAAGTATCTAATCAAGCATGCCAATATGCCTATCTGTAGACAAACTAAGAGGATATTGGCCAAGTAAAACAAATCAATTACTGTAACAAAATAGCAAGATGAAATGCCTCACCAGAAATCAAGTGTCAACCCCAAAAGACAGCAAACACTTGAATCTGAGCCAGGGAAGGGCCATGCCAGCTACAGCAAAATGAGTTTATAGTGGGCAAGAGCTGTCATGCCCTTCCAGTTCAGGCAAATGGGGGAGGACTGTCACCCCACCAGGACCTGCAGCCCTGTGTCAAAAAAGGAAGTCTCATTCTCAGCCAAGACAATAGAAACTCTGGGGTTTAGAGTATAGATCCTGTGAAGATTTAAGTTGTAAATGAAGTAACTGAAATGTTAAGCTGCAGCAATCAGAGATTTTTTTGATTTAACATCAGATGTAGCTCTTGACAGTTGGGAAGTCCCCGAGAATTATGCCATTCCTGTGAGTGTTCAAAGGTTTGCCTTTCATACATGTCTCCGGTTCTTCCAGGAAGACCACTGGCTGTTCAGCTTACCTGGTAAATGTCTCCCCAAGGCTCACTTGGGGTCTGATGCATGTGAAAAATCCGGCAAATCACTGGTGGCCACACAGGGATAACTTTTTTACAACTGTTGAATTAAACCGCTCTTTTTCAAAGAAACAAAACAATATTTAAATTGATTCAGAAGCCATATTTGTACAGGTAATGTGACAAGACCCAAGTGTCTTTCTGACCTACTTCTTCTGTGTAGGTCTTTCTGACCTAGTTCTTCTGTGAGTCCTCCATACTCAGTTTTCTATAGCCTGTATCAGCACCTTTCATTTAGAGCACAGTACCTGAAGACCAGGTTTTCTGTTGGCCTATTTTTCTTCTGTTAAAGAGGTGTGATTTGAATATTTACTGTGGACTATATGTATGAGAACATGCTGCTTGTTTGTTTGTGCTTACAACAGCTGGGCACTAGTTTTGCATGAGAATTTGTTGCTGCTGTGTGGTAAAAATTAAACAACAGCACTACACAAAAATGCGTAAAAAATAATAAGCAATGAATGTTGTATGGGATAAATACATCAAATAATCAGAAATATACTCTCAGAACTCAGATGGCCTATTTTTTTCTAGCAAAATCTTACAATAGTTGAGTCTTAACAATTGCAAGAGAAATGGAGGGAGAAGAAATGAGAAAACTTGCAATATATCTTTCTGTGGCACCTTATGTCACATCGCATGTTTTCTGCAGCTGCTTTTTCCTTATGCAACTGCATCCTCATTCTCTTCTCAGGGTCATGGCACAACTCATTTCATCAGGACTGTTCCAAATGTGTACTGCTAGCAAAATTTTCAACGGTATCTTAGAAAGCAGCCTCAGCAGATGATTTAATCAGATGTGCTGTGAGTATGCAGCACAACAGGATCTTCTAGTGTAAGTAGTTCAGTGAGCAGTGATTATGGAGCCTGTGTGCTGCCCGGCAGGCAGTGAGTCCGTGTTGCAGCCCCTACGTAAGGACAGACCTTTCTTCTGCTTTCCTGTTCTCATAAGGCACATAGGAACATACCTGAAATTTAACAGCACTTGTGATATTGTAATTGGGTGAGGGGTTCAAGATGAGACAAACACATGCGTGCCACATAACTGTGTAATTTTTGTGCTGTTTAGGAAACCCAGCCTCAAAAGGACCAGTGAGATCTTTGGATGTGCAGAGATAGAGAGTTGATTAAATGTTTTTGTCACAACCTTGTGGAGTGTGATACAAGAATGTGGCTTCCAGCTGGGAAAAACAACTACAAACCACTTCTTTTAAAAGGTTGTTGAAAATTTTTCTAGAGAAGAGCTGTGAAAATTGGTGAACTGGAGAAAATGTTTTCCTGGGAGGAGCTTCCATCTGTTTGCCTTTTCAAGAAGATCAAGAAGCTTGTTGACGTGCATATTTAATACTAGACCTTAAATGGCTGCTCAAGGTATTAGAGAAAGTGTCCTAAAATCAAGAGAGGGAAATGCAAGCCAGACAAGCTAAAAATGAAGAGACAATAAGGCATGCATTTTTATTAGCAATGAAAGTGATTACACATTAGGACAAGTGAATGGTTCAGACTTTCAAATCGAGACTGGCACAGCCACTTTCAGGAGGCAGTCTCCTGCCAAGCACAAGTCTATGATTTAACTCAATAATATGCTCAAGTCTATGGTTTAACTCGGTAATATACGTAGAAGTCCAGTTTAGGTGGTGTCATGGTCAGATGTGGTGGTAAATTGTTCAGACCTATTGTTTGTGACAAAGAGAAAAACACTTTCGCTCTGTCAGAGCATTTCACTTTTTATTTATATACAGAAACGTTTTAATAATCTGTACTGAGTGTCCTGCTGTCAGTGGCTTGAATCAGTCACATCCACTTCAGTGAATTCAATGTGGTGAGGTGATCCTGAGTTGCCTGTTTTGCTAGGACCCATTCCAAAATGTGGTGTGACCCTCTCTTTTCAGTCTCACTGTCAAAGGTAGGTTACCTGTGGAGTGAAATCCCATGCCTCCAGATAGTGTTTGCAGAATAAGGCTTTGATGTGTCACGTCCAGTAACAATGTGCTATTGTCAGTAAGTGAATAACCCACAAGTCCAGCTCCGTTGGTGGGATGTCTCTGAGACCTCCAGATGAGAAGAGAGCCCTCTTCTGCAGTTGTATTCCTTGTTGCCAGCCAATTCTCTGCAGTCATCTGTGGGAGCCCTGTCTTTTATGGGCGCAGCTGTGTGGTTAGTATTTAACACCATGGCCTGTTTTCAGCATTTACCCCTGTTTAATTTGCTCAATCTCACTTCATATTTTACGTTTCATTTTTCTCTTAAGTGTTTGAACTGGATTTAGCTTTTAGCTTATTATAATATATTTTTTACAGTAATCAGACAAGATCTTTTAAACCAGAGAATATAAGCTCTTAAAAGTACAAATGGCAGCTCAAAGGCAATCACAATTTGAGTGAAAAGGAGGAAAATACATAGCTGCCCTTAGAGTGCTTGTGTATCTTTGCCTGTGAGACAATGTTATGAGACCACTTCTTTAGTAATTCAGTTATGTCACCTCTCTGGCCAAATTCTATTTTGTTTCTTCAGTGTAAATCCAGGATATTCTCCTGGACTTCATCAGAGATAATTTGCTCTATCCTTCTATTAGTTGAAAGCAGATTTTGACCTAATCTTCTGCTGCAATCTCCTTTCGCTGAAGATTGTATTATTATGGCTGGGTCCCTGAATGTGCTGAACAGATTTTTTTCCTCAACTTATATTTCCATCACAAAATATGTATTTGATTTACTTACATTGTTCTTGTATTTAATCTTTCTGCCCACTTAGTCACACTTACTGTCATTTTTTATTTGTTTAGTAACTCGGTGCAGCTCAGAAAGGTAACAGGGATAGACAGAACGTGACAAGTTGCAAATATATTCTGCGCAGACCTCTTCTGTAGCTTTCTGTGTTTTGGTTTTGACAGTTTGGTTTATCAGATGTGTTGTTTATTCAAATGCTTGTTTTATATAAGAGCATTTAGCAGCAACTGCAAGTGTACTACAGAAAAATAGTTGATATGTTTCTTGCTTATCTTTATCATATTGTTTGTGAAATCCTCCAGGAACTTCATAAAAAAACCTTCATATGTAAGGCCAACACCAGGGTTCAAAATGGAGAGGACCCACACAAAATTCACACAAAATTTGACTGTGTTCATCACCAGGTCTTTGCAGCTGTGGAGAGAGCCAAGTGAAGAGCTGCCTCTGCTGACGCCAGTAGGACAGGATCTCAGTCCTAGTCCCCGTCTCTGGGTTTCATGAGCATTTTTTAAGATAGTGGCAATGGCAGTGTTGAGCTGAACTTCTCTCTCTAGGAAACGAAGAGAAGAATCCTCCTGGTGTTGATGGTCAAGCAGGGAGAAAGAGAAGAGCTCCCCAAGAGGCAGGTTTGAGTGGCAAGTTTGGCAGGGTATAGGGGTTGTACTAATTTCTTAGTAAGCATTTTTTAAAGCACAGGTCATGAGCTGTGACATGCTTGTGCTGAAGTGGCATGCCAGGGCAGCAGTCCTCCTCATGTCTGCCTTGTGACCAGTATTAGCAGAACCAAGGGGGGCCAGTTAACTTGTATCCATAAGGAAAATGTGTGTTTTTGGTTCAGGCTTGTCTTGTGCTGACTGCATTTTGTACTTTACTTGAAAAGCCAGTGCTGAGGAGGAGACAAAAATACTGACTACAGGGGAGCTTCTTGGGTAGCTGGCCAAAGCAAGCATGTCCATATAAATGTGTCACCATGATAAAACTTAATCTTATGCTAGACCAGACTTTGACAAGAGTAAAAATCATCAGTAACTTGCAGTCTCATTTCATGAGTACTTGACATGTGGCAATGTCCCCCTGCCTGCAGCCGCCAGCTGTGGGAACAGGAGCAGACCCTGGAGGGTCTGGTATGGCATGGGGAAAAGCCAGCTTTCCTTACTCTTCTCCCAGAGCATGGTGGGCCTACTTGCGTTTCTGGCTTGGGTGGGCTTGGGTTTCTGGCAGGTGCCAGCTGCATCTGATGGAGGTCTGCTCCTCAGGCGCACTGGAAGCCAGGGAGACTCATGATGGATGTGTCTGAGGACATTTCTCACTCTCCTGGCTTGCTCCAGCACTGGACTCTTCTCACATGCACGCACACAGATGCCAAGAGCATTTATACATAGTACTCTTGGGTTATGTTGCCATAAGCTCAGGGTGTGGGACACAGCTATTTTTCTCTCATAGACTGTGAGCCCTTTCTCCAAATGCTGGTGATGGTAATGGAGGCAGGCTGTGCCATTCATTCCCACTGCTGTTACCAGCAGTAGTCTGTTTTCCATCTTTCAGTAATACAGGCAAGGTGGTTTCTGTGTAAGTGATCAGCCAGTCAGGAGAAGTCTTGTGGCCAGTCGGGAAGGCAGGACATAGTCTGCATCTGAATATATCCTGAATTATGGTAGGGTTCAGCCCTGATCCCTGCAGTTAAGCAATCAAGGTGAGATTAATGCCTCTGCAGAAGCCATCTTGATGCCTGTGCACCACCATTTACTTCACTGCATTCAATATTTAAGTTGCAAATAGAATTTGTCCAGGCAGGGTTAACTTTCAGTGTTTATAAAAGCAGCTAAATGCACTGAGGTTAAATTCATCAGGAGATGCTATCTGGTTCGTACAATTTCAGCAACACAAGCTGTCAACCCTCTTGAGCTGACCAGTTAAACTGCCCTTGAAGCTGCTTTATTTAGCTTGGACTTTGTAAATTGATAATGTATTCTAAAAAATTTGGTACAGTCTTTTAAATATTAAATCTTTTAATGGAAGCTTGTGCTGAAAGGAAAATGTAAAATCAGTTGAACAAAAATGCTCAAGGATTTTAACGTCTGAATCGATTCTGGGCTGCAACTCAACTAAAGCTCTGTCCACTATGCTGACTAAAACGTTTGTCCATCTTTTATTTCTTTTACTTCAAAGCAATACTCTAAATCATGTCTGTGAGAACAAAATTTTACCTTACTGGAACTGTAGTAAAGCACAGAGAGGGAAAGCACTTGAACAAGTGGTAAGAGTACCAGAGTGTAAGATGGATTTAGTTGAAGGAGGGCACATTTTATCTTCTTGGATTAGGTTGATTTTAAAACTTTTTGGCTTTGGAAGAGTGAGTTCAGCTGTTATTAGAGGTACAAAAATAGAAGTAGTGAAAAAAAAGGTTTGGTTTGCTTTCTGATTCTTCACCTTGATGTTTTAAAAAAACAGCAGTAGCTGTTACATGTGCTCTGTAGTGGTCATCCTAACACAATGATAAATAGCCTTTTCCCAGGTGATTCTTAATTCCATATCTTCTTTTGCAGCAAATACTTTTGCAACAAATTCTTTTGCAGCTCTACTCTCAAATATAAATCTCTTAACTCAGTCTTTTTGGACAAGGCACTAATGAATGGCTAATGATTCCTTCCATGACACATGCAACACTCTTCATGTGGTTGTAAGCATGGACCCTGTCCCATCCTGGCCTTGCAGCTCACTTATGACCTCTGTTTTGTCTTCTCTTCACAGTTGTGCAACACATCAAGCGCCATAATATTGTTCTCAAAAGAGAACTGGGAGAAGGAGCCTTTGGGAAAGTATTTCTGGCAGAATGTTATAACCTCAGTCCAGAGCAGGACAAGATCTTGGTGGCAGTGAAGGTAAAAGAATCTAGGGTTTCCATCATTAATACATGGTTGCAACTAAAGCTATTTTATTTGTAAATAATCATGCTTGCCTATTCCGTAGCCCAATGTAACTGCTCTGGTACATGTAGAAAGACTCGCAGGGCTAATGGAGCATTAAGAGAATGCAATATTTAATCTTGCAGTGGATTATAAAATGAGAGCTGGATTTCATAAGGGAAACAGGGGAAGCAGACTGTGTTACAGAGGGGCAAAATCTTTGATGCTTTATCTAAAATATAATTAGTGAAAAATAATGTATAGGTCATTAAAAATGCTTGTGACATATACTTGTCTAGAAAAATAATCAATTACTGGCTAAGGGAATTGGTTATGTGTATAACTGCTAGCCAAAGAAAGCCTTTCTTTTCCAGGCTTGTGCCATTATTTTAGTCAGCAACTGAAACTATCTGTGAGTAATTGTCATTAATATATCTGCTGGGAATGTTATAACAAACTTGTGGATAATATTGTCATCTGCTGTTAAACCCTGGCTGTATGGAAATCCAGAAATCGTGGTGTGTCAGACCTGGAGAAGTGGTTCAGTTCCAGTCAATTCTCTTTAAATATAGTCCAGAGGAGGAAGAAACTACATGAAAATATCTGTAACCTTAAAGTTTCAAGTATACAGAATCATTTTCACATTTCTGGGGAGAGGAGGGAGAAAAAACCCCAACCAACTAACCAAAAAAATACGGGCTTTGTTTGTTTTTCCAAAAGAGCACAGGTAAAGATGTGCTGGGAATCCAGCAAGGAGTAAGATTTCCAACTTGGCCTCAGAGCTTGGATGCCGAGCCTGCTTCACCATACCAAACCTCTTTGTCCCTCAAAATGGAACGGCTGAGGTTGGGTGTTGTCCTCAGCCATGGATGTATGCTAGAAAACAGTATCAGTGAAACTGCACTCTTAAAAGTATTCCTGGCAACAATTTCATCTCCATCTGTAGAGTTCTGCCAAAAGCTGAACAAGGCGTCCAGTGTTTGAAATATCTCACTAAATGCAGAGAAATCCACATTTTGAATTTGGGCTGTGCTAAGAGATTCGAAAATAATTTTGTCTGACTGGTCACAATTAGGCAACCCTGCATCCATTTTTAATCAAACCATACAGTAACAGAAATCGAGTAGATCATCTTTCTGAATTTGGAAACAAGAAATAGAGTTTTGGGTTTGGCAATGAAAGAACACGAAAGGAGGATGGACTTGTAGACTGCTTTACTACTCCATCAAAAGTAACAGGTTTTGAAGATTTGCCAAGGGTGCGAGCTTTTGATACTTGGGAGTTGTTTGGTTAAGTTGACTGGTGAGAAAAAAATTAGGTCCTGAAGAGTTATATCATAGACTGCAGAAAGCAAAAGGTAGGAGATGGCAAAACTAGATCTGAATGAAGTTTCCATTGTATTTTGGTGAAGCTGACTGGAAATTGCTTTTCCTCTGTCACTTCAGAGAACTGCTTGAAAGCATGATAAAAGTCTTCCCATTCACTTGCTCCCTTTGAAAATCCTGACCAAATGGAGCCTAGCACTTCTGCTGTTAAATGCTGTGCCACCCTTACTGTCTGCTGCTATTTCTCAGCATAACTCACAAGGAAGAGCATTCAGCCTTTAAAGGGAGACATGTCTCCATGGATTTGTATGACAAATTTATCAGTTTTCTCGACCAGTTTTCACACTATTTCTTTTTTTTTTCTTTTTTTTTTTTTTACCCAAATTCACTCTTTGTAGTGTCTTTAATAAGGATCTTGCAGGCATCTGTGGGAAGAATGACCTCTGGGAGCAGATAATGCCCATTTAATATTTCTCACATTGGCTATTGAAGATGTGACTCTGGCTGCCTTCAAAGAGTGAATTTTTTGGTGAACTGTACCATTGGATTGATCCTCATATAACTAAGGAGTTATTTGCCTGGCACTTCTCTTTTTCACTGTGGTAGCAACGGTAGCTCATAAGTATCTTCCAGTCACAGTGTAGGGCAAACGGTGGCACCTCACCAGTGCCTAGCCAGAGAACTGTGTCCAGACCTCAATGCTGAGCACAGGGTTTGGCAGTGAAAATGTGTGATTTGGATTTTTTCATTTTAGAGGAGCAGACCTGGATGCCAACAGCAGAGGGCAGCTCCTCCTGGCACACAGCAAGGGCTTTAGAGAGCTTCACCCTTATGGCACACAGCAAGGGCTTTAGAGAGCTTCACCCTTATGGGAAAAGCCACAGCACACCTGTCTCTGTGAAACTGATTTGGTGAGCCCAGAAGGAGTATGTACTTGGTGAGGAGTAAGTCAGTGCCAGAGGGATTTTGGCAGCAAGGAGATATGGTCTCACCTGCATGGGGTAGATGAGGGTAGTGGTGGTCCCCGATGGCTTCCTGTGCCTGCTGGTTACTGGGCTGCTGCACGGTTCATGCCTGGCCCTGGGCGTCACATTGTTTGATTCAACATGCAGCCTTTTTGACCAGCTTGTATCCAAAATGCTGATGTTGCTGCAGCAAAGTATTTAGGAGCTAAGAAGCCAAGAAAAAATCCGTGAAAAATGTAAAATCACACTTGTCATAAGCAACCCAAAGTGCTTGAGGTTTTGCTCCTTGGAAAAGGAGAAAGAAAATCTGCTTCAATTTGTTTCAATCATAAGGCTTTTGGGGGGAAGCACTGAGTGGAAATGCTTTCTGTGAGTCAAACCCTGTGAGCAGAGCCTAACCACAGGTTAATCTGTTTGCATGGGCACTGTACTAACCTTCCCCCTGTGTGAGTTAGCACATAGCAGAACACCATTTGCTGCAGGCAGCTTCAGAGAGCAGAGGGTGGAAGAAGGGAAAGTTACAATTTCTTTCCAAGCCACTTTGCCATGCCACAGTGGCTCTTCAGACCTGGATAGGTACTGTCTCCTCACAGGGTGGATCCCTAGGCATAGTCTTGCACTAGTTTAACCTGTACAGAGCTGGAGGTGAGGGTGACTGTCAAGACACAGGTTAGCAGCTGCCTCTGGCTCCCCTGGGAGGCTGGAGTGGGATTCACCTTGTGCTATTCTAGGGATGTGCTTTGCTTGCAGGCTGCCATTTGCATGAGGTGAAAAACATTTCCACAGTACCTGCAGAGTAAAAACAAAGGTTTCCAAATCTTTAGGTCTTCAGTTCAGAGAAGGTTCAAAACCACGCCTTCATTTCTTGAAGAAATATATCACTTAGGTCTTGTGTGGTGATGGGGAGAAGTAGTAAGGATTTCCTGGTGGGCTGAAACAGCATAAAGGACAGCTGTCGTGAGAGTTTCATTACCAAGTCATGTTGATGTTGGTGAGAGCCATATCCCCCTGCTATTCCTCTGACTTGCCTGTATGGTGTCACGGTGGACTAAGGAGCTGGTGTTTTGCACTCGATACAGAACACAGGTCTGCAGACACCAGATGGTACACTGACATGTGGGCAAGGAGTCTGAAGGAGAAATAAGCATGGGATGGTGGTTTGACTGTAACAGGGATGAACTCAGTAGATGTGGAGCTCCTGTAACAGCCACAGTGTCCCTCTGTTGCCCAAGGGAGCTTGTCTCTTCTCCTTAGCTTTCGGGCTGAGTGGTTGGAAAGTACATGTGGTTGTATCTCTTGGGAAAAACTCCTTTTGACGGGTGAGAGTGCTTTGTATGCAGAGCATGGGTGTACTTGTCAGTAATGATAAGAATAATGAATATGTCTTTTTCTCTCTTTGTGCTGTTACGGGTTTATTTTTATTTTTTTCACTTGCACTGAGAACAGGCTAGATGCATTAGTCAATGTCATTTCTGTGTAAATTCTATGTACTTTTTTTTTTTTTTCACTTTCCAGTCCCCTCCTTGCCTGTGTCAGATATCTCTCGTGCATTGTGTCTATTCTGTGCAATGCATAAAATAATGAAAAAGGGGTTCTGCAATGGTTGGTGACAGAAATTCAAGTCACCCCTTTATAGTAGAAACCATACCCGAGTTTTACCTGGGTTTTAGACCCTTCTGCATTTTGGTGTTTGACAGAAAATGTGTAATTGCCATGGCAACTGCTCTGTCATATAATAATTTTGCTGTTTCTGTAAGATAAAAAGTGTCTTCTGAAATATACAATATGCCATCCTCACAGGGCAGAGCATTTTTGCTGTCTTTCCAGGGAAAGAGCCTCCTGGAAAGAGGATCAGCCCATGCTTCTCCCTGTCATTTTTTTCCCAGGTTGCTATTATTTAAAAATGTTTTTTTATATTAATTTTCTGATTCTGTTGCTGTTGAGAAGAATTACAATCCAATTGCTTTAACATTAAGCCACTAAAGGAAACTCTGGTGGCAACAGGATTATTCAGGGTGATTTCATTCTATACCATAGACTGGACTGTGGGTTGGTGTCTGTATGCTAAAGCATCATCCCAGAGCCCAGCAGTGTTGGGAGATGTTTTTGTTCCAGTCCTCACTCAGTTCAGTTGTGAATGTGTGAGGACCATAGTGGGGAGTCAATTTGATATCCACCTTAGATGATACAGCTGTGTGCTTGTTAAACTTTGATGATGTAATAACCTTGTTGCATCATTATTGGTAAAAGTTGTGGAAGAAGGGTTCTGGGCCTTCTTAACCTGTGAGATGCATGAGTGGGTCCCTCAGGAAAGGGACATCTGTGGCATGAGTGATTTCTGTTGCCTCTAGGATCCATAGAGCCCAAAATCCACAGGGAAAAGCCCCTGAACTTGGTAGATGGCTATCCAGTCTGCCCTGCCCCTTGTCTCCCCATCTGAACCTTTTTATGGCAGTTGTTCATTTTTCAAGTCCTGTGGTTTCAGTTTCACAGGTAAAGTGTCTTTTCCAACAGTCATCTTTTACTCCCTTCTTCACACGTGCAAAAATACAATACTAGAAAAGTGGACAGTATCCCTGTTAAAGAAAGGGCTTGAACAAACCATGACTAGTGCAGCCAAAATCTGAATATGTTGGCAGAATGACTGCACAGTATCAGTGTGTTCTGTGTCTGTTCTGATGAATAAGCTTGGTCCCATACTCTGTATATGAATTCATGGTGAAAAATAAAGTGACTAGATGGTCAGGAAAAAGCATGTTTAGGTAAAACAATACCGCTGCTTTTGTGTCTTCTCTTTGTATTAAGTATAGGTTTAGTTAAAATCCAGAGGTACGGGACACAAGCATCAGTTTCTGTGAATACTAAATTGTAAACATTAGTAACCTGATATCTTTCTCTAAGTGTTTTAAAAATATTGTTTGAATTAGCATAGTGTAACCACGTTGCCTTTTGAAGGTAGAGCCTAGCAGTGGTTTACTGTCAATTATAATTATTCCTCATATAATTGGTGTCAGAACTTTTGTTTTGCTTTGTTTTTTTGTGCATGGAAGTGTTCTCTTGCTCAGGAAGTACAGCTCTTAAGAAGAGATTTGAAACTGTCTATGCATGGCAGTTATATTAGCATTATTTCATTATACAACATTTAAGCCTCCTGTTTAATCCAGTGTTGATATATTTCCTTCAAAACGAAAATATACAAGAGTTTAGAGCTGTATAAATAAAAGGGTGTGAGAAAAATTCACCCACCAGAATTCTGATCTGCATGTAGGTCCTCTCTGTCTATCAATTTAGGATCGATCCTTCAGTTACTCATGCATATGAGTAGTCTTAGCCATATGACTAGATTTACTGAATTTCAAAGGAGTTTCTGGCTGAAGTCTCAGGTTGTAAGTTCTTGTCCAGGGACATACTGTTGTATAAATCTACTTTATGTGTAGCACAGCACAGGGGCAAACATCAGCAACAGCGACATTAGTAATACATAATACATCTATGCTCCCGCTGAGTATTTCAAGCAATGAGAGTTTTATTTTAAATTACTTACAAGAAAGGTAAATATCAAAAAGATGCTAGGGTTTGCCTGAGTTAAATGCTAAAGGATGTGAACCAGCTGTTTAATAGTATATTTTTTTGGATAGGATCAGTTTATTTTCTCTGTGGACAACACTTGGCACAGTAAGATCATGAGTATTCCTCATCCTCTCATAAGGAAAATTCTTGTTTGGTATAATGTGTGGCAGAAGAATTAAAGGTGTACTGCTATAATTTTTATTGCATTTAAAGATCACATCTACATTTCTAAAAGAGTTATTAAGTAAGTACTTTTTCCATTCTCCATGCAGTAGTGTGTCCTTATCTTACCCTTACAGCACCATCCCCCATGTTCGCTATCTTCTGCAAATACCTCACCTTCCTTAAATTTCATCTTCTCTGACAGACACTGAAGGATGCCAGCGACAATGCCCGCAAGGACTTCCACCGTGAGGCAGAGCTGCTAACTAACCTGCAACATGAGCACATTGTCAAGTTCTATGGTGTTTGTGTCGAGGGTGATCCACTCATCATGGTCTTTGAGTATATGAAGCATGGAGATCTTAACAAATTTCTCAGGTAAATGCATGAACACGTACTGTGCTGCTGAGCTAGAACTGGGTAGAGAAGGTAAATGTTATTGGTATTTAATGTCTAATTAACCTCCACCACTGGAAAATGCTGGCAACAATCTATGCAATTCTCATGTACTGGGATGTGGGGCTCATTGTTAATTGCCTATTTGAAAGTATCATGAAGTCAAGCCTTATGCTTTGCACCAAACAAATGGGAACCAAAGAAATATTGTTTTAAATATATTTTGTGTATTCTGAAATGTTTGCTTATAAATCCTACAGTAGGAATTATTTTCTTGCAGGCTTTCTGGTAGCACTTGGGAAGATCCCACTCAACACCTATCGCTATGTGTAGGCATCTAAAAGCTTTTGAAATCTAACCCCTTTTCTCTTCCCTCATCTCAGTATTTTGGAAATACTTCCATTAATCTGAAGCAGAAAAGCTGAGCTGTGGAAACTTCAGTGCAATGGAAAGTGCTGCATCTTGGGGTCAGGATTAGGACTTTATTTCAAAAAGCTGTTCAGGAATGTGTATTGGAAATTGAAACTTTGTAGCAAAGCAGTCATAAATAAATAGATGATACCTAGGGTTCACAATATTAGGTAACTTGGGAACCAGGAAGTTGTGAACAGTGGCTCTGCGTATGCCCCATTTCCACTAGCCTGCACTCATTGACATAAATACAAGCAGTTAAGAAACAGCTTTTGCTCATATGTAAAAAAACGTTTGCACAAGGAACTGTTCTTTCAGGGTCTTCTCTGCCATTTTCGTCAAAGGATATCACAAAGGCCTTTCAGTGTACTGAGATTTCTCCTGCTGAAGACAGCTGGGGGTACCACCATTTTGGAAAGGAATCTCTGACAAAGCTCTAAAACAATCAGAACTGATGTCCCTTCAAACAGGTTCAGATTTAATAACTGATTGAAATAGCTAGTGACTGCTAGTGTCACCATATATGCATTTTTGATCACCTATGTGAAGTGAGTTTGCTCTTTCTAATGTCTGCTTAACAAATAGCCACACCAAAGCAAATGACACCAGCTAGCGTTCTCCCTTATTGGCAAAACTGCCAGGTTTGGCAGGGAGACCAGGGCCTGAACTAGAGATGCAGAGCAAATGCTATTACTTTTCCCAGATTGCTTATCTCTTTGGCAGAGGATATATTGTCAGAGCCATGTTAGGGCATTTACATGTGTCTGCTTGGACCTCTGCCATGGATCAGAAAAGAACTGCAGTCTTCTAAGATGCCATCGCAGTACTTCTTCAGCGCAATGAACTTCCATTAAAAGAAGCCAGATTTGCAGCAGATAAGAAGTAATTTCTGATTTTGTAATAAATACTTACTCTCTGATTCTTTTTGCTTGGCGCTTTCTTACCTCATAACTCTTATCTTGAATTATTGTACAGAAAGATAGTTTAGCAGACAATATATTTCCTACCTTAGGTCTTCTCTTTTTTTTTTTTTTTTGAATTATTAATCAGCCCTTGTCTTTAGAACATAAAATGATTGTGCTAGGACATGCTGTTAAGCTGAAGCTCCAATTTGTCATTCCTCTTGCATTTGCTGCAGCTTGTGGTCCGCATCAAAGGTTACTTCTACAAGGCTGTAAGAGCCCGTATTTGTTACCCTGCAGCGCCATCAAAGGCTGCTGGGGAAAAATGAATCTAAAATTTAACCCAAATGAGCCTTGCTGTCTGCATGCAGCCAAAAGCTGTTTGAGATCTAGGACTAAAGCTTCAAAGTCTTGCCTGTACTGTGCTTTTCTGACTAGTGAAGGCTCATGCGGATCCAAAGAAATTTCTGTCAATGTTCCTTGATGTTGCAGACACTGAGGAGCACCTTATTTACAGCCAGCACCAAGAGAACAAGTGAAGTGGGTGGAGTGTTAAGAATAGTCCAAAAGTTTCATTAGATACAGACCATGTCCTCAAGGAAGCTAGAGAAAGTTGAAGAGCTCTCTAATTTGGTGACTCAGATCCTTATGTGCAAAAGCAGTCATTAAAAAATTCAGGCAATGAAAAGGCACAGTGCTTTTCAATAGGGATTTGCCTGTAAGTCTTGGCTGGAGATTTCATATCCTCCTGTTTATTCCCCACAATCTACTTCAGTCGAATAGCTGCCTGTATGTACCCTGTAGCAGAGCTTCTTTGCCTGGTACCGGATGCAGTCCCAGCAATGCTACACACCCTCCTTCATTTCTTTCTCACATCTGTCATTTTGATCATGAGGTTCTTCCCTTGGGGCAATTTTAATATCATATTTCTAATACGTAGTGTCAGATTTGGTCTCACAGGTTTTGATTAATTTGCAACTCTTTCCCCAACTCCTGTGCCCTTCCCCTAGGGATAAATCAAGGCCTCAGCTCTACTGATTAGAAAGGTGATTCTCTGAAACTCCTCTCTGTAGGAAGGAAGAACTTCTAAGAAAAAATAAAAATAAGTTCTATTAAAAAAAAAAGTTAAGGAGGGAAGAGGAGAAGTGGTCTCTTAGAAGGAATAGTCTTCATGAATGGAATAAAAAAGGCTTCTGAAAGTGCAGAATAATGGAATGGATGGAAAAGAATATTCAGATTATCCTAAACTGTATCAAAGGAATGATTGCAGATGACCTCAAGAATTGGATAAGTGTTAGCTAAGAATGCTAACTAAAAAAATGTTGGGTGTGGGAATGTTTGTATCTGTATCTTCAGGATCTTAGGATGTTATACATGTATACCAAAGCTAACAGTTAGGATGGGTGAAGCACATGTGTTCCAGTACATTGCTGGGCTTTCCAAATGCAAATCATCTCTCCTTCTGCTGGATTGTATAGAGGTTCCTTATTAATCAGTTGATAATTGCATTTTAAGGACTTGCTAGATCTTGAAAAGCTTGAATTTCTGAAGCTGTTTAGTTGTTCCAAGTAGTGTGTGTTCTGTGTCCTCTTCCCATTGTAAAGAATTGCCATCTCAGGCAGGACTTGGTGATAAAATAAGCAAAAATGGTTTCCTGGTGGGCATTTAGATAGGAAGGGTATTAGAAACATAAATCTAAAATTGCTGCCCTTGTTTCTTAGATAGTGTCTCAGAAGGAAGCTGTCTTTCTTCTTTAAGAAAAGATGGAAGGGTCAATAGCCTCTCTCCCTTGAGAAATCAAGGAATGCTAGTCACAGGAAAAGTGATGCTGTGCATGCCACTTCATTGCCTTTCACTCTTACAGAGTGATAAGGTTTTCCTCAGTTACCAAACAGCTATATTTTGCCAGTCTGTCTCCAGAAAAGATTACTAAAATGGAACCGGTAAAACTGGTAGTTTTGGACAAAGTGTTAGTATTATGAACACATGTGCCTTATGTCTGTAATATATCACCTGTTGTGTAATGCTCTTCGCACCACTTGTCTTTCACACAGCAAAGGAAAACAGTAAATGAAGAAAAGACAGGATATAAGTTTTCCCCTATTTCACCAATGAATTCATAGCCCTTTTAGTTGTTAGGTTTGGGCGAGTCAGTTGTGCGGGTTTAGGCTCACTAATGCGCTTCAGCTCTCCAGCTTACAAGTGGCCTATCACTTAATCAGTTTGCATTTTGGTGCAGGGCACATGGACCAGATGCAGTACTGATGGCAGAAGGCAACCGTCCTGCTGAGCTGACCCAATCCCAGATGCTTCACATTGCCCAGCAAATTGCAGCTGGTATGGTTTACCTGGCGTCACAGCACTTCGTGCATCGGGATCTTGCTACCCGCAATTGTCTGGTTGGTGAGAACCTGCTGGTGAAGATTGGGGATTTTGGGATGTCTAGAGATGTATACAGTACGGATTACTATAGGGTAAGTGAACTGCTGTAATGGGTAGCAACCTAGACCTTGTTCAGTCATCTTACTGCATTCATACTACTGATTCTGCTATTACACCTGACCATCTGCCTGTCGGGTAATTTTCATCCTGGTATCTGGAGAATGCCATTATGAGTTACAAAGTTTTGGTAAATGTCAAGAAACTAATCAGAGTAAGACTGGCATGTCTTGTTGTGTATATATGTTGGCTTTACATCCTAATAATAAATTGCAGAAGGGTCTTTTTCTCTGGATAGAAATTTTTGCAAGTTTGCTTAGCTTTAGTGAAGACGCAGCAGCAGCAGATAAAAAGGAAGAGTGGTCAATCAAATTTGGCCCAACACTTAGGATTTATTAAAATATGTTCTTATATATTGCTAAGAGAAATGGAAATTGTAACATTCAGGTATTTTATGTTTCAGTTTACTAGAGGTATAAGTACTGGACAGCAGCACTGGACCAGTTATTTTAATCAGTAAGAGACTTGTTGGGAAATTACTATGTAGTCAGCACCTGAAAGGCTTTTTAAGTTTTTCTTGCCTTAATCCAAGTCCTTAGTCCTTATTATGCTTATGGTTGCAGAATTATTTTGTTGTGGGTACAAGTAGACCATTGAGATTCTTCATTCTGCCCCAGGCCATTTTTCCTGAGCTTGGCTGCCCTAAAATGATCTATGAAGTTCGAAAAGGGCTTCTAGGATCGCTAGGATGACAGGAATGTGTGCATTAGTTACTGTTGTTGGTGTTGTCTTTGTACAATGCGGCAAGTCGTGTAGTTGAGAGCGTTTGCTGTTTGCTGCCACATTTGTAATTTCATAATTGGAACTGAACCTATCAGGTGTTTATGACTTGGGGAAGGTAATCCATGACCAAAGTGTTTATACACCCCAGAGTTTATCCTGTGAGATCTTGTCTTACACTTAGCATCTTTATGAACATTTTCTGTATCTGCCTCTCATGTGACCTGTTGCCAGTGTATTCCATACATGCTAAAATGAAGGTCTCTTCCTTAGCCCCTCAGTTTGGGCTGCTGTGTGCATAGAGGAGAGTGTCACTTTGGTGTCAGTACCATTAGGATGCCTGGAGAGAGATTGTCCAGCTGAAGCTGGACAAGGCAGAGTAAGCTGTACACAAGAGTTATTTTTGAATGTTATTTCACTTAACAGCTGAGAAGTAACTGTTTCTGCTGTTCTTTGTCTTTTCTTTCAAAAGGCAAACCTAGTATTTAGTAAGCATATGAGCCAGGTTCCTCTGACATTTTGTTATTTTGGAAACTTGGCACTTCAAGTTATTTGGTCAATGTAAACCAAGCAAGCTGCACTTCGGAACTTGGAAAAATACACAGAATAGTAATCACTGCCTCCCTCTGTGCTTGCAAGGACACCAGTGAGCATCAATGGCCAGGGTTTCTTGATTTTGCAGCCGAAGTATGAGCAATACTTACTGGGACAGGTGGTGTGTCTCTTTTCTGTACTTCATTGAGGATGAATTTGTTTATGATGTTTGTCATTATACTAAAGAATGAATGCCTGTGCATAACAGTAAGTGTTTGCAAAGGCCTTGCCGTCAGTAGCAGCATTTTTAACAATAAATCCTCTGGTTATTTCTGGCAAAAATTAGCAACTCCCTGCTGGAGGAAAAACTATGTGCAAAACAGGATGAAGCTAAGTAATCATATGGTCTTCCTGGGGATAATAGAGGCATGGCACAGGCATATCACAGTATACTGACTTTGGCATCATCTTACCTGCTCATGTACCTCTGGGTTTAATCACTGAGTCTTAACACATAAGCACAAAAGCAATGCTTCTACCCAGTGAATCATAAATGTAGAATAAGATACATAACCTGGAGAAAGCAGGCGTTCACCAAAGAAAATTTTGCATAACCTGGGTAGTCTTGGGTACCTCTCAAAGGACCCAGTTCAAAGGGTACACTGCATTTCTCACTGCCTCTTGCACAGAATCGCTCTTTTCTTCCCTTCTTCTATAACTCTTTTGTTTTGTTTTTTTTTTTTGAGGCCAGGGTAGTATCTGTGGGTGTAACAAAGAAGAGGCAGTAGTGTGAAAAGGGAGATGTGGGAACAAATAAGGCAGGAAAGGTAAGTTCAGAGAGGTGTTAGTAAAAGACAAGTGTGAATGAAGGTAGAAAGAGGTTGACAAGAGTAAGAAGGGATGAATGGACACGTAAAATAACATTGGTCCTTCCAAAATGATGGTGTAAGCTTGCAGCGTGATGGATAGGTATAAAGTTGGGTAGTCACTTACTCTGCAAAGTAAGAAAAAGATGAAGGACTGTTTCTCTGGCCCCTTATGTTCAGGCTGGCTTCTAGCCTTTGCAGAGGAGGGACAGGGCCACAGCCTACTGTGATACTGTATTTCACAGTGATAAAAGTTGGAAGTTAACAATTGAGCCTGTAAGGTTTTGGCTTGCCTTGCTTGGGCCGTATGTGGGCTGATCAGAAGCTGGTCATGAAACAGTCAAGGCTATGATGACTTTCCAGGCAGTTGCGTGGAGAATTATATTCATGGCAGGCCTAAGTAATGAAACTGTCAACAATGACACTGGGATGGCACTGACCTACCATATCTAATTGTTTATCGCAGGCTAAGTCTTTTTAACTGCCCAGGCTTAATCACATACATAGAAGCAATTCTTCTCCAGCCTTGACAGCTTTATCTGATACTTTTTGGAAAGATTTCCACCACACAGTTCCAAAAAGCTCTGCAAGAAATGGTTCATTTGTGTTTATTAATACACTGGAATCAGCTTTTTGGGATCCTACCACTCTATCAGGATGTTAGATTTGCCCAATATGATTATTTATATCTAGCTTCTGTAATATAATAATGATCCCCAGTACTTGTTCACTGTTAGATTGTTAATGACATTCTGCATTGAATCAGCTCAGTTGTTAAGTGATGCCTCAGGGAGGGGGAGAGAAATAACCCTTGGGCTGGGAATACATATGTTGTGTGGCCCTGATTGCACAAACTTTCCTTTTACTCCTCTGTTCTTATTTCCTTTCTTTTTAATCAGGCAGGAATTTTGTGGGTGGGGGGGAGCCCTGTTGTACTTGTATTCAGTGTAACAGCAATAATTTTCACTAGTTGGACTAGATAAGTACAGAGACATGAAGAATCTGCATGGCTTTTCTTACCCAGCACTTCTGTCCACCCGAGGCAAAAGTAAAACAACTGTTGAGCAATTAGTTTGGTCTGTGTGCCAAACAGCTTCAGCAACGCTGCAGTTCTTATAGCACAGTGGCTCATTTCACAAAGTTATTTACTTGCAGAGCTTAGGTCTCAGGTTCATTAAGGGCTTTTATTTGTTTTGTTGATGTCTGTTTTGTGCTGTTTGAAATCCCAACCCGCACAGGTCAGGGTTTCCCATCTTTCCTTCTCATGCTCAAGTAGTGTGACTCAGCAGCAGCTTTTAATGGATTAAAGTATTGACACTGAAGCAGGGGAACCACTGCTTTACTAACGTTTGTTCTTGCACTCAGAAATAGTATATTAATCCCTTTCTAGGGTTCCAGTTCAGGTTTGCAAGTAGTTGCTTAGTGAATAGACTTAACATACTTTTCTGCGTAACTTTATTGTAAGCAAAAAGCTTAAAAGGAGAAAAGGAAAAAGGAGACAAACAAACAATCGCCCCCCTCAGAAAGGAAGGTTATCTTATCCAAGTACTTAGAAAAAACTTTACAGGGATCTGCTTTAAATATCCAGCCTAGTCAGCCAGCCACAGGCTTGGGCCAAGATTTTGGATGAAACTCTGATCTCACTGGAGTAACTTTGCCATTAACTTCATTAGGACCAGAATTTCACCCTTCATATTTATCCAGTGCAGGATAGAGACCCTGTTTCTGATTTAGATTTATGGAGCTCAGTTGTGTAATCCTTATTTAGCTATTGTATAACTTACTTGCCTTTATGCAACAGTATGAGGAACAGTGGAGAGAATAAGGACTCCTTTCCTCCACTTGTACAAACCGTGCAAGAAACTGTCAGAAGACTAGGGCTGTTCATCAGGTTTCTATCTTCCTTTAGGCCCAACTCACCACAAAGAGACAGATTCATGTCACAAATCACTTTCCTTCACTTCTGACATGGGTGAAAGTGACACAGCTTCTTTATAAAATTTTGTGCCATGTGCATTTTGTACCATGTTTTGCTATTAAAATTAAGGATACCCTGTAGGATTGGAAGAAGCAACATAGGTTACTAAGCCCAAGCCTTGCAGGATGCCACACAGTAGGTTGAGAGTGGGAGGAGCTACAAGAACCTCAGACCTCCTCAATCTACATGGAAACCCCCAATGCTCTTAATACTTTAGCACTTTCTATGTAAGGCACCAAACCCCATAAAAATTCCTGTCTGCCAGGAAAAAAGAGATGTCCAGGGTATCGACAGTGTCCTAAGCCTCTAAAGAGAAATCATGTTTGACAAAAATTCCTGATCTTAGGAAGTTGGTCACACCTGACACACAACAAGAGGTGGCTGAAATCCCCATCAGTCCATCTTCTTTATAATGGTTTGAGTGATTGAGCCAGCCTGTAGCATTACTGGCATTTGGTAATGCCCCTCAGAGCACCTTTGGCCTTGTCACCTGTCCTCAGTGCCTCAGAGCAGTGTGGAAACTGAAGCTGACCACAGCCAAATCATACAGCAAGAGAGGAAACAAAAACACAGATAACCAATGCAAGTTCTGAAGAAAGACTTTAGTTAGATAAATTAATACAGAGTGGCCTGCAAAATGCTGACAGGCTTCTTCTCAGATGTCTCTCAGGTATACCACCAAATTGGATAGCAGTCTTGTGCCTCTGAAGCTTGAATTTCTAACTCCTGGACCACTCCTATCCTACCACACAACCCCTTTCATCAGAGTGGGTGTTGAAAACAAGTAGGATGCTGCTGCCAGAGCTCTTCCCGGAAGGCTGCTCCATAAACTTGCAGTCCTAATGGCTGCGGATTTTTTATCTGCAACCTGGGTTAACTCACTGTCCAGTGTACACCTACCTGATCACATTATTAACCCCCCTTCCCAGCTTCTACCTCTCAGGTGTATTTAGAAAAAGTACTCCTGTCCCCTTCCAACTGTTTTGGAGGGTTAAAATGCACGCTGTCAGAAGGAAAGGTTCTTCATTTCTTTTCTCCTCATGGTAGCCTTCTCCCAGGACTTTAAGTGTGTGAAACAGCAGTTTCAGTGTCTTTCTGGTGCAGACATCAGTAGGACTTCCCAATGAGATTTTGCCCACTGCTGTATCAGAGGTACCTCAGCCTCCAATGAAACATGCTGCATAGTACATCCTAAACTCATACAGCCTGTCACTGGCGCACAGTCACTGTATTGTCCAACAGTGCCCTGGGACACTCTCATCTTCTACTCCTTGCAAATGAAGAACATCCCTTTTTTCTTGAAGTTTTTGGTTTCAATCCCTAAGTGAATTATTTTGCAGCTCATATTGGCACATCTTATACCTCTAGTGGTTAAAAAACACTGTTGTTTCTCTTATTTTTAGCTTCTTTGGGGGCTGCATTTTTTTTTTTTTTTTAATTAAAATTCAGGTCTTGTCTAGTTTGGTGGTGAGTAAAGAACTGAAGAAATAGAATCATGGTTCCAAAAAGTAAACAACTGAGGGGGTGAGAAAGATTTTTTTCTATTTTGTTTCTTAATGTTTTGTTTCTTGATCACTTCTTTAATGTTACCGCTAAGTGACTATTTTGGGAAAAAAATATCTTTTTAAAACATAAAATTCCCGTGTGCTTTGAGTTAAGATGTGAGACATTATTACACTTCTTAGCCTCGCAGGAAGACTTCCAAAAAACCTGAGGATTACACAATTCACTATTCGAGGCCAATTTTAAAAATACCCAGCTTTCAGACCTTCTCGCTACATAAAAAGGTCACAATACTGTTTGAGAAACCATTTCTACACTTGGGAGTATTATAGTCCTCAGCAAACAGTCCCAACTCTGATCTCCATTGTTGCTTAACAAAGAGTAGCAGTTTGAACACTGTGAAATAACGTTGGTATTAGAGTACTGGAATGGTATAGCAGCTTGCCTGCTAGGCATAGTCCTTCCTTCATGTGTGAGCCTAATACTGGAGAATGCTGTATTTCTGGCAACTGCATTAATACACTTTTCTGGTGACTTTCATTTGCTAAAAGGTAGTGCTAGTAAAATAATCAACAGAGAGTGATCTTGCTTAAGCTATTTCCAGTACTGAATGCCTATTTGCAAAGGGAATTAATGCATGACTGCAAGGAGCTAAAAAAAGAAAAGGCCGGTTTATTATTATTTGGGCTGTAACTAGCTGGGCAAGCATAACGAAACAAATGTTTACAGTGCTGGAACAAGTGTCTGTCTATTCTAAAAGGGCAATAGCAGCAAACACCTGCAGGTCTCAGCTGTCACTACAGAGATGAATACCTGTGTGTGGGAGTTTGGAGGAGGTTGCACTAAAGAAAACAAGAAAGAGTTACTGAGAAGTCAAGCAGCTTGTCAAGGCATCCTCGTAGGTGTGTGTATTGAATTGTCACAGTTTGAAGGCACAGTTTGAAGGCTTTTTATTAGCAGCTATTTTTGCATCCATTGCTCAAAAGGAAGTTATCTGCTTCCCTACATGGACTTCTTGGCTTTCCTCCTTCGTCATAGGCTCATTGCATCATGTGTAGTGCTGGGGAGGACAGAGGGTTTCAGCAGCCCTGGGGACGTGCATAGATGATTTCATGCAACTGGAAACAATATGGGAAATAATGGACCAGCTAGAGAGATCTGAATTAGCTGCCTTAAAGTCAGCGCACTAACTCTGAATTGAAAGTAACATAATCACATGCAGAATTAGGCCTAATGATTCTAAAGGGCTTTTAGGAGCTTCCTAAAGGTCAGCACAGTGTCAGCATTTAAAAACTTGTAGGCACTGGGACATGGCATTATCCTGATGATGAAGGATTAGCAATATGGCTTGATGCCCGTTACTATTTGCTCTTGCCAGAGTATATTTTGTCGTGTACAGGAAGCATGCTCTTTCCTCAGCTCTTACTTAACACATCCCTGACTGCTGGTCTGGAACTGCAGTTTTCTGACCTGCTCAGTTCTACACAGAGACCAAATTCAGCTTTGTCTCAAACTTCTACAGCCCATCATTTTTAGCATGGCTATAGATGTAGTCACTTCCCAAGTGAAGTTTTCTTATCATGGAATCATAGAATGGTTAGGGTTGGAAAGGCCCTTAAAATAGAGTAGAATCAGAGAATAATTAGGATTGAATCATAGAATCATAGAATGGTTAGGGTTGGAAAGGACCTTCAGATCATCTAGTTCCAACCCCCCTGCCATGGGCAGGGACACCTTACGCTAAATCATATCACCCAAGGCCTTGCCCAACCTGGTCTTGAACACTGCCAGGGATGGAGCAGTCACAACCTCCCTGGGCAACCCATTCCAGTGCCTCACCACCCTAACAGGAAAGAATTTCCTCCTTATATCCAACCTAAACTTCCCCTGTTTAAGTTTTAACCGTTACCCCTTGTCCTGTCACTACAGTCTCTAATGAAGAGTCCCTCCCCAGCATCCCTATAGTCCCCCTTCAGATACTGGAAGGCTGCTATGAGGTCTCCATGCAGCCTTTTCTTCTCCAGGCTGAACAGCCCCAACTTCCTCATCCTGTCTTCACAGTATCACAGTATCACAGTATGCTAGAGATTGGAAGGGACCTCGAAAGACCATCTAGTCCAATCCCCCTGCCGGAGCAGGAACACCTAGATAATGTTACACAGGAATGTGTCCAGGCGGGTTTTGAATGTCTCCAGGGAAGGAGACTCCACAACCTCCCTGGGCAGCCTGTTCCAGTGTTCCGTCACCCTCACTGAGAAGAAGTTTCTTCTCAAGTTTAAGTGGAACCTCTTGTGTTCCAGTTTGTACCCATTACCCCTTGTCCTATCATTGTTTGACACTGAGTAGAGCCTGCCTCCATCCTCGTGACACTCCCCCTTTATATATTGATAGACACTAAGAAGGTCACCCCTCAGTCTCCTCTTCTCCAAACTATAGAGACCCAGCTCCCGCAGTCTTTCCTCATAAGGAAGATGCTCCACTCCCTTAATCATCTTTGTTGCCCTGCGCTGGACTCTCTCCAGCAGCTCCCTGTCCTTCTTGAACTGAGGGGCCCAGAACTGGACACAATATTCCAGATGCGGTCTCACCAGGGCAGAGTAGAGGGGAAGGAGGACCTCTCTCGACCTACTAACCACCCCCTTTCTAATACACCCCAGGATGCCATTGGCCTTCTTGGCCACAAGGGCACAGTGTTGGCTCATGGTCATCCTGTCAGCCACTAGGACCCCCAGGTCCCTCTCCCCTACACTGCTCTCTAACAGGTCGTTCCCCAACCTATACTGGAACCTGGGGTTGTTCCTGCCCAGATGCAGGACTCTACACTTTCCCTTGTTATACTTCATCAAGTTACTCCCTGCCCAACTCTCCAGCCTGTCCAGGTCTCGCTGGATGGCAGCACAGCCTTCTGGCGTGTCAGCCACTCCTCCCAGCTTAGTGTCATCAGCAAACTTGCTGATAGTACACTCAATTCCCTCATCTAAATCGTTGATGAATATATTAAATAATACCGGTCCCAGTACTGACCCTTGAGGCACTCCACTAGTTACAGGCACTCCAACTAGTTACAGACTCAGCCCCATAGACTACAACTCTCTGGCTTCTCTCCTTCAGCCAGTTCGCAGTCCACCTGATCATCCAGTCCACACTTCCTCAATTTAGCTGTGAGGATGCTGTGGGAGACTGTGTCAAATGCTTTGTCTTCATACGGGAGGTGCTCCAGTCCCCTGATCATCCTCGTGGCCCTCCTCTGGACTTGTTCCAACAGTTCCATGTCCTTTTTATGTTGAGGACACCAGAACTGCACACAGTACTTCAAAGTGAGGTCTCATGAGAGTAGAGGGGCAGGATCACCTCCTTCGACCTGCTGGTCACGCTCCTTTTGATGCAGCCCAGGATACGGTTGGCTTTCTGGGCTGCAAGCGCACACTGAAGCTGGCTCATGTTCATTTTCTCATCAACCGACACCCCCAAGTCCTTCTCCGCGGGCTGCTCTGAATCTCTTCTCTGCCCAACCTGTAGCTGTGCCTGGGATTGCTCCAACCCAGGTGCAGGACCTTGCACTTGGCATGGTTAAACTTCATGAGATTGGCATCAGCCCACCTCACAAGTGTGTCAAGGTCCCTCTGGATGGCATTCCTTCCCTCCAGGGTATCAACTGAACCACACAGCTTGCTGTCATCGGCAAACCTGCTGAGGGCGCACTCAATCCCACTGTCCATGTCAGCAACAAAGATGTTGAAGAGCACCGGTCCCAACACTCATCCCTGCGGGACACCACTCGTTACTGGTCTCCAGCTGGGCATTGAGCCATTGACCACAGCTCTTTGTGTGCAGCCATCCAGCCACTTCTTTATCCACTGAGTAGTCCATCTATGAAATTGATGTCTCTCCAAATTAGAGGCAAGGATGTCGTGTGGGACAGTGTCGAACGCTTTACACAAGTCCAGATAGATGACATCAACTGCTCTACCCCGTCCATCAGTTCTGTAGCCCCATCATAGATGGCCACCAAATTGTTCAGGCAGGATTTCCCCTTAGTGAAGCCATGCTGGCTGTCACCAAGCACCTTGTTGTTTTTCATGTGCCTTAGCATGCCTTCCTGGAGAATCTGCTCCAAGATTTTGCCAGGCACAGAGGTGAGACTGACTGGTCTGTAGTTCCACGATTGAAAAGGACCTTAAGATCATCAAGTTCCAGCCTCCCTTCCATGGGCAAAGACACCAAGTCACTGGTCTTACTTATAGTTCTGTTTCCATCTGTTTTCACTGACACAGATCCTGTGAATCCAGGGGGACTCCAGAGGAGTCCAAGAAGGTTTTCCATGTTGGTGCTAGGAGAAGAAATATCAGATGTCCAGCATATGTAGTGTGCTGCATCTAAAAGTGAGTTCTTACTAAACTCCATCTTGCAGGGGAAATGACAAGATGGTAATACAGAAAATGAGTTTTTCAGCCTTGAGGTTGTGACATACTTTGTTTTACCAGACATAATCCCCTTCTCGCATGAAACGTGCAAACGGGAAGCTGGCTCCATTCCTTCTGGAGCACATTCTCCTTCAGTTGGTGAGATCAAAGAGTGTAGAGAGGGCAGAGACATAAAAACATACTGACTAGGTTGGAAAATGGAGCTGATTAAAAAGGCAAACTAAAGCAGAATGACCTTGCTTCTGCGATCAGTTACTTGATTACCTGTTGAATTTTTGTGTTTAATTATTCCTTTGTAAATCCATCCCATGAGTGTGATTCTCATGCTGGATGTCAAGAAGTAGGTTCATCTTGAGAAAATAAGTTGAGCCAGGAAGCAGCACCCAGAAACATATGCCAGGAAATGCAGAAATTGTGTTGAACTCCCTATAGCTAAGAGCTCCGAATATCAATCAAAGACTTCATCGAAGTGTCTTTGGGAAATGTTAAGTGGAATTTTCCCCTCTGTTTGCTTCATTGAAAGCTTTAAGAATTTACTGTTCAGTCCCATCTTGGTTATAAAATAGATTATTACAGTTTTCAAATGGATGAAAATTTTGAAAATTTTGGGTTTCCTACCCCATTTTTAAAGCATTTTAACAGAATTGTTTCAGAGGGGTTATTCCTGCTGTATGCAGTCAGTAAGATCCTTGGGATCCATAGTTACGCCTATAGAATAGCAGGAAGTTTACACAGTCAGCATCACCGGTGGCTGACACAAGCTTTTCTGTTGAGGGGCTCTTAGCACAGATGTTCATTAACTTAAAAAGTCCTTTTAAAATTATATATACAAAACTGAATCATTCTCAAAAATAACCACACATATGGATATAAATTGCAGGAAAGCAATGATTCACACATTGTAATTAGCTTTACGAGCTGCAATTCGGAGCACTTTGCAGAACTCTGATAGAAAGCAGCTCATTCCATTGAGTAGCAGCACAGCCTTTCAAAATCATTTTTGCAGGTGGTGAAATGATTTGACCGCTGTCTAGATGTTTAGCGCATAAGAGAGCCATGTCCTCAATCCCAGCACTTTTTGCAATTTGCTGGATTGTAGTTGGTATACTGGTGGAGGATTTTTCTGTTGATTTTACTAGAGCAAATGTTTTGTTTGGGGCTTTACAAAATTAAAAGTTTGCATCCAACATTTACTAGAGACCAGGAATAGAACAGCAAGAGAAATGATGAAGTGATTCCTGGGCCAGGTCGTTGTGTGGGCCATTAATACCATTTAGTAATTGTGGGGAGGAACTATGTGTAACTATCTGGAGCTCCCTCTGCACGGTAGTGCTACAGATTGTCACTTTCAGCAGGAAATCTGCAAAGCAAGTGACACAACTCCAAAGGTTAGCAGCTGAAGCTGCTGACTTTGTAATGTGTGATGCACACGGTGTGAGGAAAAGATGATGTGGGAACAAAATGAGAAAAAGATCCCTGGGAGCACTGTGAGCACAGTCAGAAATGGGAGCAGCAGCTCCTGGCTGCCACACAGCACCTTGTGCAACTGCACCGTTGCCCCCACTGATGTTGGGGACAGCATGGAAAGGCCACCCAGAGGGAGCAGGACTAAACAGGAGTTCTCCTTTGGGGATTGGTCACAAAATCAGCTCCCAGCAGAGTAGACTTGCAGGCTTCCAGCTGGAAGGTTTCTTATGCAAATGGCTTCTCTTCTTGCAATAAGGAAAGCAGTTGCTAGGCAGTTTTCCTAAATATGCATGTTCTTTTTTCCTAGGCCCAAAGAACAATGGGCAGTCTTTTGGCCCACACAACTCAGGAAGCATGGAAAGGAAGAACTAGACAATTAGACTATGAAACGCTATGAGTAACAGCATGGATCAAGTTGATGAGAGGCCAGAATCAGCTGGTATAGAGCAGAGCCTAGAAAGCTGGCACAGTAGGCTGGTGCATGCATAGCAAAAAGCTAGCGATGGTAAGTGGAAATGGGAAACAAGGGAAGCATTGTGAAATAGTGCAGGTCATTTAGATCTTCATTGCTTTGTGGGTCCTTCAGCTGTCTATTGGAGCACCTGGCCAGCCAGGCAGCTTGTATTTTTGCAATCCAGTATGGAGGGGAAAGGAAGTCATTAGCAAAGACTCAGGTCAACCCAAGCCTATTGGTATCACTGACATAGAGCGTGGACGTGCTTTAGGTTACCCATGTAATTGTAATGTTTATGCCTTTGTGAAGCCTTTTCAATATCGGACATCCTGAACAGTACTGAAGTTTTTGACAAGTTGTCAGGAGCAGCTCTCCAGGTTTCCCAAAAGGTAAGGATCCCAGGACTGAGGTGATTTTGCAGACTCAGGAACTTTGTAATTAGACTTCAGAGATATCTTGGCTTTGCATTAATCTAGTCTTACAAAAATGGAGCCAAACCCTTATAAAATGCTGTCTTATTTCTATCCACGTCCTGACTTTAGGAAGAAATGAAGGTCTGATTTCAGGTGAGTGAGGGAACATGCATCTGATATCAAGTACAGATTTAAAAAAAAAAAAATAAAAGATTGTGGTGACTCAAATGCTTCTGTATCCATCAGGAAGGTAAACAAATCTGCAGGAGAAAAGCCACATGAGTGGGAAGTAACTTAAGTCTTCCCAGTGTTCTAAAATGCTTTCAAGAAACATAACTAGCTAATAACCTTGAATTTACTCTCAGAAATTACTGTTTATTTGTGCCTTAACTGTACCCTTGCAAAGCTGCTGTCCCGCCCTTGAGTGTTTGAATGCATTGCACTTGACGTACATTCAGTTCCTACCTCTCTTCTCCAAGTCACCTCATTCAGGGCTTGATATTGCAATACTGATGTCTCATGTCTTTGATTTGGGAGCAGAATCAGACCCACTGAAATGCTTAGATATAGGTACCAGCCATAAGAGGTGATACAAATGAAGTTTCAAAACTATTCCCTTATATCTTTATGTTGTTCTCCAGCGAAACATTAAAGTTATCTTGCTTCCTGTCAAGCTATTCTCCACACATATTTATGTTGGTTGAAATTTTAATACACTGGATAGATGAGCCTTAGTTTAAAAACTGTGGAAGCATAACTTGCTCAAGTTACATCTCTTTTTGCTGATCAACATAGTTAGTTTCTAATTTGTATTTTAACTTTTGATTTGACTGGCATAATCATTCTTTTAATTTATTATGGCATTCTTTTCCTTTGTGACAACTATGAGTTCTGCTTTTGTTCTCAGAACTACATTCCTGTATGCATTTTGTGACCAGGAACCCTGCAAAATTAGCTGAAACTCATCCAGATTTGTAGCAAAACAAATGAAATCAAATTCTTTTTGAGATTTTACTTCTGAGGGGTTAGGGAGGCAACCAGTGAATGGTTAGCAAGGATTTTAAGGAATCTCTGTCTTTGCCGATGTAGGTGAGACCAACACATTTTCAGCAACATTACAGAAAATACATGTGCTGCCATTTTTTTTTTCCACACCAGGAATGCTACAACATCCCTAGCTCTAATTATTAAAACATTAGTTTAATCGCTTCCCTATGCACCAACTCAGAACAGCTTAAATTCTTAAACAAACAGATCTTGGATTCTGTAAAATAATATAATGGGGCAAGATGTGGATAATCAGGAGGCTAGAGAGCTATTCAAGCAAAAGGTCGTTACTATTTAAGAAACAAATGCATGTGCACTGGCATAATTGACAGTGTACCTGACAATTTTGTCAGAAGTAAGTCTGGAAAAGTGGGAGCTGCGCCAGTAACAAAGAAGCCCAGCTACTTTCAAGGTAGAGATGGATACACTTGGGAAGAAGATTAAAATGATAGTCACCTGTGGTACTTGGGGTTCATCAAATCCTACTTTACTCCACACAGCTGTGTTCAGGCTTTTCAGCTGTGAGTCCTGGAAGTGAACATTTTTAAATTAATTTCATTTCAATTATTCACATAATCACAAGCTTAGAAGCCAGGACTTTAAGGAATACCTGTAGTGTAGATTTTTGGTAGTAGATAGTAGTCTGCAAATCTACATCTACAAAAAATAACAAGCCTTTGTAATAAAAGAGTACTTGTGAAAATAAAATAGGTTAAAAGCCATTTAGAGATACAGGAACCTTGAGAATGTGATACCTTAAAGCACAAAATACTGTGGGTTTTTTTTCATGAATATGATCTAAGCAGTTAGTTTTTCAGCCTGTACAGTTTTTATAGAAGACTGTCCTGGGTTCAGCAGTAGCAGTCATGTTTTTCCTTTGTGGTAGCTGGTGCAGTGCTGTGTTTTGAGGTTTAAACCACGACAAAGACATAAAGACATTAGTACATATTCTTGTCTAGCCTCCAGAGCCATGAGCAAACTGGAGTTGACATCACTGGGAATAGGTTTTTTAACTTTATCCTTATTAATTTCAAATTTTTAATGGCTTTACATCTGTTTTCACTTCCATGTTCCCTGCAATATCTAAAGGATGAAAAAAAACCAAAGACATCAGCCTGTCATCCAATCTTTGCATGCCACACCATGAAGGGAACAAATATTTTGCTGGAAATGTAAGTTGTTTTCTTTTCAAGTGATACATAAAATGTAAGGCAGTCTAAGCCTCACTCAGAAGATTACTTTATAATGTGATTTAGTCCATTTCAAGGTGTGCATGTAAAGGGAGTCCTTCAAATTATTTTATGACTTGCAAGATTATGTCTTTATGAATCTGGATTTAATGGTGTACACAGAAATTAAAAAATCTTATCAGGACAAATCACTCATCTTCTTTTTCAATTTCATTTTCTTTCTCTTTTTTTTTGTGGCAATAGAATTCAGAAGATAAAGAACTGCTCATTAAATATATTGTCAGATAGTCTTCGATAACATATCAGCATTGGGATTGTTTTACTGCCAGTATAAATAGAAAGGAGGGGGGAAAAAAAGAGGCAACATGAATGACAGACATGATGGTTACAGATCATTTGTCCTAATGTTCTTGTCATCCACCTTCCACATACAGCCTAAGACCAATCCCACAAAATAAAAATGCAGTGTTATCTGGAGAATAAAGACCCTTTCCAGATTGATTTACCAGATGCCTGTCACCACCAAGTCACTTTGAAAGGCTAGCTGATAAGCTGGGCTCTTTGCAAGTTACTGCTCTGCATGCAGTCCTTTTGCAGCTGATTTTGCTGCCAATGTTATTTTCTGATGGTGAGATTTAGTGCAGCATAGCTGGCTGGCGGTATCCTTGTAGGAGATTTTTCTTGCTTGTGAGCTAAGCAAAGGGCAGGGTCCTGCATTCTTGGCAGCCTGTCATATGCATGAGCTGTTTGTTTTTTTGGATTCAGCAAGCAGAGTTTTAAATCATCTTTAGCAAAACAAGGCACAGGGAAAAAAAAAAAGAGAGATCAAAATAGAGCTGAATATCTCATGTCAGAATTTTGGCAGCATGTCTTATCTTGTCTTCTACACTGAAAACACCAAAGAAAAAGGGAATTTTGCAGTTTTCAGTCCAGTGACTTTTCCATGCTCCTTGAGTATCCTCACATATTCTAGAACTGGTGTTTCATGCCATATCAGCTGTTTTTTTGGACAAAAGAATCTAGTGTTGAGTACTTGTGTGGGAAAAGCATAACAGCAGTAAAATAAAGCTCAATGCCAATACACAGTGAGTGGAATGTACCCCTCAGGAGAAAGCCAATAGATACTATTTGGATCTGAAAAACAAAGCTTGGATATTATTTCAAATACACAGGCACAATACTACCATTTTTTGCAGAGGGGAGTTATGTTGAAAGTAACCAAAATATCTGTCTTACATAGCTCCTACCTGTTTGCCCAGACACACACAGTTGTGATATTTTACATCAATCATGCTTGGAGGAACATACAGTTTTGACCAACAAATGTTTCCATGACAGTTTGGAGAAGGACTAAATACTGTGTCTGGAACTAAGCCAGCTTGTACCTGCCTACGCATCATGCAATATTAACCTTCTTGTTTTCTGTCCTAATCAGCTTTAGTTAGACGAATAAAACACTGGGTAGAAAAGGATGAAACTGAAGGCTGTGCTCAACTGTAAGCAGTAAAAAGCCCTTCAAATACACTTTTAAGCACAGCTAAAATGGCATAAACTAGGAAATACAAAGAAGTTTCATGAAGAGGTTTATACGGATCCACTGTACAACGTTGAGTTTGAAGGTCTATCTAGTTGACAGGCACTGCCAACTCTAAAACTGACATGAGCTTGATGCAGACTGCAAAGGTACTCAGAAGCAGGGTGAACGCTGCTTTTCTGGGGTATACACTTCTCTCTCTGTGCTACTCACAAAGTCCAAGCCAGTTGCTTTAAAGGTTGCTTGAAATTTATGTTTTCCATCAGTTATGGAAAACAGCACTACTGTGCTACTCACAAAGTCCAAGCCAGTGGCTTTAAAGGTAGCTTGTATTTATATGTTCTCCGTCAGTTATGGAAAACAGCACTATATTAAGACAATCAGAAAAAATGTTTCTTTCCTACTTATTCCTTTTGGTCTTACAGTATTTTACAACATCTTAGTAGATTTCTTTAAGATAAAAGCCAGCAAAAAAACCAAAAAAGAAGTAGATCTGGATCTGCTTAGCCTTCAAGTCACATCAAGTAAGCAATTACTCTGCACCTGTAGTTGTATAATTTTCTACTATAAATAAGGCTTACAGGGATAGTGATGGACTTTAAAACAGCCTGGGATTCTCAGAACTCCTGGGTTTAGAATAATTGTGACCTCAAAATTTTGGGGAGTACCTGTTTCCTTACTGCCCTTCTACAGCTGTTTCAGAGAGTCAATTCTGAGAAATTAAAGGAACTAGTCATTAGGATCAATGTAAAGGTGGATTTTATTTAAGTAAGGGTGTACAAAGTAGTTGGAAATTAGGCCCCTAAATCACAGGAGAAGATGAGGAGCAAAAGGTTGCAGAACTCTCTGTGATTTCACCTCATAAGTACTGAAAGTAAGCAAAACCACGCAAGAAAGAAAGGCTAATGGGGAAAGAGGGATAAAATGAAAAGTGAAAAGGAACCCTAACATTTGAGATTGACTTTTAAAAGAATTTTGAAATAAACAAGAAACAGTCCCTTGACTTTTTAAATGTAAAGAGAATGAGGAGGAAAATGTTGTCACTACAGACAAAAGTGTTGCCACTACAGACATGATGGTTTGGGAAGGAGAGCTAGTTTGGCATGGAAGCAGAATCAGTTTTGACCTCAGATCTTGAAAGGACAGTGCTGAATATTAAGTTATAGACAACTTGGTTAATAGGACTGGGAACATGAAGGCTAAACCTGGAACAGGGATAGAGGAGAGATCCTCGAACAGCATAGGATATGGACAGCCTGTTTGATGATAGCAGACAAAGAGTTCAATGAATTCTTCAAGCAGATTAAGACAGCCCTTCTGCCCAAAGAGAAGGTCCTGCTCTCTTGCTATCTCAACAACTAATTCCCATGTCATTCACTTTTCTGCACCAGCACAGGTGTTTCTGCAGCCACTGAACAAACTGTATTGATGAAACAATCCAACTGAAACCCAAGCATTGTTTTCCTGGTTACGGAGAGGACAGAATACTTCTCCAAACCGAAGTACAAGGGCATTCCTGCTTAAATTTTTTTGTTGAAGGAGAGCCTAAAAGAGCTATATATGAGTGTGAGAAAAAGTTCGTGCAAACTAAAGGACAATGCTTGCATAAGAATAAATAAGTATAAGCCATCTGCGAAAGAATTTAAAGATACTAAAAAGGGGGTTCTAACCATCAGAGGAATGAGATTTTTTCACAGCCTGTGAACTGGAAAGAAAACTGCCTCATTTTAAGGTGTTATTGTGCAACTTATGAAGAGAATGATGTAATGCTGGCAAACTATGTGATAGGGTGCAAGAGTTCCAGAGGACTCTGCGTGCCCCTCACAATTCTTAGCACATACCTTGAAGCACATAAAAAAACAAAACTACTGATTGTAACAGAAGTGTTTGGTTTCAACAGATTGTCAACATAAGTAGCAGTTTTGAAGCACAGATACTTCCATTTTGTCTGGATCTGCTCATCCCATCTTTAGTTTGCACAGAATATTCCAAGAAGAGTTACTAGTATTTGTGAAAGACAGCTTAAAATGGCTGATTTTTCATGGCAAGGAAAGACTTTTTAAGATAAAAGTTTTCTTTTTTCGTGAAAATACTTGCCTGTAGCTCTGCGAATTTTGCTTGTAACTTCTTAGCTTCTCTCTTAACTTCTCACAACAGAAAATCAGGCCTGACTTTGTATCCTATTTGTGACATTGGGGAAATCTGTTTTTTAATTCTGTATGCAGTCTTCCCTCCCTTGATTTTGATTAGGTTTAATTAGGCTTTAACCCTCCACATTCAAGGCAGGTTGAGTTTTAGTTTTACAGATGCTTCTGTTTGACCATAGGCAGAGCAAATATTGCTTTGACCTTGTTTTTTCCCAGTGTCCTCCCTATGTTGTTAGATAAAGTCAGAAGAAGATTTTAAAGGTTGAAAACATACAAGCAGTTTTTCTTAAGCTCCATCTATATCTCCTTTCTATTTTCTTTCCATTTTCATTTTTTTCAAGAGGGGTGACAATTTGAAATCATCTTTTCAGCCCTTGCCCATCTAAAAAGGATGAGTGGCTTTTATTTGTGACAAAGTTATTGCAATCCTTGCTGGTTACCCTTTCAGTTACCCCTTGCTGGAAGTTACCCCTTAGGTCAAAAAACTACAGTGGTAGCAAAGTGGTAAAACCACAGGGGCTTCCATGATGGATAATGCCAGGTTGTCACTTGAGTTATAATGTGTAGCAGATTCTTTACATTAATTATTAGATATTATATGCCTAACTCCAAACTTCTTTCACAGGGAGCATTGGAGCATTGGACCATTACCACCTTAGCCACTGTTTAGAGGTTTCAAGTTCCAGAGGGCTGTTCAAGTGCCCTAATAGGATGATGAAGGGAGCAGCAGTCCAACATTGCTCTGACAAACAGGACACCCATATGGCACTGTTCCTGAGCCTTTCATGGTAGAAATGGGAAATTTACAAAGGCTAATCCTCCTGTTAGTTATAATAGCAGAAGATGTAGTTAAACAAACCTGTTATTCTCAAAAAGATGAGCAGCTTTGTCTCACTACACCTTTGCCTACAACACCTAGAAAAAAGAGTATTTGTCAGAAAGGGACCAGTGAAAGTTGCCTTAAAGTTCACTTAATGGTTCATAATTTCTTCTGTTGCTTAAGGTGGTACAAGGTTGAATAGCACCAAGGTCAGTTGCTTGATTTCCAGCAGGTACCTGGGTGCATTGTGCTGGTCTTTCTCTTCACTGCAAGCACTGGGAGCCTTGAGTAGCAGGAAGCACAAGTTCCAGGGTGGCAGTGGAGCTTTTGCTTCATATTGAAATCCCTGAGAGTATCTGTCTGCAGCTGTAATTTTAATTATATAGGATGATCCTCTGCCTTTTACAGAGCAACTACTCAGATTTTAAAAGGAGTCTGGAGACTTCAGGGGACAGGCAGGTTAAATTATAGTTATTATCAGGCAGCTATTTCAAGATATATATTGCCCTCTGAATAGCAAATCCCCCACCCCCATGAAACACAAACAAAACTAAAAGTTTACTTGTCCTTCCAGAATTGTTCTGTCATTCAGCTCACAACTTGCAATTTCCAGCCCTTCACCTCAATACTTTCTTTTGCTTTGGTGAAAGACTAATTATAGGGGTGGGTTGCTAAACACTTCCTAACATAAAAGGTCCTCATAGCCTTCTCCACTGCACAGTGTAAGGCTGGACTTGCATGACTGCCCAAGCCATGCTAGCACACTGCTGAGAAGGGCTTGCCTCCTGCATGAGTATCTGGAGAAACATGGGCTATGTTCCTTACTGCCACAGCTCTCTCATTGTACTCTATCAAGGCAGTGTATCCTTCTCCTGGGCATCCCAGAACTGGGATGAGCATCTGTCCTTCTGAAAGTCAGCAAAGAGACAACAGGCTTGTTGTAACCACTGTTCTGGAGCTTGGTTCAGGTGCTGACCCATCTTAATATAGCAGTTCAGAGACATTGTACTTCATCAGGTAGATCAGCAGGTGCATCTGCTGCAATTTGGACCTTCCATGGTCAAAGCCCGTTGCTGACACATTTCGAGGGACTGTTCCATTTGCATAAAGTTGGATGTTGAAGGATTTAGGCATCACTGACTGATGGGATTAAGAAGAAATATTTAACAGCTCCCTCATTTGCTGAGCACAGTCTAGCAAATGTGCAGAATTAAACAGGAGTTTTGTGGAAAAACATTATTAGATCCTGTAATTAAAATTGTTTTCCATAATTCATATTTAAATTGCTAGTGGATCTGGAATCTTTCAATCCAGGACAACAACAACAACAAAATCCCCAAAAAAACAAACCAAAATGAACTAGATGCAAGGATGTGATCAGCTGCATTGATGAAGTACATTCACAAATCCCTCTGTCTTTATCCACTACCCACAAGCATGGTTGTCTGCTCAGAAACCCAACCCTCCAGGACTTGTGAAACGCTAAAGATCTAACATTTCATTACATTTTAATTCAACATGCAAGGGAGATTTTTCATTTCCTTCCAAAAGGGAAGGTTTAGCCCAGCCCTCCAGCTGTCAAATGTATGTGATATATAACAATAAGCAGTAAAGTGAGGTGCAAACTGGTCCAGTCTTCAAAATTAGACATCTCGTAGATACACAGAGCTCAGCATTCTGGCCTAATTCACTTTGACAAGGCAGACACTACCCTGTCTGTCCTGACCTGCCTAAGCAAGATCAATATGCATGTGACTTTCCAGCCTTTCTAAGAAATGACTGAGCCTGTTCTTAAGTGTAAATCACTTTTGCTTGTAAGCTATCTGCCCTATCTCTGGCCACTTCTTGTAGGTGTTTTCTTACACTGTTGTGGAATCCAGAGTCTATGGAAGAGGTATGTTAGGATACATTCCTGCCAGTTCACATTACTATCTGTTTATGAACCAGTTATTCATGGATTTGTCTAATCCTTGTTTGCCCCTTCTGATACATATCTTCATATCTATCTTCATTCTATCTTCATAACTGGCTGCAAATTTTAGAAGTTTAATACCCATTATGTAAAAAAAAATACATATTGAACTTCCTGCTAATTTCACTGAGTCTTCTCTTGTTACAGTATTTCAGACTTTGCTAATAACAGTTCTGCAGTTGTTGCTGGTTGACCTCACTTTATCCAGCACTTTAATGGTTTTCTAAGCCTCAGCTTTAGCATTTTAGTTCTCCTTTTCTGTGCCTCTCCAATTACATTATATCTTCTTTGAGCTGAGAAGACCAGAATTGCAGAAAGCACTAAAGGCATGTAGGGGGCCCATGGCCATGTGAAGTGGCAGAATTATGCCCTGTGATGTGTCGTTAGTACCTGTGCTAGTGATGCTCTATGTCCTGAGCTTTTTTGACAGCTGCTGTTCACTGAGCTGTTCATGTCAGAGGTGGTTTCAAAACCTTCTTCCTGAGTTGTAGCTGCAACTGCTGGGTATAATCATAGGTTAGTAGGCTATTACACCTGTTTGTCACACATGTAATCAATCACATTGAACCTTGTCTGCTGCTGGCTCTCTCTGTTTTGCGAGATCCCACTCTCAAAAGCCTCTCCAAGAACTTAGTATCACTCCTACAATTTGACTGATTGGCAATGACCTCCCATCTCCGAGTTCTTAATGAAGATGTTGAATGTAGCTGGTCCTGACACTGACCTCTGTGGACTCTACTACTGTCTCCTTTCTATCCTGAGAAGTGACCTTGATGTCCTGCTTGCTGCTTCTTGTCCTTTAACCAGGCCTAAGTCCATAGAAAGGCTTTTCCTAAACTTTGCAGCAGCTGAGTGTTTTTAATAACCTTTGATGTAGAGCCTTATCAAAGGTGTTTTGAAAATCCATGCATGCTTTGCCTGCTGGATCATCTTTGTTCATATTCATCCCAGCTCCCTGTGGGACACCACTGAACTGATAGAGTGGGATCCTTCTTACAGGAGCTTTTGTTTACCACTCTGCTCAGAAAGATTCAGACTGGTTTTCTCCATGCTTTATCAGCTTTCTGGCATAGTTGCTCTTTTTAACAATAGTGATACACCTGTATGCCTTCAGACTTAGGTGAATGCCATTCCTAGTAACATGAACAACTTACTTCTCTATGTGTTTGAGAAAAAAAGCTTTTTCCCTTCCTGTAATCCTCTAACATTTTCTGTTTCAAACTTTATTTCTTATTCAATAAAATCCCTCTCAGTTCTGTGAGAGTGGAGGTTTACACAAATGCTGCAAACCCTGTAAACCAGATTTCTCTCTTAGATTAGGCATTCTTGTGAGTGGCCTGCAAGCACTCCTTCTGCACTTCACCTTTTATGCACCAATTTGTGCTGTAGTAGCAGCTCATATGTGACAGACCTAGTGCACTGAGATTTATAATGGGGCACTCCTCTTCAAGTCAGTGGGAATTCTGCAAGAGTACATAAAGTCCCCAGTAGAAAAAATCCAAGCAAACTTCAGCTTGTTCTCCAAAGTTTCCCTTTTTAGCCAAAGAGGAATATCTCTGTCCTTAGTTGTCATGCTTAAGACCTGTCTGACTGCACTCCCCAGCCTGTGCTGCAGTAGACTCACCTGCTTCACAGGAATACCAGTCAGGGCCTCTGCTGGGTGTCTTGGATGCTTCCACTTCAAAACCTTGCACCACTTCATGGCACGGAGCACTCCGACTTGGATCTGAAGTAAAATTTCCAGCTTTAAGCTGGTAGTTCAAGTGGCTGGGATAGGTATGAGGTTGAAGCATTTGGCACATCCCTGCTGTGAGAGAGTCTGCCCGGGACATAATCAGCTCCATCTAGTCTTCAGGAAAGTGCTGATCCAGTGGGTTGTTTTCATCCTTGTTTTGTTTGTTTGTGTATTTTTGTAAGCATGCCAGTTTTAATGACTTTCTGAGGGCTCCCTGCAAGAATAAATCATGTCATGGAGAACTTTGCTTAGAAAAAAGACACCAAAGTAGATTCTCCATTACTGGCCTGAAAGCTTCCAAGGAGACTGGCTGGGTGTGAGTGATGGTGTCTGACAGTGAAATTTGGGTGCTAACTCAGATTTAAGTGTATACTCACCCCCATTATGTGCCCAGAAATCCCCCGGAGGTAGAACTGAGGGCAAAAGTGGAGTTCTCGTTTCTGCACACCCTGAAGCAGGGTCCAGAATATTTTTGGACACAGAGCTGGAGTTGGATAAGGTGCCTGCCCAGAAAAGGTATCAGCGCACACAGACAGTGCCACAAAGGCTGTGTTTTCCTGTGACTGCAGTCCTGGGAAAGGGAGGCAGGAATGAAAGGCTGGGCATGGGATTACAGCCTTATTGCCTATGGTTGTCCTCTGCCAGTTTATGCTGTGGAGGGCCTGGGGCCCCCTTGAACCTTTTGCTCACCATAATCAGCACTTTTTCTGGCTACAAATAGTCCTTCTGGTGTGTGAGTCATATTTGGGATTGTTAAAACCTCTTTGGTGAGATGGACTGTGCATGCATTAGGGGTATTTGATCTAGACTGTAAGTGGGTGGGAGGGAGGGGGTTGAGAAGCATTTGAAACATTCGGGAGAAAAATGCAGGTAATAGAAGGTTAATCCAGTTTTCCCCTGAATGTCGGCTTTGTTATGTAGTATATGCTCAGCTTATGCAGTGCCTTGGCAGAACAGCCCAGATCCACTCAACCACAGTCATCATTATCCCTTCCTACTCCTCTGCCTTTACGTACCCTCGGGCATCCCCTTTTTTGAGCTTCACTACTGGAATCTTCTCCACAGGTTGGTAGGGCAGGTTCAGGGTGTTGGGAGGCTTTGTTTCCATGGCAGCGGGGCTCCTCTGCTCCCAGACTGCAGCTCAGGAGGAGATAGGAGGGGAGAACAGGAGAAAGTCATTAAATGTGCCAATTAGTATGCAGGGCCATGGCTGCTGTGGTAGGCAGTGCTTGCAAAGACAGTCAGCAGTTAGGGGTGCCCCTGCTGTAGAGCGCACCCAGGGAAGATGGAGTTGCGGGCATTTGCCTACAGCAGGCAGGAGCTGAAGGGCAGATGCTGTTGGCTGGGGCAGAAAGGAGGGTACCACACCTGTCACATACCCGTTGTCTTACAGATGAGCTCTCTGGCATCATTCACACCCTGCAAGCTAAATGCCGCAGAAATAGGGAAGTTCCTAATTTCCTGTTGGGCATAAACAAGGACAAGAGTTACGCATTCTGTGCATATGAAACCAGTCAGATGCCATTCTTCAGGAGAACTGCAGAGAAGGGAAAGAGAATGGGAACTTAACTCAGATGAAGATATGGTATTTTCTCTGCTGCGACTTAGCTTGTAGTGGGTGCCAGGACGTGACTTTTGGAAAAGATGCAGCTTGGAGACCAGGGTGCATTTTTATGGGAACAGATGAAAGGGCTCTGCTAGATTCCAGTTGTGATGCTGAGAAAGATGCTGCCCCCTCCTGTAGAGCATCCAGTTTCTGTTGGACATAGTCTTTTTCTTCATTTCTAGGCCCAATCTCTTTTGGCGTTTGGTGGGGTTTTTTTTGTCTTTCTGGGTTTTTTTTTGGTTGGCTGATTTTTTTGGAGTTGGGTTTGTGGGGCATTTTTTGGTGAGGCTTTTTTTTTTTGGTGTTTGTTTTTTTTCTTTGTTTGTGTTTATTTATTTATTTATTTTTCTGTTCCGTTAAATGGTTGCAATACTTAATCTTGCGCTGACCTGATTTCAGTAAAAGCTGCACGTATTTTATGCAGCTGTAGAGGAGCTATAAATGTTTTGAGGTATTTCTGAATAAACAATGCAGTGTGACAGAGATTGTTAGGGGGATTAATTCTGTTGTGATATAGATGTGCTAAAATATTTAATCTCTAAAAGGAAAACATTCTAAGTATTCTAATTTGACTTTGCTGCTGCTATTTCAGATTTTTATTTTCTTTTTAACAACTGCTGAACACTTTCTTCCACCATTTCACTGTTCATGGAAAGAATTTGCTTAGAGAAATTTCAGGGGGATTTGCCTATTAATCATTTTGTTGTGGTTTGTTTCTGTTTAGGCTGTAAGATAATCCATTTCCTTCCCAATATATCTTTGTTCCCTATAGCATGTTCTAGTGCTTTATCTGGGATCCAGTTGTTTTGAGAGTTTATTGATCTTGTGTGAAGCTTTGTTTGTTTTCACCTGTGCATTCTCTGTAACACGTGCCTTCTGTCAGTGTATATCTTGAGTATCTAAGTTATACATGGAGCAGTTTCGAGCAGGGGAAGAATTCCTCCAGGAATTACTCCTAGAAGTGATAATTGAAATAATTTAAAGAGTAGTGGTATTGCATTGAGCTGCTCATCATGGCCCTGCCAACCTGTCAGTGTGCCAAAGCACCCAGTGCCTGAAACACACTGGGAATCCCCTGAATGTTAGGCTTCCTCATACTCAAGGAGGTGCCACTGTCTGCAGCAAGTTGCCCTCTAAATGCATAACATTCCCTCCAACGCTCCAGCAGCAGACACTGCTGAGATTTTTCTTAACAGACCTCTGACGGTCTTTGTTTTGCTTTGTTTTGCTTTGTTTCGCATTGGCCAGAACCAGTTTGGACAATGTGTAATATCAAAAACCATGTTGTAGAATATGTGACCTAAATTGAGTAACAGTCACTTTTTTTTTTTTTTTAATTATCTGAGGACATTTTGGTTTAAGTTTCCTTTCAAACTGAAATCTTTTGGGATCATCTGGCTGTTTTGTTTTGCTGGAAAACACCAATATTTTTTGTTTTGCAATTTCTTTCTCAAAACTGCTCCAAATATTTCATTTTTTGAAAATGTTCAGTACTTTTGCCTGATACAGAATCAAAAGCATTTCAAAATACCAGTAATTCCCACAAAGAGCATAACTGCCTTTTGACCACTGTGATTTCATTGACTAGACTAACAAGGCTACTGTAGGTAGCCTAGGGAGAAGTCTGCATAAATCAGTTTGGATTTCTTGGGTAAGAGAAGTTTAAAGGGAGATGTTCCCAGTCTAGAAGTAAAAGGTGAACTTTTCTCCTGCCTTGTTGAGTTTTATTCTGTTTATCTCATTCTCACATTCTTCTGCTTCTGATACATCTGAATCACGATGTATTAACATGATAAAAAAGTCAAAAGTTACTGTGATTCTTCTATCAGTCTTTAGACTAAATACAACCATCTCTTCCTTTACGGAGGTAATTATTCTCTCTTCTTTATATTGGCAATACAGAACAAAAAAAATCTAGGGCTCAGTTCCGCATGGACTACTTCTGGCTAGTATGGCACAATATAAAAATATTATCCATTTCTTTCAAATAGTACAAAAAGGTTGAATTCCAGAACCTGCATTCCAGCTCATGCTTACAGATGCAGCTTTAGCTGTAATTTAAGTTAGTGCATTTTTCATTTTTTTAGTTATAATTAATGTTAACAGTGATAGTATTTTATAGTATTATCATAGTATATTATATATATTTTATAGTAGTATCATAGCGATAGTATATTATAGTATAGATCAAATATTACATTTTAATATCTTTAAATAGTAAAAATATGGATAATATTAATACTAACAAGATTTTTCCATTATTATATCATGCTAAAATTAGTTATTCTGGAGATGAACTTGTGGCAAATATGTTATAGTGATTGACATCCATCCCAGTGCTAATAATCAGCAGAAAGTGTATAGAAGTTCTTCCCTTGCCCTCCAGCTGAGAGCATCATGAGCAACTTTTACAGCATGGCCTTGGCATGGCCCCACGGAGATTAATTTCAGCCTTATGCTAAAGAATAATCATGGAATATAAGACTTGGACAGAAATAACAAATATATTTACAGGTGCTGAACTTGTCAGTTGTGTATTTCAATTTAGGCTTTTCAGAGGACAAGGACATGGATAGGAATGGTAAAGAATTGTTGACCCAGTGCTAGAGGTTGAAGAAGAAATGTCTGGTGCAAATGCAGGATGACCAAATCTTGTACTCTCCTGCAAGACAGAACACAAATGCATTAACTGTTTTGGAGGGAGCTCCCTGTGGTGGCAGACGTAATCCCAAGACCCCTTGAAATCTGGGGTCAGTCTGCATGCTGTAGGTCTTTCTCCAAACCTCTGCCTGAGTTTCACCTGAGGAGAGTCCACAGGCTCGCCCAGAGAGACTGTGCTCCCTACCTCCAGGGAAAGCCCTATTTCTGGTGGTGACAGATGAAAAGCACAGTTTCATCAGGGCTTTCTGACAGCTGCTTACAACCTGTGAAATCCCCCAGGAGTCAGTAGAAGTTGCCTTGTCTCGTACCAGTAAGGGCCTGTGGGGTCCTTCAGGGCAGGAGAAACCTGTCTCTCTGTTTTCTTAGAGAAGGTTCCATTTCTGCCTTACTCTTTTATTCCCTACCCCTCTCTTATGGAGGAAAACCAAATGAGAAGGATGCTGCAATTTTTGTGTCCTAGATGCTGGAAAGGTGAAATAATATTTATTACCTGAATATTGTGTTATTTTCAACAGCGTCATTTTGAATATTGCATTCTTTCCCTGAAGCAGAGAAGGGTTGAGACTTCTCACAACATGGCAGTGTTTTGACCATAGGCCCCTTTATGCAGGCGGTTGTTAACATTACTGGGTATTTACCAAAATAACTGAAAGGCTCATGAAAGACTGGGGCTGAAAGAGTCTTCTCTGGCTTCAGCCCATCCATAAGGGGACTGAGTGCAGTAAGTAAGAAGGTTATGTAGGACCTGGTGCTCACATGGCTGTGTGTTTGCTTACTGGAGATGCGATAGGGGGCTGACTGGTCATAGGTTCCTGCATGCCCTGGTCTGCTTGTGACTATTTTGCTTTTTTCTCAGCTCCTGTTCACTTTCTGTGCTCCTCCTAACCCCTCACCCTCTTTTCTCTTCTGTTCGTATTTGTCTTGATTCCTTTCCCCATATCACGGGGCTAGGCTGTTGTGTTGTTTTGTTCAGTAGATGCTTCTTCATTAAAGTGCTGCTGCTGAGCCTAAAGAAGTCCTTATTTGAATAAGTGCCCATCAGGGGAAGTAACCCATATTCAGTTTGTTTAACAGGGAAAGTTTTCCCCTACTTACTTTGTCTAGGGCCAAGACAGTCTTGGAGGCAATAACTTCCTTCTGCCATTATTGTGTCACACCTGTCACAGAGGGACATGGACGTTGGGTAGCTGTCTGACCTTAAAGAGTGAGAAGTTGGATTGAATTTTGTTCAGAAATTGTCAGACTTAATTCCTGTCTCCTATAAGCATGGTCTCTATGAGCTCACATACGATACTCATAGTTACCTTTTCAAAACAGGCAGAGAAAGTAGATGTGGCATTATTTGGGGGTTTCAGATGAATAACTCACATTTGACTACTTCCCTAGCTCAACAGTTCTCGCAGAAAACTGGAGGCACCTCTTGCTTTCCAGCAAAGGTATCATAACAGTGAGATCTCAGTACAACTTAAATAGAATCATAGAATAGTTAGGGTTGGAAAGGACCTTAAGATCATCTACTTCCAAACCCCAGCCATGGGCCCAGACACCACACACTAGGGAATTTACTATCATGCTATAAGTATTATTCTATGTGACTAGATGTAAGCTGCATGTCAAAATTAAGTGGCACACATTTTGTGATGGAGTCTTCATGATTTTCCTTTAATCCTGTTTCTTCACTACCTAGTTTATGGTTCTCAGCAGTAGAATACCAAATCACTCGTACAGGGATAACTATGTAAAGCCTTCAAAATAATGGAAAAGCAAATTAAAGTGATCAAATACACAGTTCAGCAACATAGGGAATGTTAATTTAAAATGTCAAGATTCATATGGAATTGTCATGCTAGCAAGGCGCTCTCTTTTGACAGTGTTAGCTAGCCATTGATAAGCCAACTGGTAAAATGAACATAAGACCTGTGTAAACACTCACTTTAAGATATGGAAGGCTGGGGCATTCACTAAGAATGGGTCTGTTGACCTGTGTTGACTCATTGAGAATGAAGTGGTTTCTAAACTCAAAATCATTATGGCAGGATGAAGTTCCTTTCAGGAGAGAACTTAGTCATGCATCTGTTTTTTTTAACAAAAGCCTCTTAGCTAGGTTGATGACTGAAGTGTCTTGGAGGGGAACTCCTATCTAGTAGAGAGGAAAGGAAAATAAAATGGGGCTGCAGCCTAAGTATGGGGTCAAAGCTAATGGGAAGTCCAGAACCACACCCTTCCTGTGGGCTGCAGTGAACCATAAAATGAAACTATCCTAATGGATACAAGATCCAGGGATGTTTTCAATGTAAATAACCACGAAGGCCAGAATACAGGGTTAGGTGAAAGTGACAGCTTAATACACAGAAAGAATAATAGATTTGTCTGGCAAGAAAACAAAGATAACTGTATACTAAGGCCTGAAGCACATAACATTTTAATAACAACATCAAGTGCATTTGAGAATACTCTGTGTGGATCACCCTAAGCATGTCCAAAAGGTTTTGTAAAGTGGCATAACTTTGAAAGGAAATACAGACTTTATGGAACAATATTTCAAAAGTTTTCACCTGAAGCAGATGGAAAACACTCTGAAATACAGAATTACGAACAGTATTAAAGCTATAGAAACCCACTGTTGTATAACCAAGTTAAAGTGCAGCTGTTATGATGAGCCCATTTGTAATTTTTTTCAAGTGGCTAGGAAAAATATTATTATGTGTATGTACTGCAAGGGTGTGTAGGAGCCTCACGTAGATCAGGATTTCATTCACCTAGGCATTATAGAAGCATAAGTCAAAAAACTACTGCCAGCCTAATTTAAATATGACTTGGTTTAGCACCAGATTTTCACAGAAATTGATGTGGACTCCTAGCCTGAAGTATTCCTGAACTGTCCAAAACATCGGGCCTGTCAAAACTCTCAGAACACCTCCTCCCCCCCCAAAAAAAAAGTTGAAATATGTTGTCTTAACAATACAAGACATTCATTTCCCACTTGGCTTATTTTGAATGTCTCCAGGACCTCCTTGCATCTAGGCAACTTGGAAGCCTGGGAATGCTGCATGTAAGATTTATACTGAAGATCATACAGTTGACCTGCACTTTTAACAATAAGAGATCTCAAAAAAGAAATAAATTACTGCCCTAACTTCTTGATGTAAAATTTCAACCTGCTTAAAAAAAAAAAAAGAGCATCTAACCTTTGAGTTCTCGTTTTGCTGCAGATCCTACTTTTGTTTGAGCAGTGAAACTAGAATTACCTTCATGCATTGATTTTGAATTAATTACATTATTACAGCAGTGCAGCAACTAGAGGACTCAATGTTCCATACATTTTTTATTCATCCGGACAAAAAGGTGAGCATGCAAGGGGAAGGAAGCACCTCAGAGCTGTATGGTTACAGTAAGGAGTAGCTTCATCCTAGGAGGAGGTAGAAGATTTTCCACAATGCTCCCTTGAAGCACTGGAAAATATGTGCTAGAAATGCAGTTACAGTAGGTGTAGTTGTGGGTTTCTTTCCCACTCACCTCTTCTCCTTTGTCCACACACCACTAGCATTTGGTGAAGGATGTGAGGAGTATTTTGCACAATCTATGGTGTGACATGGGAATCTGTATCTATTAAATCTTCAGAGACCCTTTACCTGAAATGCAGTAGTGCTGATTCAGAATCCTAAATCCTTTTAAAGATTGCTGTGCTCTTCCTCTGTTCCCCAGGCTCACCTAGTAATGAGCATGTTCAACAGGATTTATGTCAGAAAGCCAAACCACCATTCTGATGACATGCCATCAAGGAATAGATCCACCCAGGAAAACTTTAGGGGGGCATTTCTTACTAGACTGACACTTTCTGTAAATGCTTGCATGTCAAGAGATTATCTGGCCTCATTTTAGAGGCAGAAGGAAAGATACCTCAGCATCACAGACATAATTTACAGCTCACTGTTGGTATTAAATAAACGTAGTCATGTATTCCAGGAACTATTGCATACACAACACAGTGTGATGTTTCCAAATGGAAAATGACAGTGCTGAGGGGTAGAAACAGGCACTGAAAAGAAAGAAGAAAAAAAACCCAATATAAAACCTAAAACCAAATTTGTGGTTCCAAGCCCTCTGCTGGTGTAAATTCTCCCTTTACAACAGTGATGAAATTCAGGCAAGAGCTACACAATGATTTCATCATGGCTTGGGCCGCACTTTGTCTTTTGTGTCCAAGAACAATACGTTAATCATGCTTCTTATCAAATTCTACATATGAATTTTCTGCATATGAATTTGATAAGAACAATTTAGTTTTTGCAAGCTCCAGGAATGGGTAATTTTTTAACTTTTTTTTTTCTTTGGCAATAGCAGTTACTGGTATTTTTAATGATCATATTTGCGTGTTGCTTGATGGTGCCACATTTCAAAACAAATACCTGTTTCAACTCACAGAATGATGTTGTGGTACAAGTAAGGAGACCAAACTAGAATTCATGGAAGTAAAACAACAGATTTTTTTTTTTTTCTGTTCAATTTTACTGAATTTTTTCTCATGTTTTCTAGTTTATGTAAACAAATTATGTCCCAGAAAAACTGAGAAGCAGAAAACACCACCACGACTGTAGAAAGGAAGGAAAATAAGCAAAGGACCTTGCCATTGCCTTGTTTATTAGCATCTGGGGGAGAAAGGGAGAGGCTATCTAACAAAATTGAAAGAACTGGAATACCTGAGACATTTCAACTAAAAAATGTGGTACTTACATGCTGTGTACATTATAGATAAACTTTTGTGGCTCAGAAGGGAGAAGTAAACCTACAAGCCTCTGCTGCTCCCCTCTTTTCCTGTAATGTAATTTGACATGACCAATAGAGATCAGGCATGCTATGTTAACCTACAGTAAATCTGAAAAAAAAAAGAAAGTGGTTTTCAGTAAAATATGGGAAAAGGTTGTGATCTCTAGTAGTTGAGAAACAGCTTCAGACTTGACGTCAGGAGTGAAGATTTCCCAGTGAACACAAACTGACTTATGTGGTATGATACTTGGCTTTCAGATCCTGCGCTTGAGTAACTGCTCCTTGTTCATACTGAGTGTGCAGTTCAGCTAGCGTATCACCACACCACACATCAAACCCCCTATTTAAAAAAGCAATCAGAAGTTAGGATTTCAGCTGTGATATAGACTTGTAGAGGCCAGTTTTCCACTGCATATCAAAGGGGGTTTTTAAAAACCTCCTTGGCCCTGGTAGCCCAGGCTACTTGGGATTAATATAAAAGTGGAATTCAATATTTTGTAAACTGTTTGCTTTGAAAATCAGAAAGGAGGTAACTATAGTTCCTTTAATAGAGCTTTGCAAAATTGTTTTGCTGTTGACTTAGACACAGTAGATGATCATCCCAGAGCCTGTGAAGATTTTAACATGAGTTGTTCCAGCTGCGTGTCTGCTGGTATCTGATGCTTCTTTTCATCCACTGGTACAACCAGCAGACAAACACTCAGATATGAAAATATGGTAGGCTACAATTGATACAGTGATAATTTTTTGTAAAGCAAAATCTAGGACTTCACATGAGCTCAATATTCTGAGTTGCAAGTTTTGCTGCTGGAGTGATCAGTAACTGTATGGTATGGCATAAATTGATATGGCACATTAGGAGAATAAAAGGTGTTTTAGAAAGGAGAAGCCATCTGTTTCAATGTGCCAAGTCTGCTCTGGTTTACAGTAATCTCAACTTCCTGCTTTTTTCACCAGCATCCTGAATTCTCACCTTCAGAAACAGATCTAGATGTCCCATGAATTAGTTGAAATACACTGTTGAAGTTGTCTTTCTTTTCAATTTATACAGTATACTTCCGATTCTTTTCACTTAGATTATCATTTATTGCTTAACATTAGAAGTTTTTCTCATTTTGAAGTAAAACAAATGATATTTTAAAGGAACAGACTTCTTTTTATCATTCATACAAACTTCATCCTGGGACACTGAAGAGCTGTAATCCACTACTTTTCAGTGCTGCAGATTTCTACTCAGCTTTCTTCCTGTCCCTGTGACAGGAGACATTTATTTTAATCAGAGATGTGAATCATATCTCCTTCTTTATAACACTCATCTGATCTTACCTCCAGGGCACTTCATCTTCCTTTCATGGAAGAGTAAGCACTCTGTAATGCAGTAACTACTACAGTTTATTAATTATCCTGTACGTGTGGCTGACCCAGTATGATACTATGTTGTGTAAAAAACAACAATAGACGCAGTTTCTATATCCTTTCACCTTTGCATTTGAAAAGACCTTTGGAAGATGCTGAATTGTAAGATACATTAGCTCCTTCACCTATTTTAATTTCACGTGGTATCTCTCCTTCATTCCACCCTTTTGGCAAATTGTGTCTAGATCTCCATAAGCATTGCTAGGAAGTTTGATAAGAACTGCATATTGCAATGTGTGGCCCATCTACATAGGAATGTAGAAGTAACTTCTCCAAAGGCTCCTCTAGTCCAGGAACCTGTCACCAGTGAGAAACCAGTTCCTGCAGGATAGTACAAAAAAAGTTAAGCATATAAAGCACATCTTAATATTTCCTTCATGTACTTTCTTAGCCTCCAGCGCTCTGGAGCTCAGTTGCTTCCTGGACCAGAGATGGTATCTTTGTTTTTGATAGTCCTTGTCAGATTTTATCCTCCATGTGTGTGTTTAATCACTTTCTGATCTCAGGTAACCCTTAGGGGTTAGCAGTATTTTGTGGCAAGGAGTTCCACAAGCAATTATATGTTATGTGACATGGTTACTCTGTTTCTTATGAACCTGCCATTTGCAAATTCCTTATGTTGTCTTCTGGTTCTAGCGTTATGTGAAGGTGTTTGATCGCCACACTGCTCATGCTTTCATAGAAACTAATAAGAATAATTTTATCTCCAGTGACACAAAGCTGACACACAATATTGAACTGATGCTGCACAAGGAAAGAGAAAATTTAAAGTGTAATAGATTTTGCTCTAGATATTGTTTCAGTTTTCTGACAAGACCACTGGTGGAATTAATTAATAGACATAAGCCCCTTTGAATAGAGATGAAGTAAAACAGGGTTAAAAGTGAAAATGAAAGGACATATCTTTAGCTATTGGCTAGTAATTTGCCTTATTCATAATTCAGTAACCTCGTGCTAGAGTGGTATGTCTTGTTATGACTGTGAAAATGATGTATTGCTTTTCAGCAAGTGGACATGGCAGGACTGATGATATTTTAAGAGGAGACATTGACTTTGTCTGCAAGGCCAGGGCAATGAAGAAATGAAAATAACAATTATTGATTTTTTTCTTGTGCTGAGAAGAGTATTTGCCAACATTTTATGAGGGGGAAAGAGCAGATGTTCACCAAGAGAGGAGAGGTTTTCAGTTTTAGCAATAAAACATGATAATTTTTGCAGAGAACATCTCTTTGCAGTTATATCATCCTGAGATGGGAAAACAAGTCAGAAGACCCAAACATAAATAGCGAAAACTACCCTGAAATGCTGTAACCCTGCAAGTATACAAGATGCTTTTTTAGGAAAGGGTGAACAAATGGCTCAAAAGGTACATCTCCATTCCAATTTGACAAACTAAGATCCAGATGTGTTAAAGAGACTGGTTATATACTTGTCACAGAAAAGTTAATTTAAGCATATGTTGAATTGTGTTGCTGCTTCCAAGACTGCCACCCTGAACTGCAAAATGTCTGAGATCGCAGGGCTCTGGAGAGATGGAGCAGTCAAGCCAGCCATGCCATTGGGCAAGATCAGGGCTGGAACTCATGGGTCAGTCATTCGGGTTCACTGGGCTTGCAAAGTAAAAAGATTACTTTTATCCTGTTGGCAGAAAAAGCATTACTAGTCTTTAGAGAATATACAAAGCGCTGTGACACATTACTGCAATGTCACTCTGTAGGAATCGTGGGAACCTGGGAACACTGAACATAAATGAGGAAGTCTCTCTTCCAAAGATGTGCAGTTTGTTGCTGTGCTTTTTACTGCATGAATTCAGAGCAATCAACTACTTTAAGACAGAAATCTGAAAGAAAGGGTGAAATGGTTATGTAATGCAATGCCAGCAAAAACTGGGGGTTGGATTTGACATCCTCTCCAGGAGTGCTGGATGCTCTCCAAACATGGCCACTAGCATTCAGCAGGAACAGACTCCCTGTTTCAGCTAGTCCCTGTCCCATCCATGCAGCATCTTATGGTGTGGCTCTGGAGCTTCAAAGCCCTGTTCATATTCTTGTGGTTTAGCACCCTCCAGCATCTAAGCCCCACAGAGCCACTTGCACCCACTCCAGTGGGATGGGGGAAAGAATCACAAGGGTAAAAGTGAGAAAACTCGTGGGTTGAGATGAAGACAGCTTAACAGGTAAAGCAAAAGCTGTGCACAGAAGCAGAACAAAACAAGGGATTCATTCACCACTTCCCATCAGCAGGCAAGTGTTCAGACATCTCCAGGACAACAGGGCTCCATCTCACATAATGGTGACTTGGGAAAACAAACACCATCACTCCAAAGTCCCACCTTTCTTCTTCTTCCCCTGCTTTTGTTGCTGCCCATGACATTGTATGGAATATTCCATGTCAGATGTCCTGGCTGAGTCCCCTCCCAACTCCCTGTGCATCCTACCACCAGCCTACTCACTGGTGGTTTGGGGTGAGGAGCAGAAAAGCCCTTGATGCTGTGCAAGCACTGCTCAGCAGTAACTAAAACATCCCTGAGTTATCAAAATTCTTTCCAGCACAGATCCTAAGCATAGCCTCATACTAGGTACTATGAAGAACATTAACTCTATCCCAGCCAAAACCAGCACATTGCCCACCCCCTCTTATGTACTATTAACATTAAGCTCAGGTCCAGTACTGTCTAATACATTCTCATTACCTACAACTGCCCTTTCCATCCTCAGGGATATTACACATGTATCATTCCCATTCCTATGGACCACCCCTGTAAAATGTCTGCAAAATGTCCACATGCGTCCACAAAATATCCACTGAGTATTTAGTCAATGACTTTGGGCTCCATCTGTTATGGTGGTATATCAAAACAGGAGAGATGTTGTTGTGTGGAGTTACTGGGTACCAAAGCCAGCTCTTGTCAGGTCACGATTGCATTTTCACTGCTTCTCATAAGGTTAATCTTCCATTGGTTCATGTGGTTTCTACTATAGTAATTCTTCCAGTATGCAACTGAAATAATGGGTTACAACAATTTAAAGCTATATCTGTTACATTCTCCACCCTTGGCCCCTTTAGTCCAGATTATTGGGTTTAACGTTGCAATGACTAGTAGCAAGTGGTACCACCATAGGAATTCCTGTAACATGCAAATCCAGTCCTGTGTTACAACAGTTTAAAGGTATTCCCATTACAATCTACATCCCTGGTCCCTTTGGACCAGACCGTTGTATTTAACATCACAATGAATACCTTCCCTTGCCCGTGTTTTTATCCACAGACTGCAGTCCCTTGGGAGTGTGTCTGTTCCGAGTGGAGCCTTATCTGTGAGCCACAGTCTCTTCAGTGGTATAGAGGCTGCAGCATAGACTTGTCAACAGCCATGGTTACTTTGGGGTGTATCTGTTCCAGTGTGGCCTTTTCCATGGGCCACAACGCCTTTAGCAATACAGCTGCTCCAGCACGGCCTCATGCACAGCCACCGATGCTTCAAGGTGTACCTGCTGCAATATGGACTTATACTTGGTTCATGACCCCTTCAGAGCTAGACCTGCTCTGGTAGAGACATAACCATGACCACAGGTGATTCAGGGTGTCGTGCTCCTGTACAGATTCATCCATGGGTCATAGTCCCTTTGACTGAAGTTCCAGCCTGTCCAGTTCAGCAGCACAGATATAGCAGCAATGTCCTGGCCATCTGCCAGGCCAGGCGTATGGACATTCCTGTTAGCAAAAAACCAATGTTCCCAGTCTAACAGAGTAAGATGAGAAGCAGTACAGCCCTACAAAAAGGGTAAAAATTAAAAACAGCCACTAATAAGCACACGACTTGTACAAAGGAAGCTAAGCAAGCCCCATGGCAAGCACAGGAGCCCACCAATTAACAGCTAAACAGCAATAACAGCTATAAATTTGATGTAGCACATTGCAATCAAATCTGTTTTTAACTTGAACCCTTTGAGCCCCCTGTTGGGCACCAGAATGGACTGTCATGGTTTAACCCCTGCAAGCAGCTAAACCCCACGCAGCCCTTCCCCTGCCAGGGGAATGGGGAAGAGAATCGCAAAGGTAAAAGTGAGAGAATTCATGGTTTGAGATAAAGACAGTTTAACAGGTAAAGCAAAATCTGCACATACAAGCAAAGCAAAACAAGGAATTTATTCACCCATCAGCAGGCAGGTGTTCAGCATCTCCAGGACAGCAGGGCTTCATCTTAAGTAGTGGTTACTTGGGAAAATAAACACCATCACTCCAAATGTCCTGCCTTCCTTCTTCTTCCCACAGCTTTTATTGCTGAACATGATATCATATGGTATGGGATATCCTTTGAGTTAGTTGGGGTCAGTGGTCCTGGCTGTGTCCCCTCTCAACTCCTCATGCACCCCCAGTCTGCTCACTGGTGGAGTGAGAGGCAGAAAAGGCCTTAACTCTGCATAAACATCTGCTCAGCAGTAATTAAAATATCCTGGAGTTATCACACTCTTGTCAGCACAAATCCAAAACATAGCCTCATACTAGGTACTATGAAGAACATTAACTCTACCTCAAACAAAGTTGGCACACATGCCCTCAGCACCACAGTGTTGCTATGGTGAGAGTGAGTTGCACTTCACAAAAGTGTGGCCAATCAATTCAGCCCTACCCCTTCAATTGTATAAAAAAGTAAGGCATAAAACTGGTGTGAATTGATTCAGTGATCATCTAAAAACTTTATTTCTTGTGCTCTTCCCAGACCTTCACTTGCGTCTTATCTCTGTAGCCCCACATGCAGCCTGTTTCTTCATAACTCTGTAGGTTGGCCTCCCTCAGCTCCACCCTCAGCCTCCTGCTCCTAGCTGGAGCACAAGGCTTCATTTGATGAATGTAAGAGAGATTTAACAGAGCATATCCATTTGATCACAAACATTGGGCAACAGGGCTTTGTGTTCGCATGTCATCTGGGCAGTAGAAGTTGAAACAGTGATCAGGGCAGGGTACTGACAGATGCATTTTTAATTGGCATAGGGAAATTGCGTTATTTGTGTACCTGATGGCAATCAGCTGAAGGCTCTTCTCTGTAGCAGTAATACTAACATGCAAGAAAGCTGGGTTTATATTGAGATGGATGGATGGATGGATGGATGGATGGATGGATGGATGGATGGATGGATGGATGGATGGATGGATGGATGGATGGATGGATGGATGGATGGATGGATGGAGTGTGCACACTCTGGGCCAACAACCATCAACTTTTTACACCTGGGTCGGAGCAATCCCAGGCACAGCTACAGCAACAACCATCAACTTTTTACACCTGGGTCGGAGCAATCCCAGGCACAGCTACAGCAACAACCATCAACTTTTTACACCTGGGTCGGAGCAATCCCAGGCACAGCTACAGGCTGGGCAGAGAAGAGATTCAGAGCAGCCCTGCAGAGAAGGACTTGGGGGTATTGGTTGATGAGAAAACGAACAAGAGCTGGCAGCATGTGCTCACAGCCCAGAAAGCCAACCGTATCCTGGGCTGCATCAAAAGGAGCGTGACCAGCAGGTCGAAGGAGGTGATCCTGCCCCTCTACTCTCATGAGACCTCACTTTGGAGTATTGTGTGCAGTTCTGGTGTCCTCAACATAAAAAGGACATGGAACTGTTGGAACAAGTCCAGAGGAGGTCCACGAGGATGATCAGGGGACTGGAGCACCTCCTGTATGAAGACAGGCTGAGAAAGTTGGGACTGTTCAGCCTGGAGAAGAGAAGGCTACATGGAGACCTCATAGCAGCCTTCCAGTATGTGAAGGGGGGCTATAGGGATGCTGGGTAGGGACTCTTCATTAGGGACTGTAGTGATAGGACAAGGGGTAACGGGTTAAAACTTAAACAGGGGAAGTTTAGATTGGATATAAGGAGGAAATTCTTTCCGGTTAGGGTGGTGAGGCACTGGAATAGGTTGCCCAGGGAGGTTGTGACTGCTCCATGCCCAGCAGCGTTCAAGGCCAGGTTAGACAGAGCCTTGGGTGACATGGTTAAGTGTGATGTGTCCCTGCCCATGGCAGGGGGGTTGGAACTTGATAATCTTAAGGTCCTTTCCAACCCTAACTATTCTATGATGCAGCAGAATTTTGTACTGCTGGCCTGGTTTCCTTCTTAAAATGGAAATTTCTGCATTTGACAAACTTCATCATTTTCTAGTGCCTATGAAGCAGGGTATGGAACATATGAATCCAGAAAGTGCACAAAGGCTAAGACACGGTGCTTCTACAGTCCTTGAAGCTTGATGTTTGCAAATAGATGAAAACAATGTTCAGGGTCAGCTTATCTGACACCTTTCAAAGTGTTAAATTCATTTAAAGATGAGTGCTGAAAGTGGTGACAAGTGGAATGGCACTGTACTTTTGAAAGTGCAACATTTCATACATGGAACAGGAGTGGCGGCTTCCCCTTGGAAGTGCTTCTTTCAAGACTATCTTAGTTGACTAATCTGGCATAGCAGCCTCCTCCCTGTGGATAGTCAGCACCATGCAGAAGCTAATACACCAGGCTTTCTGGTTTGGTTTCTAGCCCAATATTGACTGTAAAAGCAACTAGTGAGCTTAATGAAAGGCTATGGCTGAGCTAGGGAGTGCTTGCTTTCATAAACTGAAATTTGGAAGCAAGTACTTAAGTCCCAGAAAGGATCTGTAGAAGTGTGATTCTGAATAAAAACGAACCATTATAATGCAGCTGCTTTCAGGTACTATACCCTAATTTAATTCCATAAAATGGTCATTTTTGCAGTATTTTTACTACACTATGGATTTTGAAGTGACAGCATATTAAGTGAAAACTGTAATGCTTTTAAACCCGTCATAACCTTACCTAGATGGAATATGAATGTGTTATTTACCTGCAACTGTAGTCTGCTTAGCACGCAACCATTTTAAAATGATGTGTGTCAAGCAGCACTGCAATTACAGTGTGTATAGCAGGAACTTTATCCTGCAGAGTGCTAATGATATCTGAGAGCTGTGTAATACTTGCATTTATTAAAGCATACCCAGAAAGCATTGCTTTGAAGCACTCAGCACCTTCAAAGTTCGCTCAGTGTAGTCCTGTTTTCCTTCTTGGAAAACACCCCTTAGCTTTGCAGAGAGTTTGGTAACACCAGAAAGGCAGAAAGGCAAAAATCCACTGCACCTCTCTTAATTGCTATTGTGGCCCAACTTTGGGTGCTGAGACTCAACAGTCCAATAAAGATCGGATGGAATTCACAACTGACTTTCAATTTGTTTCAGGCATCTTGTGAACAGTGGTGTAAAGTCCTAAGCTTCAGTTTAAGAAAGCTCTGAAGCATATGCTTCATTTTAAGCATACATAGCACAGACCTTAATGTTTTCTGAGTTGAGTGAGTGTTGATTTAGTAACCACTGATCATTAATAGAGAAGGAAATGTGCTTTGGCCAGGTCCTGACCTGTGCTTTAGATGTAGTTGAACTGAAACGATAGGGATGGAGAGACCTCAGGACTTCTGAGACCTGTATTAGTACTCTGCCCAGTGAAGTCTTCTGCCTTCAGGGACAGAAATGGACACTGCTCCAGGCAAGATGATGTGGGAAGAACACCAAAGAGCCCTGTGGCTTGTGCTTATCTGTACATTGAATTCTTGGTGTCAGTACTGACGAGTCAGTCTTTCTATGGCTGCAAAGGGAGACAGCTAAGTCTGATGTTGTAAATCAGTTCATTGCAGAGCCATCATTTGATGGCAATTTATCATAGCCACTCCAGAGGGGTGTTCTTCATATTTACTGAATGACATTGGAAACTCAGCACAGAGTCATACCACAAATACTTGGTGGTTATGTAGCAAGGAACCATGGAAAAAGAAGCTTTGGAGAGTGTTTGGGGTTGTTTTTTTTTAATTGCTTTTTCAAAATCTCTTAATGTAAGATGTGACAAATAATGAAAAACATAGACACATGTTTTATTGTTTTCAGCTTTCATTAATGCTTAAGGAATGAGCCAAAGAAATCGTCAAATAGAACCAGTAGCAGAGGCTATACGATGAGCAGACCTTAAAGCTGGTTTAATATTTGCTGAGATCAAAACTTCTCATCCCCAACCATCTTTCGATAGCACTAGCCCCTTGTCTGGGTGTATGTGGCTGCATGTTTCTAAAGGACTAACTTTTCTTACTTTCTAATGAAATATTTCTCAAGATGCAGGTGTGGAATTGTTTGGTGGCCATGTCAGTTTAGGTTATGGAAAGGGTTGTTATAAGGTTGGAAACGTAAACTTTTTTTGCATCTCAGTGTGTTTGTGCGTTACTTCAAACTCTTCATGTCATTGACTTCTCTGCCAAAGATGGTTAAAAACCACAGAATCATAGAATGGTTTCGGTTGGAGGAAATGACCTTAAAGATCATTTAGTTCCAAACCCCTGCCACGGGCAGGAATAACTTCCACCAGACCAGGTTGCTCAAAGCCCCTTCCAACCTGGCTTGGAACACTGCCGAGGATGGGGAAGCCACAGCTCCTCTGGGAAGCCTGTGCCAGCGCCTCACCATCCTTACAGTAAAGAACTTCCGCCTAATATCTAATCTAAATCTCCTCTCTTTCAGTTTAAAGCAATTCCTCTTTGCCCTATCACTACTTACATTTATAAAAAGTCATTCTCCGTATTTCTCATAGGCCCTTTTTAGGTGTTGGAAGACAGGAAGAAGGTCCCTCCTGAGCCTTCTGTTCTCTGGGCTTGAATAAGCCCAATTCTCTCAGCCTGTCTCTGCAGCCCAGGTGTTCCAGCCCTCTGAGTATCTTCATGGCCTCCTCTGGATTCGACCCAGCAGGTCCACATATCTCTTGTGTTGGGGGCCCCAGAGCTGAGCACAGTACTGCAGGTGAGGTCTCACAAGAGCAGAGTAGAGGGGCAGGATCACCTCTCTCAACCTGCTGATCACTCTCCTTTTAATGTAGCCAAGCATACAGTTGGTTTTCTGGGCTGTGAGAGCACACTGCTGGCTCCTACTGAGTTTCTTGTCAGACAACAAGCCCAAGTCCTTCTCCTCAGGGCTGCTCTCAATCCATTCTCTGCCCAACCTGTAGCTGTGCCTGGGATTGCCCTATCCAGGTGCAGAACCTTGCGCTTGGCCTTGTTGAACTTCGTAAGGCTGGCATCAGCCCACCTCTCAAGTCTGTCAAGGTCCCTCTGAATAACATCCCTTCCCTACAACCTGTTGACCACACCACACAGCTTGGTGTCATCATCAGACTTGCTGAGGGTGCACTCCATCCCATTGACCATGTGGCCAACAAAGATGTTTAACAGCACTTGTCCCAGTACCAACCCCTGGGGAACACCACTTGTCACTGCTCTCCACTTGGACATCAAACCATTGACGACAACTCTCTGAGTGTGATCATCCAGCAAATTCCTTATCCACAGAGTGGTCCATCTGTTAAACCCATGCCTCTCCAATTCGAAGACATATCCTTCAGGTCTTTCTTGTGTCAGGGGCCCCAGAGCTGAACTCCCACAGTACTCCAGGAGGGATCTCACAAGAGCAATATATAAAATTCTGATGCACAGAGCCTTACAGCCTGCCAGAGGGTTAAACTGTAACACAGAGATGACTGGGCCAAAGCATTTAAAAATGTGTATGCATTCTCTGTCAGTAGAGTGTTCACATGTATGTTTTTAGTTTAGGTGGAAAGCCACAGGAATTAAGTCCCTTGTTGAAAGGCTCTAAAACCTGCGCACAGCAACCTGCATTGCGTCAGAAACAAACCTGCATTGTAGCCTGGAACTGAAATTGGGGGCCCTGCCTTTCATTCAGCATCCTGACAAAAACATTCCTCCATCACCCACATGACATCTCATGCAGGGGGTGGAGAATAAAAATCAGGTAACAGACCGAGTCTATGAAAGTTTTAGCAACGACTTTCTGCTTTTTATGGACTCAGTAGCAAGCGTTGGCTTGTGGTGATGCACAGAACCGGGCTGAGCTCTCACAGCCGTGGCTGTGGTTTTGTGTGTTGAGATAATGCTAAATTACTGACAAATAGCTGGAAGTGGACGTTCTCAGTGATTTAGAAATAATGTGAACTGACCGAACTTCTGTTGTGTTTTGGTTTTCACAGTATCACAGTATCACAGTATGCTAGAGATTGGAAGGGACCTCGAAAGGTCATCTAGTCCAATCCCCCTGCCGGAGCAGGAACACCTAGATAATGTTACACAGGAACGTGTCCAGGCGGATTTTGAATGTCTCCAGGGAAGGAGACTCCACAACCTCCCTGGGCAGCCTGTTCCAGTGTTCCGTCACCCTCACTGAGAAGAAGTTTCTTCTCAAGTTTAAGTGGAACCTCTTGTGTTCCAGTTTGTACCCATTACCCCTTGTCCTATCATTGTTTGACACTGAGTAGAGCCTGGCTCCATCCTCGTGACACTCCCCCTTTATATATTGATAGACACTAATAGATAGATAGACCTCAGTCTCCTCTTCTCTAAACTATAGAGACCCAGCTCCCTCAGTCTTTCCTCATAAGGGAGATGCTCCACTCCCTTAATCATCTTCGTTGCCCTGCGCTGGACTCTCTGCAGCAGCTCCCTGTCCTTCTTGAACTGAGGGGCCCAGAACTGGACACAATATTCCAGATGCAGTCTCACCAGGGCAGAGTAGAGGGGAAGGAGGACCTCTCTCGACCTACTAACCACCCCCCTTCTAATACACCCCAGGATGCCATTGGCCTTCTTGGCCACAAGGGCACAGTGTTGGCTCACGGTCGTCCTGTCGTCCACTAGGACCCCCAGGTCCCTCTCCCCTACACTGCTCTCTAACAGGTCGTTTCCCAACCTATACTGGAACCTGGGGTTGTTCCTGCCCAGATGCAGGACTCTACACTTTCCCTTGTTATATTTCATCAAGTTACTCCCTGCCCAACTCTCCAGCCTATCCAGGTCTCGCTGGATGGCAGCACAGCCTTCTGGCGTGTCAGCCACTCCTCCCAGCTTAGTGTCATCAGCAAACTTGCTGATAGTACACTCAATTCCCTCATCTAAATCGTTGATGAATATATTAAATAATACCGGTCCCAGTACTGACCCTTGAGGCACTCCACTAGTTACAGGCCTCCAACTAGACTCAGCCCCATAGACTACAACTCTCTGGCTTCTCTCCTTCAGCCAGTTCGCAGTCCACCTCACTACCTGATCATCCAGTCCACACTTCCTCAATTTAGCTGTGAGGATGCTGTGGGAGACTGTCAAATGCTTTGCTGAAGTCAAGGTAGACCACATCCACCGCTCTGCCATCATCCATCCACCGTGTTATTTCCTCATAAAAGGCTAAGAGATTGGTCAAACATGATTTCCCCTTGGTGAAGCCATGTTGACTGCCCCTCATAACCCTCTTATCCTTGATATGCCTTAAGGTGGCACCAAGGATAAGGTGTTCCATCACTTTCCCAGGGATGGAGGTGAGGCTGACCGGTCTATAGTTACCCGGGTCCTCCTTCTTGCCCTTTTTGAAGACTGGAGTGACATTTGCTTTCCTCCAGTCCTCAGGCACCTCTCCCGTTTCCCAAGACTTGGTAAAGATGATGGAGAGTGGTCTAGCAATGACTTCCGCCAGTTCCCTCAGCACCCGCGGGTGCATCCCATCTGGACCCATGGATTTATGGATGTCCAGATTGCTCAACTGGTCTCTAACCCATTCCTCATCGACTAAGGCAAACCGCTCCGTCGACCTGACTTCATCTAAGGTCTCAGGGGTACAGGGCTCTTCAGGACTGCCTGCAGCAGAGTAGACAGAGACAAAGAAGGCATTCAGTAACTCTGCCATCTCTGTATCTTCTGTCACCAGGGCACCCATCCTGTTCATCAGTGGGCCTACATTGCCTCTGGTGTTAGTTTTGTCTGCCATGTATTTGAAAAAGCTCTTTTTGCTGTCCTTGACCCTTCTCGCCAGGTTTAATTCTAAGGAGGCCTTAGTCCTCCTAGCTGTCTTCCTACATCCTCTAGCAGCAGCCTTATATTCCTCCCAAGTGGCCAGCCCCTCCTTCCATGACCTGTAAACTCTCCTCTTCCACTTGAGCATACCCAGTAATTCCCTATTTAGCCACGCAGGTCTCCTGGCCCTCTTCCTTGACTTCCTACGTGTCGGGATGCTCCGATCTTGAGCACGGAAAAAGCAGTCCTTGAATGTCAACCAACTATCTTGGGCCCCTTTACCTTCAAGCAGCCTTGCCCATGGGATTTCCCCTAGCAATTGCTTGAAAAGGCCAAAGTTTGCCCTGCTAAAGTCCAGGGCTGCAATTCTACTTGGTATTCTACTAGTCCTACCACACAAGATCCTGAACTCCACCATCTCGTGGTCGCTGCAACCAAGGCAGCCCTCAACCCTTACTGCTTCAACCAGATCCTCCTTGTTAGTGAGGATGAGATCCAGCAGCGCTCCTCTCCTGGTCGGCTCATCCACCACTTGCAGGAGGAAGTTATCATCCATACACTAGAGGAACCTCCTGGACTGCGGCTGGGTTGCCGAGTGGTCCTTCCAGCAAACATCAGGGAAGTTAAAATCCCCCAGGATGACCACGGCCTGTGACTGTGAGGCCGCTCTCAGCTGACTGTAGAAGGCCTCGTCAACTTCCTCACCCTGATCTGGTGGTCTGTAAGAGACACCTACAACAGTATCCCCCCTGCCAGCCTGCCCCTTAATTCTCACCCACAGACTCTCAACTCGCTTGTCATCTGTCCCCGGACAGAACTCGGTGCATTGTAGTTCCTCCCGCACATAAAGTGCAACCCCACCACCCTTCCTGGCTGGCCTGTCTTTTCTGAAAAGGACATAGCCCTCCATGACTATATTCCAGTCATGTGAGCTGTCCCACCACGTCTCTGTAATTGCCACCAGATCATAGTCTCCTGACTTAACACAGGTTTCCAACTCCTCCTGCTTATTTCCCATGCTGCGCGCATTGGTGTACAGACATTCCAGGGAGCGAGCTGAGCACACCGATTTCACCCTAGGATTATAGGAGGCCTCCCAGTCTTCATTAATTCTGGAGCACTGCCCCACTGGGGCAAGCCCAGCTACAAGCCCATCCCCCTTCGAATCTAGTTTAAAGCTCTCCAAATGAGCCCTGCTAATTCGTGCCCCAGCATCCTTTTGCCTCTGTGAGACAAAACTTTCTCACTTGTCATTGTCCAGACTGGTGCCCTATAAAACCAGCTGTTATCAAAGAATCCAAAGCCCTGCCTGTAGCACCAGTCTCGAAGCCAATTGTTTATGAACTGAATCTTCCCACATCATCAGTGGAAGATGGAAGGAGTGAGGAGAAGATCACTTGAGCCCCAGACTCTTTCACCATCTGCCCCAAGGCCCTGTAGTCTTTCTTCATCCCCCTCAGACTGCGGGAAGCAGCTTCCTCCCCACCTGTCTGGAAGACCAGCAGCGGGTAGTACTCTGTCGGGTGCACCAGGTTGGGGCGCGCCCTAGTGATATCCCTGATCCGGGCTCCAGGCAGACGACACACTTCCCTATGATGAGGGTCAACTCTGCATATCGGGCCCTCTGTTCCTCTCAGAAGGGAATCCCCTACTACAGTGACCCTTCTTTCTTAACAGAGACAGTCTTGAGGTGCAAAGTCGACCGCCTTTTCCTATGTGGCCTTGTGGGCTGGCCTTGCCCCACATTCTCACCTACCTCTCCTTCAAGATCCAGGGCCTCGAACCTATTACGGAGGGACACCTGGGGAAGCAGGGCAGGAAGGGGGGAAGGTTTCCCACGGCACCGAACTGGAACTCGCTTCCAACCCTCGTCATCTTTTTGGTCCCCTACCTCTGCGCAACAGCTATAGGGCAGGGGCTGTCTCGGGCCATCCCCCTCTGCCTGAGAAGGCAGGGGGTCCTTCCCCTTTTGGGGGGTATCTCCCTGGAACCGTTCCGACTGGCCCACCAGGGAGTTACTCCACCAGTCGATCTCCCTTTCACACTCCCTGATGGTCCTCAGCCTCTCAACCTCCTCCTTAAGTTTTGCCACCAGGCTAAGCAGATCTTCTACCTGCTCACACCTCACGCAGGTGGAATGCTGTCCTCCCTCTCCCGGCAGCAGCAGGCACTGGCACTCCCTGCACCCAGAGACCTGAACAGCCACGGTTTGGGACGGGGTCTCTGTCTGAGTTGCTGCAGTCACCTTACTGCAAGCTCTCTTTCTGGAGGCAACCATATTGGTGCGCAGTCTGGGACACCAGCAACACTACCGGCTTGCTCCTCCCGGCGACCAGTGGGCACCGACCGGTTGCTGCCCTCTCAAAGGCTCTTTCAAGGCAAGGGGCAGGGGGGTGGTCACCGTCACCGTGGGAACGCCCCCCGCCACGTCAGCCGCTCTCTCGCAAGGGCTGCTGGGGCTTCGGGGATCGGGAGGTGTCGGGAGTCGCGATGTCTGCGCACTTCCCTCTGATTTTCCTCATCTCCGTTGACCCTCGCGGTCGCTGAAGCGTGCCGGCTGTGGCTCTAGCTAGGCTAGCTCCGATCATGCTTGTTCAACATGAGAACAAGGAGGGCATTGTTTGTAACAACATAATGTGAAGTCTCACAAGGAGAAATGATATTTTGAATTGACAGGGTCTTGAAAGTACAAATGTCGTTTCATAACTAAATACATTTTCAGACAGGAAAATGAGAGTTGATAAAAAATTAGACGTCCTTGAAAGATTATTTTTTTTTTTTTTTTTTAAATCCTAACTTCCTTGGAAACATTTGCAGCTGTCTTGATGCAAAAGTAATCAGAATATCTAAATATCTGTATTACAGTAACTCAGAATAACACAAGCACTTGAGTAGATGTCTTTATTGATGTGATTCAGTCAGAATGGGATGTATCAGGAACAATAAATTGTTTAGAAAATGAGAAGATTTTTTTTTATATTTTAAGTTAAGGTTAGGAATCCTAATTTTAAGGAAGTATAGCATTCTGGGGAAAATGAAAAATGTGCTAAGAGACTTTTAGAAAGGCATTAATTCAGTGAAAGATCCTATTCAACTTGAGTTAATTTGGGATAGGAGTCCATGTCTTACAAGTTTGTATATTATCAAAGAAATATATCAAAAGGACTGATTTTATTTTTTTTTAAGCTGTGAAGGACTGGGTAGTTAATGTGGAATAAAATAATTTGATGCATTAATTTTGGAAATTATTAACAGAAAATAGCATTGCTTTAACTCACTCAGAAATAGAATATTATACTATACAGATCCTGATTTTACTTTGTCATGCAGTCAGACTACGGTATCTTCATGGATTTCAGCTGATATTGATGAGTTTCCAGGAGAATCATAAGTGTAGAATAGATTACATTTCATGAATCTTTTTTATTTTCCTGAGCATTAAAATGGATAGTAAAACTGGCCTAATTTAAACTGGGTTGGTAAGCTACGTTAGTTAATAATTTTATAAAGCTTCCTGTTCCTTGGGTAGAGTGTGCCAAGTAGATGTTAAAGGTGAGGTTGTACTTCAGGAACAAAGTCTTTGGAGATTCTGTTGAGAAACCTATAATAATAGTGATTGTTGTTGGGGGAAGAGAACTTTTGACCATGAATCTCTAGTTCTTAAAAGGTCATTGAAGTGAGTGGTTTCAAATGGGAAAAAAAGGAAACCATGGATTCTTATTTAACATCTTGATACCCTTCCTTGTGAGGGTCTTGAGGAATTATTTCTGACTCTTTCATTTGTTTTTCTCAGGTTGGGGGTCACACCATGCTGCCAATTCGCTGGATGCCTCCAGAGAGTATCATGTACAGGAAGTTCACCACAGAGAGCGATGTCTGGAGCCTGGGGGTTGTACTATGGGAAATCTTTACTTATGGCAAACAGCCATGGTATCAGCTCTCAAACAATGAGGTGTGTGTAATATATTCTCAAACTGCACTGGGAAGGCTGGCACGTTAACTGTATAGCTTCTCTGGAGAAGGGACAGCAACAAATTTATTCAGTAAAGGCAGGATCCCTGGTATCAGGTATTCATGGTATTGTCATGAACTTTGGGGTTGGATTTCTTTGTTTTCACCCTTTTCTCCCTGGAAATGATGTAATTTGTCCAAACAGAACTATACCAGTTGGAATTTAGTTTTTTCCTTTGTGTAGGACAGAGTCTGCTCTGGCTATTGAGACAGACCATAAGGCAATGAAAAGGAGCTTAGCTATACCCTGAATGGGTTTTGGGTGGTTTCAATTCCATACCATACATTTCATTGTTGCGGGGTGGTTGTTCAAAACCATTCTTCACTAGATTGAAGTAATCTGATGATCTGTTGATTTCCAGGCAGTCATAAGTCACCCCTTTCCAGGGATTAGCCACAGTGATACAGTTTAAGGAGGGAGGGAGGGAGGGAGAGCCATTGATTCTGTTTGTGAGCAGGTTGAAAACTTAGACTCCTTCTGAGTTAAGTTAAGGTTGACGGATGAGTAGAGAGAGGGATTACTTCCTGGCTATCATTCCCTCATCAGTAAAAGGGGCAACGTGGGCGAACTTAACATCATGGAAGTTATTGCTCCCTGACAACTTAAATTACAGTGATTTTTCCAAATCACATCACGCTGCTCATGAGTCTACCTAGAAACACAGCCCTTGGCAGAGTTGGCTGGGTGACTGCCACTAGTAAGGCTGGTGTGGCGATTAGCTGTTAACTCTTCCATGGATGACACTTATGTACTTGGCACAGCTGTGTTGATCCTTTCCTTGTGATTTCTTGTAGGTGATTGAGTGCATCACTCAGGGCCGAGTCCTTCAGCGACCTCGCACATGCCCCAAGGAAGTGTATGACTTGATGCTGGGCTGTTGGCAACGGGAGCCTCACATGAGGCTCAACATCAAAGAAATCCATTTACTCCTCCAGAATCTGGCCAAGGCATCTCCAGTCTACTTGGATATTTTAGGCTAAAGTCTAGCATTTGTTTTTATGGGCTGCAGGAATTAATGTGTTCAACTGCCCCTGAACTCTATTAAGATGTGTTCTTAACTTTGACAGTATTAATGACAAAGTTGCGGAGAAGCTTTCAAAGGGCAAGCAATGTGCACTTCTCCATCTGTAGACACAGTATTGACTTTTTAGACATTACTGAGATGTATCTCCTCTCTCTCTCTCTCTCTCTCTTTCAGTTTCTATCATTTTTTTCCTTTTTTCTTGTCTTTCTAATCAATTTGGCTTCTGCATTATTATAACTCTGCATAGACAAAGGCCTTAAAAACCTGATCTGTTATATCAGCAGACTCTTCAGTTTGCCCACCACAACTAACAATGCATTGTTGTATTCATGCCTTTGATGTGGATGAAAAAAAGGGAAAAATATATTTGACTCGAACTTTGTGATTTCTGCTGTACCGCTACTGGGAGTTTCTATGGATTCACCTCAATTTTTGTTGCTTCAGCATGTGGGTGGAAAAAGAAGACTGGTTTTCTCTACATGAAGCATGTTCCTTGCGGAGATAAAGCCAGATGGAAAGAAGACAGTCTTGTGTGATACACTATCTGGAGGAACTAGGAGATCAGACGGCATCCAAACCCACAAAAAAAAACACTGAAAAGATTTGATGAAAGGCAAGAGGGGATTTAGCATTTTCCCTGAAGAGTCTTTCTGAGGACTAAAAGGATTGTTCAAGGAGGTGCTTTGCCATCACCTTTCATTGCCAGATATTTGTAAAGGGGAAAAAGATGCTGCCTGCATTGAACACAATTACGTTACAACATGACAAACTAAACAGACACCCTTATTTCGTCTTCTGGTAGGATATTGTCATGCCACTGGTATAAAAATGTTCTCCAGCTAGTATTTTTTAATAAAGGCTGAAGCTAGGCTTATTAATGTACAGTGTTAATTTCAGGATCACATGTTGAATCTAAGGATTTTGATAAAATAGGACAAGCTGTAGATGCTGGGGCAGGTGTATCTTATACTCTGCTTGTCCAGCAGAATATTCCTTCCTTCCTCAATATTTTTTCTTTTTTTCTTTTTTTTTAATTGAACCATGCAAGCCAACCTGTGCAGGGTCTTTGTTGATTAATGCCCTTTGTGCAGAAACTATCATTCATCCTGTAGTACACCCTAGTAGGCATAGCAAACTCATAACAATATAGCATATATTTCATTAGAAGAGGCTAATGGAGGACATTAGCCATGTTAAAATGCCTTTACAATGTTACAGATACAATAGGCTGATATAACATTAATAATCTAAAGCATGGAGATCACTGGTTATGTTTGTAACATGACAGGGGATAGAGATCTCTAGAGAAAAAATACTACTCTGAGTTTATGGCTTACTATTCAGAGTGTAAAGACTCTGAGCTCAGCACCATGTTTGTATTGGTACTAGTGCTGTCATTACCAACATCCACTTTTTCTTAAATAGTTTATTTTTGATTGGATTGGCATTGTATGTGTACATTTGCATGGCCACTCTGTTGATGACAGCTTCATGGGCATATCTGTTATTTTTCAAATCAAAAGTTTGAGGATTTCAAATTTAGAGTTAGAGTTATTTTTAATATGAATTCTTACAAATGAAAACCTACCTTACTTACTCCTCAAGACTTCTGCCTCCCTCTGTGAGGGAGCATTACTGCAAAAAAAAAGTGATCTTTCCTTCAGCTTTCTCTTTTTGTTATTTTTACTGATATGAGCCAGATCAAAATAGTCCTTCATCTTTGTGTTGGGGATATTTATTTAATAAATTAAGCATTTTATTTTTGTAAGTGTTCCCATAGCACATTTAATATATAATTTGCTTGCATATATTATTTATTAAGCACTTTAGGTTTTTTTCTTCAGAAGCTTTGAGAGCTAGCTCATGAAGATTCTGAACATTTTCAAAAGAGAACAGTTCACTGGACACTGATGAAGTTTTACCCTTCTCAATGTCATTGAAAAGGCAGCATTATAAATAAACATGACAGTGTAACTATAAAGCCATACTCAGTATTTCTTTAATAAGCTAGATGTTATTTCTTAACCGCTACTGAACTGGAAACACACAAAAAGCCAGAAGAAGATTCCTACAAAATGGGCCTTAAGATTTTATCTAGACTGTCTTGAAAGTTCACAGAAAGCTAGATAAAGACTGAGCATCCAGTGAAACCCATTCTCTTGAGAATTTGAATGTTGTGTTTTAAAGGGATTTGAAGTTGATTTTCAAAATAGTGTCGGAGAAGAAAGGTGTCAAGAGTCTGCTCTTACTGTGCAGTGGAAGGAGGCTGCAGGTGGTGGAGGGGATGCTAAGCTTCTACCTGCTGTATTTTGCATTAGTTTCTTATGAGCTGAAGAAAAAGGCATCTGAGATGCTGCTTCTATTGGAAAGCAGGCTCCAGCCTGAAAGCAAACAGGTGGGTTTTGCAAGCACTGAAAGAATGTATACCAAAAATAACCACAAAACCCTGAAAATGTACTTAGTGGCATCTTCTTTTTGATTTACTAGTGAGACTATTAGAGTCATTTCAGAGAATAAATAGTATTACAATGCATTGTGCAATAACATAGCAGTATGTTAAACTTCTAAAGGACCAAATGTTCTACAGAGCCACCAGTATGGATAACTTTGACCTATATTATTAATGTTCTTGATAGTGCGTAAAATATATAATCACAGTAGACAAGCTATAAACTGTAGCTATACATAGTTTGTGTTTGTTCATGAAAAAGTGGGTAAGTGTAGCAGAATGAGCAGAGAAGAGGAAGAAATGTGTTCAAATCACAATGAAGGGTGAGTATATGTGCATATTAATCATGCTTGCACTGTCAGCTAAATTGTCTACACTGAGTAAATATGACAATCAGACTCATTTAAAAAGTCTTTCTGGACTGTGCTATGAACTGATCATATATATAATATATATTATATATGTGTGTTTGCATATGGCGTGTATATATACACACATAGCATATACATGTATGCCTATGTCTGTTGTATTTTATTTATATATGTGCAGACATGCATGCACATTATGTATGGGCTGTGTGTATATGTATAAATTTACATACACCTATGTTCTGACAAATTATGATTAGTGCTAATAATAAATTGATAAAGTCTGCTGAGTAACCAAAATACCTTTTTTTCTTTTGAAATTTGTTTTTCTATGTTTGTAAGATTCAATTTTTTAACTAACTGGTGTGCAGCAGAGGCAGTGCTAGAATGCCAGAGATATAACAACATGCACTTTTCTTCCCCAGATGATTACATAAAAACATTTCTTCCATTCCCATCTCACTTGCTGATTTCTCACAACGAAATGAACAGACAAGCTTCCAAGCTTGGAAGACAGAGATTGTTTTACTGCCATTTCTAGGTTTGTGCTATTGTTGTTTTGTTGTCCTAGAATAACAGTGCAGCTTTATTAGCGTTTGATACTCATCTGCAGTAACGAAATAAGAATGAGCTGGACTATTCAGACTGCAACATGACTCGTAGGACAATGAGAATGCCAAAATTCAGCAGTAATAATGTCAGCATTCGCCACACTCTGTCTGTCACTCTCAATAGATCTGCAGAGCTCAGAACTGGCCATGGAGAACAGATACTTGTAAAGCAAAAGCACCCCATGATGCATGATGGAGTGTACCCTTTTTTAAAAGGACTTCATTCATTTTGATTTGGAAAACAGTATATCTATATATTGTCTACAGTTTAATACGTAACTGCCTATTTTTTCTCTTTTTCTTTCTTGCTCTTTCCTTATTGCTTTTGTTCCTTCTTTCTCTTTTCCTTTCTTTCCTTTTCTCATTTCCTTTTCCTTTTTCTCTTCCTTCTCTTTCTTTCTCTCTCTGTAACCTCCCACCCCACCTTTCTGAGCATTTGTTTCTGTTGTGGTTGATGTAGACTTACACAAAACACTTTAAAAAGAATTAACCCAATAAAATTATTAGGTCACTGGATGACTAAGGTACAATGCATATGTGTTGGAACAAGTCTGTGTCTGGGTTGTTGCAGCCTGTAACTGCATTTCAAATACTGCTATACAATGTGTGGGAGGGGGGTTGGGAGGGGCTGGGAAAGAGATTGGGGTTTCTAATTGAAGGTGATGGTTTTGATAGCACAGGAAGTTGCAGTTTCTTGTGAGGGCTGGGATGAACCACTGCTGCTTTGAATCAAGAGGTCCTTTAGAGCCTTAGTTAAAACACCTTTGTTTGGGGGGGCTGGGGGGGGATATGCTACATTCATCACAAATGTGAAGCAAAAAATTAAAAAAAAAAGTCTACATGTTGCAGGGAAAACACTGTGAATTTCACAATAGCAACCAAGTGACTATTTTGCCATCTTTTAAACATACATCTCAGGAGAAGAAATGGGAAATGATGGATGTGTTATTTTTCCGTCTATGCATTCAAGACCAGGTCTGTAGGGTTTTTTTGTTTGCTTGTAGAAGGTTCTGAGTGATGACCAGCTGGTATTTTATAAACACTGAATACTTCGGGCAAGGATAATAGAAGCTGCTAATAATAAGGCCATTACATTTGATTGAACATGTGAGAAAATAGAGATCAAATTGAATTTTTCCAGAGGTCTATATCTTGCAGCTTATATGTATCTTTCTGTAACTTAAAGAAAAGCAGCTAAGAATGTTTTATATACAAGTAATTTAATTCGATATTAATATTTAACTGAATTACCAGTAGAGAGAGAATCAATTAATTATGAAACATTTGTCCCAGCCCTGCTCTCCACCTATACTTTATGTATATATATTTCTAGATATCGCTCTCTTTGTCACTTTGGTAAAGAGGAAGATATCTACAGATAAGTATAAACCTCTATATTGTCACCAAACCGTGACCTAGTGTATAGAGCTATCTTTCTCCTTTCTATTTTCTTTTTATTTTCTTTTTAATCCCTAACGTGGTGTCTACGTGGAACTATTTAGTGGTTCTTGTTTCGCAGTTTGTTATAACAAGCCATTGCTTTAAAACTGTCATTGCATCTTGGCTGATTTCAAAGTGATGCCTAGGTACCAGTGTTAAAAGTTTTGTTTGTGAATCATGTGACCAGCTTCTCTCGACATGACATGGAAAGTCTCTTGTATTACAGTGTATTTAATAAAAATGATGTCTTACAATAAACAATGTCATCCAAAAGAAAGATAAAATCATTACTTTGAAAGCCCTAAAAATTTCATGAGTCTTGTGTGCTATTTTCTTTTATTTGAATGTTCTTGTTTACCTCCATTCTTTCAGAAAAGTATGAAAATAAGGAACTGTTTGGTATGCGTACACACATTTACATATTTGCATTCTAAAGCTCTGAATAAAAAACAGGTCACGGAACTTAGAGTTGATGAAAGAGGAGACACGTAGTAACAGGGAAAGGAATACCCAATTTGAATGTGATAACAGAGTCTTTTTATAGTCTTAATTTTCCAAATTAGAGATCCTATTTGAATACTTTTTCATCTGGGGATATGGCTTTGCAAATACCTGGTTATCTTCTAGCAGAAACAGGCCTTTACATATTTTCTGCCTTTTGCTAAAAGCGTCCCTCAAACCACAGCTCCAGTAAAACTGTAGCTTGTCCTTTGTAACTCATGTGAGTCTACAATGAATATATTGTGAACAAATACAGCATTAAATTGAAATCCTTGAGGAACATAATTAAGATTCAGAATGCGGAGTGCTTAGACATCCAAAGGAAGGTTCAGCAACTTGATTAAAGATTTCTCCACAAGCTATTGATCTAAACCAAGTTCTTCAAGGTTAGAATGAAACTGTGAGAGCCACTTTATGGCTGTGTCTGCTTCCCTCTGCCAGGAGACCCCTCTGAGATTAGATGAGCTGGCTACAGGAATTCAGAAGGTCAAAGGAAAATAATCCACTGAGAAGAAGCCTCAGGATAAAGTTTGGCCAGAGCTGTGAAAATATCCTTGAATGACACTAAAAAGATTTGTAGGCCATTGATGTTCATCCAGTAACTTGGAACTGCCATACCTGCTTCCATGGTAAAATCAAATTCCTGCCAGATTTGGTGTTGTGATCCCAAAATGAAACGCCTCACTGCAGATAACTGGTTGCAATGAAGCCTGTTTGGCATCAGTGAGAGCTGCAGAAACTGCCAGTGCTGAGCCTGTGTAAGCATCATACTGCAGTGCCTGCAGCATGGGCACAACAGGACACACACCTGCCTCACTGTTCCCTTTCATCAGGGATTCTTAAGGCTGTAAGTACATACACTTAAAGAGTGTATGTAGGAGCAGCAGGGACTGGATATTACCTTTCCTCATAACTACTCTGCATCATGAGGCCAGATGAGCCAGCTAAGCCTATGGAGAGCCTCAGCAGTACACTATTTTTCCAGCATGGTAGGTTAGTTGTTCCTCTCCTGTGTAGCCCAGCCCCATCAAGACTACAGTGTGAGCTTCCTTTCCCCATCAGCCCCCTCGCTTCTCCACCGTGTCCCATAGATGCTCCCCAGCTCATCCCAGCCTTCCCCGTTGGTCCCTTAGTCAGGCAGGAGGTGTTGATACACTGATACCTGCGCTCATCCCTGGTTGAGGGAGGAAGAGTTCTATGTGATTCCTGTCTTTCCCACCCAGGCATGTGTGACCCTGCAGTATGCACCAGGTCACAGAGCAAAGCCCAACCTCAACACAATGGCTGCTGCCAATTTTATTTCCTTTTGTTCACTGCAACTAGAAGGGTAAAGGCATTACTTCAGGCTGCAGAAGGGGCCTGAAGAAGACCCATTAATGAGGCTGAGAAGCTTCCTGATGCTTCAAAACATGTCAGACTTGATAGCTTATTTAAGGTCACTGCCCCAAGGTGCACAACCAGATGCACAGCCTTCCACTTGCTGCTCAGCCACAGCCTTACACATCCTTGCAGCAGCCAAAGACCCATTAGCTCGTAATGCACCTGCCTTCTGCCTAAAACCCACAGGGAGTTATGAAATAGCAGGAGGGAATATGCAACATAAGTATTGCACCTGCTTCTGCTAAGGCTCAACAAACTTCCACAATTGATTTCATGACAAAGAAGGCTTTGTGCTAAATACTTCATACAGTAATTAATCATCTTCATCACTGTATTATTTTAAAAGTGATTCACAGTACATATTGATTACTCCCATTAGTATTTTTTAATGACTTCAATAACTTATTTTTAAATCATTGAGAAATTTTACATCGCAAAGAAGAAGGACAACCCTAGAAAAGACAAAAAGAAATCTTGGATGTCATGATGACAAGGTCAGGCATACTTTACTAAACCAGCTCATAGGTTAGCCTGACAAAGCGGCTTACTAATAGTTGTCATAAACCATAGGTTCTGACATGCAAGACTTCATGCAAGAAAGAAAGAAAGAAAAATACTTGAAGCAATCACTCAAAGAATCACCCAACTCGTTTCTGAGTGAGAAGTCCTGTGCTTTGACTCCTTGAAGATGGTTTGATCTGCACAACACATTCAGGGTTCCTTCAGCATCAACTGCCTGTTGAGAGTTAAAGATTTTAGGGTTTGGGTCTGTTTCTGCCATTGATGCAATGAAGACTACGAATAAAAAATACTAATAAGAAAGATCATAAACAGAACAAGAGGGGTGTGGAAAAACAAATGCTTTAGTTTCTTAGGCTGATAGCCACATTATGCAAAATATGTACTATCACAACTTACCACAATTGGAGCTAAAACTCAGCCTAGACCAATATTAAGAAGGATGCTGAGAACAGAAGAGCTTGTGTTCTTTGTGGCTGGGGTCTGCATTAAATAGTATACAAGGACAGAAAAGACAGTTGGGACAAGATGACCCAGCAGTGTGCACCCCCAGCCCAGAAAGCTAACCATGTGCTGGGCTGCATCAAAAGAAACGTGATCAGAAGGCTGAAGGAGATGATCGTGCCCCTCAAGTCTGCTCTCGTGAGACCCCACTTGAAGCCGTGTGTGCATTTCTGGTGTCCTCAACATAAGAAGGAATGGAACAGTTGGAGCATGTCCAGAGGAGGTCATGAGGATAAGGGGGTTTGAGCACCTCCCGTATGAAGACAGGCTGAGAAAGCTGTGTCTGTTTAGCCTGAAGAAGAGAAGGCTGCGTGGAGACCTCATAGCAGCCTTCCAGTATCTGAAGGGGGCCTAGAGGGATGCTGGGGAGGGACTCTTCATCAGGGACTGTAGTGACAGGACAAGGGGTAATGGGTGTAAACTAAAACAGGGAAAATTCAGGTTAGGTATAAGGAAGAAGTTCTTTACTGTAAGGATGGTGAGGCACTGGAATGGGTTGCCCAGGGCAGTTGTGAATGCTCCATCCCTAGTGGTGTTCCAGGCCAGGTTGGACGGGGTTTTGAGCAACCTGGTCTATTGTGAGGTGTCCCTTCCCAGGGCAGGAGGGTTGGAAGTGGATGATCTTGAAATCCTTTCTGACCCAAACCATTCTATGATTCTAAGATCAGAGAGTGGGCAAACACTTGTTTAAAATGTGATGTAAATACTATCCATGTAGTTTTGCTGTCCCACTGTCTAACCTTAAAGACAAATAGAACAGACACTTGACAAATTATTTCCATATATTTTGAGTACTTCCAATACAGAATATGTTTCTAAGCCAGAAGCGGATTGTTATGATACAGTGACAGCCAGTCTCATAGAAGGTCCAGGTCTGCCACTCTGTTATCCTGATTTTTATTTTGTTTTTCTCTGAAACAGTTTGTTTAAATACAAAAAAACTGATAGTGCTGTTCAGTGTGTCACAGCATGGCCAGAGCTGGAGCAGCATTAATTAATCTGAGTTTGCCAGCTAGCCCAGTTAGAAACTGTTGGGAATGAATAAGTAATTTATTGATTTATTGGTGATTAGCAGAGAATGGGAATATTGACACAGGTAACTCCCGGGCAGGCTTCTGCTTAGGGTAAACCAAGTCCTTCTCTGGAAGGCTGAGGATGCAACAGGAATGACAAGGCATTTAGGGTCTTCTCATTCACAGTATGAAACCAATTTACATCTGGTTTTGTGATGGCTAATCAAAGCAAAAAAAAATCTCCTCTTCAGAGAACCTTCCTGTGTGCCCTTCTAGAAAGTGTCACCAGACCAGGTCCTGGCAGCGCTCTCTTTAAATTGGAACTTTCTTCTCCCTGGCATGAATTACCAGGGCAGAGCCTTCAAATCTGGCAGAGGCTATCAACTTCAGACTGTTCCGTGCCAGCTGGTTTTCACACCTGTAAATGTCCTTTAATTTCTGTGTCCTGATACTGCAGAGATAGCAGATGCTCTCAGTACTTGTGACAGTAGGTGAACAGTATTTATAGTCCATGCAATAGAGAGGAGAAAAACCATGTGTGGGAGCCAGCCAGCCTGCAAAGCTGACAAAAGATGAACTTGTGATCTACAGCCCCTAAGCAGAACTGAAAGGCTGTGGTATCTACCAAGGAGCAACATGGGAGGGTCTCTTCTCAGCATGCTCATATCCTACAGCCACAACACAAATATTCCCCTCTCCCCTCAGACTTGGCAGTATAGGAATACAGACCAGCCACAGCATGGGTGCTGCTGCAAGGGACTGCACAGCCCTCAGGATCATGTGGCTTTTGGGGAGAGTGCAGGCAACCAAGTGTCCCAGATCCCTGTACCCAAGTAGCTGCACTGATTGGGTTTCTGGGTGTTCACATCCTGATAGAGATGATGGGCATGATCACAGTATCACAGTATCACAGTATGCTAGAGATTGGAAAGGACCTCGAAAGGTCATCTAGTCCAGTCTTCCTGCCGGAGCAGGAACACCTAGATAATGTTACACAGGAACGTGTCCAGGCAGGTTTTGAATGTCTCCAGGGAAGGAGACTCCACAACCTCCCTGGGCAGCCTGTTCCAGTGTTCCGTCACCCTCACTGAGAAGAAGTTTCTTCTCAAGTTTAAGGGGAACCTCTTGTGTTCCAGTTTGTACCCATTACCCCTTGTCCTATCATTGTTTGACACTGAGTAGAGCCTGCCTCCATCCTCGTGACACTCCCCCTTTATATATTTATAGACACTAAGAAGGTCACCCCTCAGTCTCCTCTTCTCCAAACTATAGAGACCCAGCACCCTCAGTCTTTCCTCATAAGGGAGATGCTCCACTCCCTTCATCATCTTCGTTGCCCTGCGCTGGACTCTCTCCAGCAGCTCCCTGTCCTTCTTGAACTGAGGGGCCCAGAACTGGACACAATATTCCAGATGCGGTCTCACCAGGGCAGAGTAGAGGGGAAGGAGGACCTCTCTCGACCTACTAACCACCCCCCTTCTAATACACCCCAGGATGCCATTGGCCTTCTTGGCCACAAGGGCACAGTGTTGGCTCACGGTCATCCTGTCGTCCACTAGGACCCCCAGGTCCCTCTCCCCTACACTGCTCTCTAACAGGTCATTTCCCAACCTATACTGGAACCTGGGGTTGTTCCTGCCCAGATGCAGGACTCTACACTTTCCCTTGTTATATTTCATCAAGTTACTCCCTGCCCAACTCTCCAGCCTGTCCAGGTCTCGCTGGATGGCAGCACAGCCTTCTGGCGTGTCAGCCACTCCTCCCAGCTTAGTGTCATCAGCAAACTTGCTGATAGTACACTCAATTCCCTCATCTAAATCATTGATGAATATATTAAATAATACTGGTCCCAGTACTGACCCTTGAGGCACTCCACTAGTTACAGGCCTCCAACTAGACTCAGCCCCATAGACTACAACTCTCTGGCTTCTCTCCTTCAGCCAGTTCGCAGTCCACCTCACTGGTGTTAGTTTTGTCTGCCATGTATTTGAAAAAGCTCTTTTTGCTGTCCTTGACCCTTCTCGCCAGGTTTAATTCTAAGGAGGCCTTAGTCCTCCTAGCTGTCTTCCTACATCCTCTAGCAGCAGCCTTATATTCCTCCCAAGTGGCCAGCCGCTCCTTCCATGACCTGTAAACTCTCCTCTTCCACTTGAGCATACCCAGCAATTCCCTATTTAGCCACGCAGGTCTCCTGGCCCTCTTCCTTGACTTCCTACGTGTCGGGATGCTCCGATCTTGAGCTCGGAAAAAGCAATCCTTGAATGTCAACGAACTATCTTGGGCCCCTTTACCTTCAAACAGCCTTGCCCATGGGATTTCCCCTAGCAATTGCTTGAAAAGGCCAAAGTTTGCCCTGCTAAAGTCCAGGGTTGCAATTCTACTTGCTATTCTACTGGTCCTACCACACAAGATCCTGAACTCCACCATCTCGTGGTCGCTGCAACCAAGGCAGCCCTCAACCCTTACTGCTTCGACCAGATCCTCCTTGTTAGTGAGGATGAGATCCAGCAGCGCTCCTCTCCTGGTCGGCTCATCCACCATTTGCAGGACGAAGTTAATACCTCTTTGCTGTCAAGTGCTGGGTCCAGTGTTGCCAAGAAGCCTTCTGTTCGTCTGCAGTAACCCAACACAGACACATGGGGTGCTGTGGAGGTGGCTGGATGTATCTCCAGATTGAGCTGGGTACCTGTGGCTGTGGGCAGCCTGAAAGCTGTAATCCTCCCCTACTCTTTTCTGCAGCCTCTGGAGCACTGTAGGGCCGACTCTTGATGAGGGAGGGAGCACAATTTCACTGAGGCAGGCAAAGGTGTAATGGTCTTGGTCTTGGGTTAGTGGGAAAAAGTGTTAATCACTGTGATGGGAATCACCTATCATCATATCCACAACAAATACCCTGCTCGCAGCTGCTCACACTCCCATCTTCATGCTGTTATGGCATCAGAGCTAGCAAGCAGGGTGGCCACGAAGCATGGGCTACTGCTAGAGGCTGTGGCACATCAGTAGTACACCCTCCATTTTGGGTGGACTTGCTGGCTGAGGGATGCCTCTCATTGCCACTGAGGCAACCGCATGTTGTATGCTATGCAGATAGCTGGTGACTGAGGTTGGCCCTGTGTCTTCCTCAAGGCCATTTCTTGGGTGCCTTGTGCAGTTTTTCACCTTGACCCCAGCTGTGGGTCTCATAGAAGAGAACTGGCTGGGTCCCAGCCCTGCCCCAGGAGGGGACCAGCTCCCTGACACCAGCCATTCCCCTTCTCTCCGTGAGGCACCATCCCAGCTTATCCCTGACACAGCAGCTGATAAGTCACCCAGTGGCATAGCTTTGTAGCTTTAATGGGCTCAAGATACAAACAGTGAAATATCTATCCTGCTTTTATTGCACCAATTAAATTTTCTCACAAAGGGATAACCAATATAGCTTTCCCCAGTGTCTTCAGAGGCACACACAGTCACACCACCTCTCACTCATGTGTTCTTATCAGGTGACTCCCTGGATGGCACCAGCAGTATTTGTGGCTGTGTGCCTCCCCGCTGCTGGCTCTGGGCACACCCTCCTCAGCCCCACACATTCTCACCACTCCTGCTGAGGTGGGCTTAGGAAGCTGGCACACTGGTACATGGACAAACCCACTGTGAAGTGTCCTGGTCAGTGCAGTGCAGGGTAGGCAGAGGTGCAGTCCTGCTCTCCTCACAAAAACCAGTGGTGCATTTTCCTACTGCTGTAGCTGATCGCTCTTTCTAAAACTGGCTTTTTATTCATCGTGTGTTTTTTTCCCAGTACTTTAGTCTACTGAGAGTACTGCTGACATCCCCAGCTCCTATAATTAACGTTTCAAGAAAAATCACAGCTGGGAACAGCAAGTCTTTGGGAGGAAAAATCAGACAAACATATGGATTTCATATCCCGTGCTCCCCTTTCCCCCCACCATGCTCAAACATGGGGGCTTCGGCAGTCTGTCTTCCAGTTCGTACAAGCTGTTACACAAGAAAAAAAGTCTCAGCAAACAGCCCATTGTAAACTCAGGCCATCTCTTTCTGCTGATTTTTTTTTTTTCAGTTTTATGATTTGGGGAATTATATTATCAAATGTCATTAGCACCAGTCTTTTTCAGCAATCCAGAATCTAAAGAGGCTTGGATGAGGGAAAGCAGATGGAGAGTAAACATGATGTCTTCGATACCACAGAGGCCACTGAATAAATATGCGCTTCACTTGGTTAAAATAACACCTGTTGGCAGTAAATGTTATTTTTTCACCAGTGGGGGACTAATCCCGCTGGCAAGAGCTAGGTTCTCTACAAATTGTTCCAGTGCTCTTTTGGCTCACTTTGTGTTGTGCAACCACACTGACTTCCACGCTAGGCAGCTGGGTAGGGATCAGTGAAGTCTGCAGGTCATGCTGTTTTCCCAAGATGTGCAAAATCCTATTGCACCATCATCTGTACTGCTTAGCAGTAATTTTCAGACTAGATTTGCTGCTGAATACCTTCCTGCGAATGTGAGTCAGGGCAGGGTTCAGAGATGGCTTTACCAAGTCAGAATGGTACCCAAGGTAAATTTGGCTGCAGGATCTTTTTGAGCAAAGTCAATGTGTTTTTCAGAGATCCAGAAATACAACCAATGGACTCAAGTATCATTGATTTCAAGTCTGTGGCATCATGCTCAACCTGGGTTTCACCATGATTAGCATTATAAAAATAATAGAGCTGGTGGCAGTGGGGGCCATAAAACCCAAACCAGCAGAGAGCATGGGCTGTGGCATGAGTAATGGTGATGTCTTCTGGGACCCTAACAAAGGATCAGACCCTGGTTTTTTGCCTTTCAGAGGTCAAAAACCTGGGTTGCTCAGGGGAGCGGGTGTGATGAGAGAGGGTTTGAGAGAGGATTAGAAAATCTCATGTCAGAATAAGAAATCAAGCCAGGGCCAGACCCCCAAAACATAAAACTGACAGTCTGTAGCAGTACCTTGAAATGGTAGCAAAGCAGTTGTTATATGTAAAGTGAGAACAGCAGTAGTAGTGAAAGGCAGCAAAGTGGTTCTGGCATTACATCTTTCCAGTTGTTTGGTTCCCTGCCATATTCCTGATGGCAGTGAATAACACTGTCAGATCAAGGTAACTCTTCTATGCTGTTATTTTTTCATCAAAACATGCCAGTGACCAAATCTATGTGGGCAGCTGGCATCCTGGAAACTAATGCAGCACAGAGTTTTGCTTCTTACCATAAGAAGATACTGCCAGCTGATGCCTTGATTCTGTCTTGTGCCACAGTTGATCATTGTCTGGGATGCGGGACATTTGATGGGAGATGTACAAACTGGCATGTCTTCTAGTGATGCTTTGGTGAGGTGAATGATGAGCAGCCTTCATCTCACTGGCTACTCAAAGTTCAGTTTCTGCATCTTCCATTTCTGCTCTGACACAAAACCTTTGTCAAAAGAAACAAGTTACCACGGCAGTGCCTCTAAAATAGAATGAATCCAACACACGTCAATACCTGTATAATAAATACAATAGAGTACTGCTTATAATACATGCATTATTCTGCATTCGTTGTGTAGCAATTTGTGCAGAGGGCTGCAAGTAACTCTTTTTCACTTAATTATGACAAAGCAATTCTTCAAATTGGAAATGTTCTGTGCTTGGGAAGAAACAGAGCAGAACCACCAAGTGATTAAAAAGACAGATTTTTGGTTGCTAAATTAGAGCCACTAACAAGGTTGTTCTCCATGGAGAGGCTGCTCTCTCTCTCCCTGACCATACTGGGGACTGAATCAAGCCCATGCTCTCTGGGAAGTGCAGGCTTTTAAGGGGTTTTATTTTGCAGGAGCTTGTGGTTCATATTCATGGTCACAGGATTGGGCAAAGACCTTGGCAGGTCAGAAAAACATGGCTGTAAATCAGGTTTCAAGAGGGAGCTCAGCCAGGATCCCTTCCCTGAGACAAGGAGGCACTGCATTCAAAGGCAACTAGAAAACCAGCTATATATATGCATGGGTCTTCTTGATTTGGGCTGTACATGTCACAGCTGTGCCAGGAAAGCTCACAGGAAAAGGCTGTCTTTGCATATCTCCTAGAGCAATAGAATAACTGTTCTGAGAGAGTGCCTCAGACCAGGCTACATGACCCTGTGAAGGGCCTTGTTCATCCATGCTGGGAAACCCTTGCATCCCACTCGATTGCCTCTTGACACTTTCACATTAGGACTGTTCTTCATAAGCCAGTCCAGACCAAGCTGTTATACTGCTTTGCTTAGCTGAGCATTACAACTTATTTATTTATTTATTTTAAGGAAGGCTTTCTGTGTGTCACGGTCTGGCAGTTTTGGAAGTCCTGATAAACTGGTTTTCTGGTCCAGTGGTTTGCTGCTTTGGTTGACTGTGAGATACGGAAGGATCTGTAATGAATATCTATGGGGAAACATTTTCCATACCTCCAGCAGTAAGTGGTGAAACTTTCTTTGATGAAATAGGTGAGACTTGCAAGAGGTGAATTTATGTTCAGACACCCCAATGCCACTCTAAAAGATTTGGTGGAATGAGCAAGGGGCTGTTCAACAAATTTTTAATTCATTTCCTCATTTCTTATGTAAGTAACTGTTATACTGATGTTAACACACCCATATAAACTTGTTATCCTGAAGACAAGACATTTTACCTGGCAGTACTTTTGAACCCAATTCTATTATGTTCACAGTGAATATCATTTACAGTTGCATATGGTACCACAAAATGAGGTCTGCGAGACAGTACCATAATGACTTCTTCTTCTTACATCTTTATTGATACCTGCCACAGCAGTATGCTCTGGGAAAGATTGTCTTCTCCTCTGCTTATTCCTCCTGTTACTATAATAGTTCATGCAGTTAGGACTGGATACTGGCAGCTACATTATTTTAATTGATGCAACATAGTCATAATATTCAGTAAAAAATTATAATGAGGATCTAAAATAAACTACTATGTGAAAAAAAATCAATGGTTCTTTGGTTTAATTGCATCTCAACATCAAGACAATACTTGGTGTCAGAAAATGCGTTATTTCTTAAAAAAAAAAGTTACTTAGACATAGTTGTATAATATAGCAAAAAACCATCAACTATGTGAAATATAGAAAAATACAGACATACCTTGGGAACAACCAAAACAAGGTTCAACAAAACACAAGTGAATTTTTTCAACTACATGCACCAAAAAAGTGGAGATACATAGAAAAATCTGTGTTACCTTTATAACATTTCATAACATGATTTGAACTTACTGATGTCAGATTCTTTCTCATTCTTTATTTCAGGGTGTGCAGCTCTTAAAGGTAATTTTTTTTTTTTCTTTTTTCTTTTTAACAACCAAAACATATTTCTGGTAAAAGTCCTTACACAAGAAACCAGTCATAATCCAGAAGCAAAGCTGCCTAGCTGTTTGTTAACATTCCTCTGTTGAGATAGAGATTTTCTTCAGAACTCATATTTCTAAAACATGTATACATCTACAAGAAATTTTTCAAAGTCTGTTATTTTGATTTCTTTGTCTTTCTGTATACATTGATATATACAAAATACTTTTTTTTAGTCACCTCTTTCATCTTCTGTTCTGTAATTTTTCTAGTCTTCCTGCATTCTGGAAAAGATCTGATAGTAGAGATGGGAAGGGCATGGCAGAAAGTTCCAAGTAGTGGACTTCTAGGGACTTGGGATGAGTGAACATCATGAGGTATACAGTTAAACCTGCAGTGGTTGCATCCAGTGGAAGATAAAACCGAACAAGGTCAGTGAAATACAAAAGGGAGAAGAAAGGAGGTGGAAAGGTGGAATACATGGAGAAGTATATCTTTGTGTGAAATCTTTACACTTTCAGATTTAAAAAAAAAAAAAAAAGTTTTTGAGGTATGCTGGTCATAAAAGAGAAAAATCAATGTGGATATGATTTGATTTTCCCCTCTACTTTGGTCATTGACTTGATGAAGACAATACAGGGTGGGAGAGAACTTGGTATTCAAGATGAAAACCTGCCTTCATAGACGTGGAATAGCTGCTTTTATTCTAACAGTGATAGTGTATAGTGTGTGCTAAGTCTTCAAGAAAAATAAACCTCCAAGGAATGCCTCAGTGGAATCTTAAATACAGTTCTGAGTCTTCACACTTAAGGAGGTTACAGTATAGAATTGATAAATCCTGAGTGGTATGGTAAGGACGAATATGGCATCATCCTTTTTTTTTCAGGTTCAGGTGCTGAGAGCCATCAAAAAGAAATATGAGAATGTTTTGGAGGCGACAAGAGAAGATATCCCTTTACGTCTGCAATTTAGCAAAATACAGAGAATGACTGTATTCAAGCAGACGCTTTCTTAAAATAAATGTCCTCAGATGCAGCCTCATTAAAATGGAGTCCATGTTTTTACTTCTTTCTCTTGCGCATGAACATTCTTTGCATTTTTTAATTATTATTATGTAACTGCTTTCCTATTTTCTACTTGTTTTTCTAATGTGAGAAGAACTTAGAAGTAATTGGAATCTGCAGTGAAAGTGACTGTTGCAATATGCAAATTACTAACAAGTGATGAAATGATGGAAGAGAAAAATTTGTGCTCACACTTTTCGGTTATCATCTAGTCACTTTCCCTGAGATTACCCAGATGCTCAACACTTATCTCCTAAGTGGCTTAACAAAATATCTCAGATGGGTGTTTGTTGTACCAACGACAGGTTGAAGTCTTCAGATGGAAGTGACATTAATTGAATGGTTGCCTTATTAAAAGGTGAAAAAAAAGCTGTATATTGTGTGATCTCTGTTCAGATCCCTGTGCTGCTGGGCTGCAGTCCCCCAAACCTCCCAGGCTGTAGGGAGCAGGAAACGGTCTCTGCTCAGGGTTATATTGTTAGTACCATCCCAGACTCCTTACACAGTGATCTGATCCCATCCAGAAGCTTTCAAAACTATAGACTAAGTGTGGGGAGCTGCTTCCCAATATACTGCGTATGGCTTTATAAATACCTGTCTCCATAGTATGCAAAATGAGAAAACAGTGACATTCTTTGAAGCAATGAGCAGGACAGTTCAGAGTTATCTTCACTTTGGACATTTTAACTGGAATTAAGGTTTCTTTTAAACTTTTACATATTTATTCATGTGCTTTGTATGCCACTGTATGTTCATTTCTAAGCTGAAACACACAACATTGTCTTTTCCTGAAAGCTGCTAAGGATGGGATAGAAAGAACTATTGAAAACATTAATTCCAAAGGAAAATTATTTTCCAAATTAGTAAGTACATTAATGATTTAGAGGAATTAGAAAGGAAAAGAGCAAAAACTAAAAAAAAACCCACCAAACCAAAACCACAAAACTTGCTGCTGTGTCTTGGCTAGATACATGTACTTGCTATGCAGTACAAATCACAGTGAGTAAGCAGAATACTCATAATTGTCTTCAAAAATGAAAATAAAACCTAAAAAAATACACCAAGTAATAAATAAGAGCCACTTCACTGTTGTATCTGAAGATGTTCTTTGGCTGACAGCTTCAAAGAGAGGTTTACATTGCGGATGGCTCCTCCTCTGGTAGGGATGATGTTCAACTACCTCAGTGCATCAGGCAGAAACAAACAAAATTTACAGAGGGACAAAGGTTTTAGTCTGTAGTGGATCCTAGACTGCTTATTGGGGATAATGTAATTAATAAATTGCAAGCCTTATGCCAAAAGATAACATTCGTCTAAAGAATTGGATTTACACAATTTGTAAATCCCGCTAGTTCTGTCTGCAAAATGTGTCATTTCTTTGTAAGGAAGATGGATTCTGATGTTTCTTTCTCTTCAGAAACACAGTTGAGCAAGACCATAACTTATTTTTGGTGTTTTTGTGGATTTCTGGTCTTCTAAAATGTCCTTTTTCTTTTCTGTCACCTTGTATTGAGCTTTCAGATTTGGGAGGTAAATAAACACAAAAGCGTGTGTAAGAGTGCATGGAGAATTAGAAGAACTGAAGAACTGGAGGATACTGGAGAACTTCTGCGTGGAGACCTCATAACAGCCTTCCAGTATCTGAAGGGAGCCTATAGGGATGCTGGGGAGGGACTCTTCATTAGGGACTGTAGTGATAGGACAAGGGGTAACGGGTTAAAACTTAAACAGGAGAAGTTTAGATTGGATATAAGGAGGAAATTCTTTCCGGTTAGGGTGGTGAGGCACTGGAATAGGTTGCCCAATGAGGCTGTGAATGCTCCATCCCTGGCAGTGTTCAAGACCAGGTTGGACAAGGCCTTGGGTGATATGATTTAGTGTGAGGTGTCCCTGCCCATGGCAGGGGGGTTGGAACTTGATGATCTTAAGGTCCTTTCCAACCCTAACTATTCTATGATTCTATATAGATGCAGAGGATTGCAGATGGGGTAGTCCATCTTTGCAGGATTTACAGTATGAGAAAGGCATTTACTAGCAATGTCAGAAATTAGGTATCTGCTAAGAGGCGTTGGATTATCTTAAGTGACTGGGAGGTTGCAGGATGTTTCAGACTGCCCTGGTGTTCAATGCAGCAAGGGGTCACAAGCATCTGTAGACAGCACTAACAGCCAATCTGACAGAGGCATAAGACAGCCAGCTTTCATATTCTCTGTCTTAAGAAACCACCATTCACCTTGTTAAGATAATTATACAGTGATAATGCTCTGAACAGGGAGGTGATTGTGCTAACAGTATCCTTATGCTGTGCACTACACATACATTACATGCCAGATAATTTTTATGAGGCAGGCATCTAATTTATTCCCACTTGAGCTTGGGAAGCTGTAATTCATCCCAAGCACCTGAGCTTGGGAAGCTGTAATTCATCCCAAGCACCTGAGCATTGACTCCTCTTCCCATAAGCAGAGATCTATGCAGAAATGCTGCAGGATGGGATATTGGCCATAACAATCACCAGCAGGTAACTGCCCTATAATCTTCAGAGACCACCCCTAGAATCTTTGATACAGGCACTGTGTGGGTACAGTGCAACGATACTATAGTTCAGGACCGCACTGCCATTACAAATTGAAGCATATCCAGATTCCTTTCTCATTCATACTAAGAGCCCTGTTTACTAGATGAGAAAGTGCTAGAGCAAAATAACTTAATACCTTGAATTAATAGCCTTTCTAAATGCCTGTGTGCACAGTACCTGAAACAGAAAAATGTGGTGACATGACTCTGAAGCTATGAGCAGGACAGGTCACCATTAACCTCACATTTGACACGCTAATTTAAATTAATGCTTCCTTTAAACCCTTATATATTTATTCCTGTGTTTTGTATGCTATCATTTGTTCTGTTTTATGTATTGATTCATATCTCCTGTCACCAGAAAATAAGGACGGATTGACGTAGAGACAGAATGAAACCAGTAGGAGCAGGAAAACGGGGATATCATGCACAGCTGCACACCCTTTCTTAGAAAGCAACACAATACAGTAATTTGGAACCAGTTAGCATGCTGACTCCCAAATTATACTGCATCTTTTGGAGCATCTTTTGTCAAAATAGTAACAAAGCTGCCTACAACCTTTCCTCGCAGTTTCAGCTTTTGCCCAGCTCAGAAGTGGCCTAGGGTGTCAAATACTGCTTTGCACAAATAAACAGGGAGAAGGGAGGTGAAAGGAAGTGAAAAAAAACCCCACATAAGTGTAGTTTAAAATGTTGTAGTACTAATTAATTTTTCATAGATGTCGTTCAGCTGTCATCAAAATAATAGTTTAGAACATTACTGGAAACAGTGGCAAAGGAAGTGAAAACTGAAGGGAAAACATAAGCTGTATCTGCAACAAGTGAAAATTTCCTACCAAAAAACTGTTACACTGAGAAAACCATGCTTTTCCCAAAGTAGTGACTGTATTTTAATCTACCTGCTAGGTCCCTCTAATTCACAAGAAGTCTGTAACAGCCTGTGAAACCACCTTCAAGAGGACAGTGGCCCTCATTAAAATCTCAATTTTTTTTTTTCATAGAATATGAAATAATCTCACCAAAAAACCAAAGGCTAATACTAGATTGGCAGAAGCAGCAAGGCTTGACTGGTAATCTTGAGTGGTCTTCACTAGACACATTACATGAATTTTTGCTAACAGCTTAATTTGGTTTGGGCAGTTTGAAATCTTTTTTTTTATTCTGCTTTGGCCTTTTGGTTTTGTTTGCTCCTAGGGACACAGGAACAGCCTGCTGAGTTTACTTGCTTTATGTCAGTCAGAAATGTCTCTGTACAAAGCACAGGGAGCATTGCTAATGGAAAATACTGATTTAAGAAAAACAGCAAAATTACACTGAGCATACAGGAATTCCTTCTCAATATTTGCAAATTATCAAAAGCACTGAAAAGAAACTGTTTAAGAGAGTAATTAAATCCATAAAACAGGCCAGAATTAATTTCCAGTTACTTTTGTATAATTCACTTAAAAATGGTTTAGTAACAAATTTTGCATATATGCATAAATTTTCCAGAAGAATAATTCACAACCAAACATTTTTCTTCATTGCTTAAATTTTCCCAAAATATTTCAGCTTGACTGAAAGAAGGCGGCCTAGTAATGGTTATTCAATTAGTTTCATCCACTGTTGCTCAAGAAAAAGATCCATACATGTGGATCCAAGAGCCAGGACTATGATTTTCCCCCATAGCTTCTGAAATGTTTTGCATTTCCATGATTAGATTTTTAAAAACTGTACTCTGTTGGTGTCAAAGGATATATTTCAGGAAGATTCTTTTTCTTCTAATGAAAAGCTTGTGTCCTGGGTTCAGCAGTAGCAGTCATTTTTCTCCTTCTTGGTGGCTGGTGCAGCGCTGTGGTTTTGACTTTCAGCCTGGGAACAGCACTGATAACATCGATGTTTTTAGTTGGTGCTCAGTAATGTTTACTCTGACCAAGGACTTTCTGAGGCTCATGCTCTGCCAGGGAGGAGGGGAAGCCAGAAGGAAGCAGAGACAGGACACCTGACCCAAACTCACCAAAGAGGTATTCCATACCACAGCACATCATGCCCGGTATATAAACTGAGGGTAGACATCCGGAAGTGTTATATCACTGCTCAGGTCAGGCTGGGTATCGGTCAGTGGGTGGTGAGAGGTTGTATTCTCTTCCCTTGTTATTTCCCTTTTCATTATTATTATTGGTGGCTGCAGTAGTGGTTTGTATTATACCTTAGTTACTGGACTATTCTTATCTCGACCTGTGCAAGTTACATTGTTTGAATTCTCCCCATCCCTCCACAAGTGGGGCAAGGAAGTGGGGAGAGTGAACGGGAGGCTACGTGGTTCTTAATTATCGGCTGGGCTTAAACCACGACAACGTGTTAACGTTTTAGGGTGCATTTCAATTGCTACTGAACACTACTAAAGTACTGCCAAAAACTTAGACAACTAACAGAGCATCACTTCCCCTCATATATGCCTTTGTATCATAGACAGAAGGGAGCAGAAAAAAACTAGACTTAAGTGTGTTGTCTCACACTGTTACGGTACAAAGCGTGAGCCAAAGCCCAAGACCTTTCTTTCTTGTATTGAAGTGTGTTCCTTTGTCCAAAGCCAAACAAAGTCCCCAGGAGTATTTGCAATTAGCTCACTGGCCTGAAGTCAAGCCTCAAATCAAATGAGACATTATTAATCAAAAAGGTATTTAAGGATGGTTTTGTGATTATATTTTATGCATATAAGTATTTTGGAACTGTGGCATGTCACATAAATATAGAACTAAATATTTGGTAGTTATTTCTGAAAGAAAACCGTTATTTTATTTTTGATCCATTGTAATACTTTAATTTATAATTGCAATAAATTTTGGCAGTTCTAAAAAAAACTAATGCATTTTGTACTAGCACAGGAAACCACACATATATACGTGCATGTATGTGTTTTATTTGAAGTGCTGTGAACACTATTTAAATTTTTCTGCTCCTTGTTGCATTCAGCATGTATTTACTGTAATGGCATGAGAAAGGTAATGTGCCCAGTTCATTATTTTTTAAGTGAAAGATAATTTTTCAACTATATTATATGAGCAAATAAGCCTGCATGTATTTATTTCTAAACATATAAATAAACCAACAATCTAACAGTGACTTTTATTGTCAGCAAACTGCATCAGATTGTGATTTTGAATATAACTAAGTCACCTACTTAGTCGCGTGGAGGGCAAGATGGGATAACTGTGTTAAATAATTAACAGGATGAAAGTCTAACAAAGATATCTGAACAACAGGGCAGAATTTCAAGGTCTCATCTGGAAATAAACTGTACTAGTGCTTTTGTTGATTACATTTAGATGTAATTTCCAATACATGAGAGAATTTACTATACCCTTCCAGAGCTGGGAAAGCATCAATTCCAGGCACTTGGTTTTGAAAGTATCTTAAATATTACCAGGGAGATAATTTTCTTCTTGTCTGAAGATGTCCTTTTGGCTCCAGTATCAAAATCATTACATGTTTTTGTAACCATAAAGCCGTATCAGAATGCATCATCCTTCACAATTGCAAGTTAAACTTCACTTGTGATTAAATTTGAATGAAAGGAGATCGCTAATTTCTAACAAACTTTATGGACGCCTGTCTTTGTTGTGATGCCTACAGAAATTGCATCGCTTAACAAGTCAGTCACTCTACACAGAAATGCTAATACATGGGAAAGCTTGGCAGAATGAAGAAGAAAAAATATTCTTCATTGCACAAAGCCTCTGAAGCAAGGAGTAGCCAACTGATGAATGAAATGATGAGATTGTTTTTCAAATGAGACAAACAGCCTTCAGGCAGAGCATCCTTCTACCTAAAATACCTGGTTTTAGGGTATTTTTCCATAGAGGTTCAACAAGGACTTGTTCAGCATGGAACTGGAGCAATGCCACACTTAGGTACATGTGTGGCCACACTGATGCAGGTTCCATTTCACAGGCTTTACTAACAATGAAGTAACAAATAAAGATCATTTGGCAGATGCACTTTTTAGGGGATGAGCTTGCCAGGACACTGAGATCTCAAAGACTAGATCCAGCAATAAACAAACAAGACATCTGAAAGACAAGCCCGATGCACCACTGTATTGCGCTGCTCCTGACTGTCATGCCAGGTATGAACCTCTTCTCAGCCACTTGCACTGCTTCTGGCCCTGAAATTGTCAAGTATTCTGCCACCACAGTGAAACTGGAGTGAGAAACTCGGAGCCAGATTTGGTCCAAAAGGGGAGCTAGCTCATTAGGGTTGCTTGTGAGAAATGATTTATGAATTTGGAGGCCTGAAGGGATCATTAGATCATCTAGTCTGACCTTGTGTACATCACAGGCCATTACGTTTCATCTAGTTATGGCTGTATTGTGCTCCATTAACTTTGTTTATTTAAGTGTGCTTTCCTGTAAGGCAGCTAAACTTAAAGTCAGGTAAGGGGGATGTGGGCACTCTCGACTTCCCTCAGAAATGTGTCTAACACCTGGTCCCGCTTGAATCAAGTAAGTAAAGTTGTGTCAGTTTTCATCTAATTATATCACTCTTTTTTCCACATACTGAGTTTTTTCTGCCTTTCTGAACTAAAGATCTTGTGAGCATTGCCTTATTTTCTTTCCATCATCAGATTAATTCTTGTTTATTTGCTTAAGATGTGGTCTGATAAGAGAGGCCAAATTTATTATGTTTCTGTCTGGAAGATGTTCTACTTCTTTCAGCTCTAGTATCAGTTCTGTGTTTCTTCATTTTTTTCAGTGTTATTTTACAATTGTGCAGAGTTCTCCTAGAAGTCAGCTTTGTACTTTGTAGAGATAAAATTACCTTAATCTCCTCTCCTGTTCACTTATTCCTTGTTCGTACACTCAATGGTCTTATTAACTTTGTTATCATTTCCCATGATATCAATTCCCATTCTCTTGTTGAATTGCTTTTTGCGTTGCGTCCTCTAATGCCCTTTCAGGGCCATTGAGCCCAAGGATATGTTTCCACATGCTTTCAGGACAGCCTGCCTTCTTTGCTCCTAAGCATACAATTTAGTACTTAGCATACATTTTATTTAATAGCCCCAGGGCCCTGCTACGTGAACTTTTATTTGTTTTTATCACATCACCCTTTTCCATGGTGAGGAAGCTTAAAATCTATAGGACCCTCATATAACTGGTCTCTCTCAGCCTCATGCCACTTTATGATCACATTAGAAATTAAGTGCTAATGCACCACAAAGTAACTTTGAGATCTCTTAGTTAAAGGCTTATTTGTGTGCTTGGCCTTGGCAAACCTCAAGTACTTGCCACTCAGAAGCTTAGGAGTGTACACAAAAATTAAGACCTTCTATGTTCTTACCATCCTTAGTTTTGAATCCTCCAGGATTGTGAGATCATATCTTCCACATTTCCATTAAGACTGAAAACGTGCAAAGAAGAAGAAGACAATTGCTTATTTAAATCAGAATGTAAGGTCTTAAAAATGAAAGTACTACCCTATTGAAATGGAGACCCTGATGGACTTACAGAAGTCAACAGAATTGCAAAACAGAACTGAGATGCTTTCTCTTAAAAGCTACAGTTTCTCAAGTAAATATAGCAACATGTTAAACAAACAGTTAACTGGAGATAAACACCGTGGGATTTCTTTGTTCATGCCAGATTTTTTCATTCTAAACATAAGGTCAATGCCATGATCCTCCTCTTCTAAGACTACAGCACTCTTCTGTGAAAAGAGGAGATGTGGTTTGCACTTATATTGGTCACAAAGTATAATTAGCAAATGGTCAACATCAAGTTCTATCGCTAGAAAGGTTAGTTTATTTAAATGCATTTCTGTGTACACCTTTGTTTCACAAAGGTTCACTTCAGATTTTGAATGCATTGCTGGAAAACAAGAGACAATGTGCACTGAAGCTGGAAAACCCCATGCTTTATAAATCAAGGGGACAATCTGGCCTTCATTATGGAAAACTCAGGGTGAACTCCTGGCGCCTTTGGAGTCAGTGGAAAAACTCCCATTGTGACAGAGGTCATGGGTTTGCTTTGCATTCTAATGGGAGTGTTGGAGAGATTAGTCTACCCCTGGCATGTTTTCCCAGGTTGTAGGCTCACCAGCCTCAAGCCTGCAAAGCAACAAATTAATTGAGATACATTGATACTGTTTTTGTCTTCTTTCAATCCTTGGTGTTTCTCTTAGGGCTAGTTGAAAGCTTGTCCCGCGTTCAGCTGTAACAGATTTTTTTTTATTCCTTCCTAGTAGCTGGTGCAGTGCTGTGTTTTGGCTTTAATCTGAGACCTGTGCTGGTGACACACCGATGTTTTAGTTATTGCTCTCTAGTTCTTACCCTGGTCAAGGACTTTTCAGTCTCGTGTTCTGCCAGTGAGGAGGGGCACAAGAAGCTGGGAAGAAGCAGAGATAGGACACCTGACCCAAACTAGCCAAAGGGCTATTTCATAACACAGCACATCATGCCCAGTATATAAACTTGGGGGAGTTACCTGGAAGGCTTGGCTCAAGTTGGGCTGGTATTGGTTGGCAGGTGGTGAGCATTTGTGCTGAGCACCACTTGTATTTATTGGGGTTTTTTATTTCCCCTTTTTAGATTTATATTTTCTCCCCTTGTTATTTCCCTTATTATTATTATGTCAGTAGTAGTTTTGTATTATACCTTAGTTACTGGACTGTTTTTATCTCAGCCTGTGGGGTTTACATTCTTTCAATTCTCCAGCCAGTTCTTTATCGACCAAGTGGTCCATCTATCAAATTGACATGTCTCTAATTTAGAGACAAGGATGCCGTGTGGGACAGTGTCGAACGCTTTGCACAAGTCCAGGTAGATGACATCAACTGCTTTACCGCTGTCCATCAGTTCTGCAGGCCCATCACAGAAGGCCATCAAATTGGTCAGACAGGATTTCCCCTTAGTGAAGCCATGCTGGCTGTCACCAAGCACCTTGTTGATTTTCATGTGCCTTAGCATGCCTTCCAGGAGAATCTGCTCCAAGATTTTGCCAGGCACAGTGGTGAGACTGACTGGTCTGTAATTCCCTGGGTCATCCATTTTCCCCTTCTTGAAAATAGGGGTTGTATTTCCCTTTTTCCAGTTGTCAGGAACTTCACCTGACTGCCATAATTTCTCAAATATGATGGAGAGTGGCTTAGCAACTTCATTTGCCAGCTCCTTCAGGACCTGCAGATGGATTCCATCAGGTCCCATGGACTTGTACATGTTCAGGTGCTTAGGATGGTCTCAAACCAGATCCTCTCCTACAGTGGGCCTAGGGTCTTCATTCTCACAGTCCCTGTGTCTGCATTCCAAGACTTCAGGGGTGTGGCTCCTGCTTTTTCCTTGGTCCTGTTTGCACATGACAAGTGGGTACCATGAAGTAAAGCAAACATGGACCCAGACTCAATTTTCTGTGTGTAGTAGCCATCCACAGGGGAAAGACTTGCCAGAAAGGTATGGCAGTCCAATTTGCTTCCCATATTACAGCCAGTGCAATGAAGAAGAGGTAATGGTTGATAGTAGCAGATGAGTCTCTTCTGCGAGCTACAGAGCCACCCATTTGCAGATCCAGCACATTCTCTAGAGAGCTGGGATGCTTACCAGGATGCTGTATCAGGGATGTCTCTGACAGACTATCAAGACTATCAAGACTTGTACCATCCACAGGCTATTACCCACTGCTTTTGTTTAATGTGAGAGCCAGTGTTACACGCAGGAGCAGTCTGGGGTGTATCAGGAAAGACTACAAAGCTGTGGGAGCAGTGCTAAGGGACTCAGCAGAACAAGTAGTTTTTTTATCAATCTTCCTGGTCAAAAGGAAGGGGCTGGAAAGGGCCAGTAGAATCTGGCAAATCAGCGACTGGTTACAGGACTGGTTCCACAGCCAGGGGTTTGGCTCCTTTGACCATAGGACTCACTGTGAGAAACCTGGTCTACTGGGGGCTGGAGGTGTCTGTCTGACAGAGAAGGGGAAGAACATTTTCGGTCATGAAATTGCCAAGCTGGTGAAGAGGATTTTAAACTAAAGTTGTTGGGAGAGGTGAACCTTAATCCATCCTACTTACAGTTTGCCAGTGCCAGCAAGAGGTGCCCAGAGCCTGGAAACTGATCACAGATCAGCAAGGAGAGCCCCTGAAAAGCAGCACAAATGAGTTCCAGCCACTCCAGCCAGTAAGTTGGCTTCACTGGTGGCCCAACTTAAATGCCACTATGCAAACATATGTACCACAAGGAATAAAAAAGAAGAGTTTATTTTACATATTATTCACTGGTGATGTTGAAGCATCATGTGGTCATTTGGCAGCTGCCTGGAGAAGCTGTAATTCATAGAATCATAGAATCATTAGGGTTGGAAAGGACCTTAAGATCATCAAGTTCCAACCCCCCTGCTGTGGGCAGGGACACCTTACGCTAAATCATGTCACCCAAGGCCTCATCCAACCTGGCCTTGAACACTGTCAGGGATGGAGTATTATTTTTAATTTTTATCTGTTGGGCTTGAAATTGCAGCCATATGAAAAAATTACACTATCCTATGGCTTGTAGGCTCAGTTCAGACCATTTTGCCTGAATTAGAAAAGTAAAGAAACCACTACATTTTGTAGAACTACAAAGAAATTATGCTCTATAATTAGCATATGACATCCCTAAAGATCATGGTGTTCTTATCCTATCTGAGCAAGTCTCTGTCCTTGGGTAGCTTGACTTTCCCTTACCATTACATCATCTCCAAAGGAGCAAAACTGCCTGATTCTAACCCTAGCCCTAAGGCAGTCAATGAGGACCTCTGAATAATATAGACAAAATCTCACAATCCAACAAGTTGAAAATATTGGTGACTTCCTCTAGCTTCAGCAGAAGTCAAAGGCTGAGCTTTTTGTCTGTCTTTGTACTGCAGGACATCTTCTCTTTCATAGCTTTGTCTTTGACAGTGGGAGAGGTCACATAGATTGACCTTCACCAGTATTCAAAGTACTGAAGGGTGGGTATTTTCATAGGGTCAGGAGGAAATCATAAGTCAGTGATTTTTGCTTACTTCACCCTCTGAATATTTGCCCACTGGTGGTGTTTATTTCATCTCCATGTGAAGTAGGATGGGCTCCTGCTTCTTGAATCTATGTCCCTTCCTAAAGCAGTGTTTGTGTCTTCAGGATCATGGTACATGGAACATGAACATCATAATAATGACATAGCTGCACCTCGCAATGCACCAGAAGGAAGCTTCATGTGACAGGTAAGCTAGGGGTGCACTGATTAACAGGGACAGCAAAACCTGTCCTAAAATCAAGGTGAACGCTCAGACCGTAGCATGTACTCATCTCCATCTTACTCCTGTCAGAAAGTTTTCTGGACAATCCAGGCAAGAGAAATGAGGTTTCTGCAGAACCACTGAGGTTTCGAACGTAACAATCTTAGTACCATTCAAAAGAAATAAAACTGGCTCTAAATGAAAAGTGAGGGTGCCACTGATTTGAAGATAGCAAACATCTCCTGTTTGCTTAAACTGTCATGTGTACACAAGCCACAGGTACACTTCGGCTGATTAAAACCCTATCTTTCTGCTGAATATGAAAAGACTACACACACACAGAGGTAGCAAACTAATTATCCAGACTACTGGTATCCAAGATACAACCTATGAAGATGAATGTTTGCATTTTCCCTTTGAGTGAGTGATAGTGCCCTTAAATAAATTGCACTGAATTTCAGTAATGGACAATGAGAATAAATCAGCTTCCTATTTTTATTCCAGCCCTATTACATAATCTCCAGCTGATCTAAGGTGATCTGCATGGCTGGCAGAATATGATGACTACCCCAGCTATGTATTGTGATTGGTAATGTCTTCAACACTGCAGTAAAGACTACTGCAACAACAGCGGCTTTTGGTCTCTGAATTCCTGCCCTCCCTGTCTCCAGTGCCAGCAGCTGTGGGAGCTAAAGCAGCAGTACTTGAAAAGGTCCATCTCTCTTTCCCATGCCCTTTTTTGATGGCCAGAGAAAATATGGACAATGGGAGCTGCAAGAGAAGCACTGAGACAGAGGGAGGGTTCCCCTGCGAACATGATCCACGTGCAGGCTGCCTCATCCCAACTAATTCTCACCTGCTCCCAGCTGACATGGGATCTGACATCAGTGAAGGCAGCAAAATCACAATGTCCCTGAGGGCAAATCAGCAAGAATGAAATTCCTTGTTACTGATAGTAACTGTCTGATAGCAGTCTTTCCAGTGTTTGAAGTTGCTGTGCTAGCAAGTGATGAAGGTGGCAGTAAGGTTTAAGAGTGGCAGAGAAGTAAGTTAAAATATAAGAGAAAAAGAAGAAAAGGGAAGGGAAGGGAAGGGAAGGGAAGGGAAGGGAAGGGAAGGGAAGGGAAGGGAAGGGAAGGGAAGGGAAGGGAAGGGAAGGGAAGGGAGGGAAGGGAAGGGAAGGGAAGGGAAGGGAAGGGAAGGGAAGGGAAGGGAAGGGAAGGGAAGGGAAGGGAATTAAGGCTGCTCTTGCTGTGACAAATAGGCATAGGAATAAATAGAAGCTGTATTTTCAAAAATGTCTTTATAAACAAAGACCCCCAAGCTCATTCATTTTTATATTTTGGGTTTTGTTGTTGCTCTTGTGCACACAAATAATATATGACTATACCCAAACTGCCTTAATGCTAAGAATTTTCCAGCTGCTGAAAAGCTGGTAAATGTACCTCTTAGCACAGGCTCCTTGGCAACCAGGTAGGATGGTGCGCTGAGTGGCACAGAGCTTCCCCATCATACCAATCTGTCAATGATCTGGAGACATCATGGATTACACATGCGGGCAACCTGATCTTGGGGCAGGGAATGTAAAAGACATGACCTGTGTCATGCACAGTTCAGCTGAGACTAGGTCAAAGATATCAGGGCACACTATTGCAACACTGAAATCTGGTGACAAAGTGTGAACAAGGCAATGTCTGCATATAATTGCATTTACATAGTGCAGCCTGAAATTAAATTGCTTTGAAATGCAGGCCCTTCTTGGAAAAGTATTCTAACAGCCTGCTTTCAAATTTTAAGTTGCATCTAGCACATTGTCTATGGTTATTGGCCACCTTAGTGTTTCCCCAGGGGTTGCCTGAATGTATAGGAATGGGAGAGTTTATGTTAACAATAATTTATAAATGTGTTTTTGCCAGTCTGGAGAGAAAAAAAGTTTTATGAATGGCACATTGGGAGTGAAATTAGGGCCATGCTGTGGTTGTCTTTTATTTTAAATAGTTTTGGAAATAGTGTCTGTGGTTTGGTTTGTAGGTTTTTTTTCTTGGTGTGGCAGTGTTGCAGGGAGTAGGTATTTTTGGTTTGGTTTGTTTAATCTTATAAATGGGAAGAGGTTTATTTATGGTTATTTGTTGGTTCTTGAGTTCAATGTTTTACGTGCTGTTGCCTTCCTGAGGAAAATCATAAACAAGTCAAGTGATACCAATAGTAGTGACCCTTAACAGAGCCTCAAACATAGTGTTTCAGGATGCTGCAGAGATGATCAGGGCTTCAGGATACGCAGTGTGTTGCAGCCCTGAGTCAAAAATCTATTCTTGAACACACCTTGAAAAAATTCCTGTAACACTGATGCAGAACATCACTACCTTTCTCTGCTTGCATCTTATTTCATATAGGCACTATACATTTAATTCTTTGGTTTGGGGTTTTTCAACAGGTGTGTGGAAATGCAACTGTGTGTGTATTTATGTATGCACACATTCTCACATACACTATTTTGCAGGCACACAGTATCTGGCTTATCAGCTTGTTGATTTTACAAGAACAGCCAGCCAAGTTAAAATAAGAATCCAATCTGATGTCTTCTGTGCAGATCCATCATGCTATCATATGACAGAGGAGATTTTTGTGTTGGAATATTTATTGAACTCGGACCTCTGAGAACCCTACATGCCATGTAAAATCATGAAAAAGGGATGAATAATAGGTGTTTGGTCAGGTAGTTACATACACCAATTGGCATTTATTATTGCTTGACTTCAGGGCTAATTTAGTGGTACTTGTTTGTGGTTGAGTAAGGAACATTTTCATTTTGCCAGACAAATTTGTAACTGTTTGCAAGCTGTAAAAATAATCAAAATAACAAAAGTTCATTCAGTCAGTATTTATTTTAGGTTCTTTACAGAAGGAACTTTTGGCCATAATATCAAGATAGATAATTAAGAAATTAACTATTCTGGTGGGTACTAAAAGCATTTCTGACAACTTCACTGGGTGCCATTTTAAAATCTATCCATGTGTCTTCTTTTGTGTTTATAAAGTATCTATCCCTAAGGACAGAAAAGGTAATCTTGACATAAAATAATTATAATAATCAGATTGTGCACTCATTAATGAAGTGCTCCCTCAAAAAAATCTGAAATACTTCTAATACAGACAGAAGTATATGAAATTTAGTTAGATTATATTTCTCTAAAAATATATCAAAACTCTTTTGTGTAGCAGTACCCTTTCAGACTTCTGATTTAGGTAGCATGAGGTAAGCTTTCAAAGTCTATAATTCTCTCTTTTTTTAGCTTTCCCTCTTAATTTTTATGAAGAAATATGAAAATAATGTTCAGGATAAATAAAGTAAATTAATTGCTGTTGTTTGGTTTTATTTTACTCCTAACTAAATATCTAGACTTTTAACCATTAACTAGCTTGCAAGCTGTTGCTGCAAAAGCTGTGTGAGACTCAAATCAACCACTTCCCTTGAAAGTTGGTGAATAAATGTCTCACGGATTCATAGGACAAAAGGGCTTTTTTTGGTGCATTGTCTAGTCTAGGTGAGCAAACAAGGTTTCTAATGTCCTACAAAGAGCATTCAACAGCCCATGATCAACTTCTTAGAAATGTTGCAAAGACTGTCTTAAAAACTCCAGGTATGGGAAAATCCAAGAGTACACTGTTTCACTGGTAACCACCCTTGGTGTTAAAAACTTAACTTTCCTTTTTTCTCTTCAGGTTCCACAACTGGATTTTGATCTGATTCTTTCTTACCAGTAGAGTCATGAGGATTGCCTTGCAGGAGTGTGTAAAACACAGTGGTGTGTTTGAAGCAAGGAAGTGGAAAACACCGATAGTGGTGTATGTTTCTTGTGTGAGTTAGTATGTCTCCCAGTCTTTCCAAAATACAACGTAATTGTAACTTTATACAATTTATTAACTCTCATAATCCCCTTCATTTCCAAAAAAAAAATAGGAGTTCCCTGCTCAGCTGAAATAGTAATTCCTCTTATTAAAAGCAAAAAGCTGGCTTTGATCTTCTACTGCTTAGGCATAATTGAATCTAGACAACCTTCCAACTAGCTTGTGCAGTTTATAAATGAACAAAGAAGGAACATGTTAACTGTTTTTAAAGATAAATAGACCAATATTTTAAAAGCACTAAGAGCCTTTCACTCAATATGTTCCCAGAACATTGTACTATTTCCAATTATCCTGCTTTTCTTCAAACCTAGAAACAACAAATGAATAACAGATGTCAACTTCTATTGAAGGCTACTTACTGAATGCTAGCTGTTCTTGCTTATTGGAAACCCTTTTAGAATGATTTCCCTTTTTTTTCTGTTGCCATGACAATATTTGGCCTAATCCCGTGGTTGGGGGTTTTTTTGTTCACATCTAAGAACACTGTGTAGGCAAGTGGAATTATCATTAAAATGAATCTTACTCGCAACCGATAATGAATGTCCTAACTATTCCCTTGTTTGTAAGTGCTACGTTCTTAATACGATTCCTTCAGGAAAGATAGTATGGAAAATACATATCTTTAACTTCCTTTGATTATATATAGTTGTTGTTCCCTGGCTGTAGTAGGGAATGTTGCTATGTCACTATGAAAATACACCATCATGTTGCTATGAAAATACACCCTTGTTGTGTTGAGAATATTCTGCTGTCCTACAACAAGACAAAGTTACCCTGTTAGACTTATCTTCTTCATGAATGTGTAAAGATCAGCCTCCAAATTTATCCAGATATCAAAAAAATCTATTCAACCTATCTCATGATTCCTTTTTAAACACTTCTAATATGGAAAGTACATTAATTTGTAAATATAAATGCTAGCACAAAGATCTTTAGCTATTCTACCCATACAATCCCACCACTCCTCATCCCCAAATACTTGTGGGCTGAATTGTAATCCATTAAAAATATGCTTCTTAAAACCTTATGCAATAGAGCAAGCAATGTGGGGAAGGGGTACATGATGTGAACGTAATGATATTTGAGGGAATAAATTTTTCTCTTTTCCTTTTGTCTACTAGCAAAAAATCAATCACATTATCCAGGGTCATCTATGCATGTTTAAATCACTGGTGTGGTTATCCAGAGTAGGGGCTTGTAATATAATCAACATAAGTTTATTTAAAAAAATATGTGTAAAGCTAGTTTGATATCTTTCTTGATGGGGTTACAGGTTTGTCTGTTAAAGGTTACAGTGTTAATGTAATGCATTACCCTTCTGTAAATCATTTGGTCTGCTACCACATGACATTTTGATTAAGAAATCAGAACAATACAAAATCAACATGGTCCCCATTAAAAAGCTTGCTATACTGTTTATTAATGACTTGGAAGACAAATGAAAAACTTTACCAACAGAAACAGCAGATGGCACAAATACTGGGGAGAGGTAAATAGTGTAGAAGTCAAACCACTGGGAGAGGGAGTAACCTCAATCACTTCATAAACTTATGCACTCAAATACATGTATTTTAACAGAGCCAAATTCGTAGTCATAGTACCAAAACTTGACCTATGCCTATAAATGGAGGCAGATCAAGGTAAGCGTGTGGATCTGGAAAGGTTTCAGCAACTGCAGTAGACAAAAGGTTCAGCCTTTGCATTTGACTCCCATAAAATCACTCCTGAAATACTACAGCTAGCTCTGGAAAGCATCAGGGATGTGATCAAAGATGTGATCAAAGAGGAGAAACATGTTTTGCAAAAATACCTTGAACACTGTTGTCTATTCACTGGATTGAAAAGAAGGTTAAGGATTGATGTGCTACAAAATCTGTGATTGCCTACATGAGGAATGTACATTTGACGTGTTTGGTTTCTTGGAGAAAAGTGTATGTCTCAATGCATGGAAGCTAGAACTGGCCAATCCAATATAAAAAATTAAAAGGAAAATCAGAGCACTGAATGTTATTGACAGAGTTGAAAGAATCTGTGAAAAGCTATAGTAAATTCTTGATTGCTTGTAAGTTAAATTAGTGTTGAGATTAATTTCTAGAAGTTAATGGTCATCCAAGTAAAGGCTGATATAGGGTAGTTCTCTGAGCTATGAAGCACAGGGAAGAATAAGAAGAAATTTCAGGTTTGGCCACTTATATAAAAGCAAATCTATGAAATTTGGCTCTATTGCCAGCAGTAAAACAAATAAAGAAACAAAAAAATTCTCTTAATGGGAACTTGGGTCATGGAGCCTGTGCCTGTAGGGCAAAACCGTAAAAATCTTAGATAGTGTGGCACCTGGAATAATGACAGACCTCAGCTTTCGCCTGTACTCCAAACATTACATATCGGTGTATAAGGGAAAGTAGATCTCTGTCCCTTAGGGGTGGGAACTGGAGGTCAGATAAAATTCCCATAGGCATCTCAGACGGCATTCAGCACCTGTTCATAGGCTCTGGAATGCGTCCAGGTATCTAAATCTCTTAAAAAGCTGAGATTCAGGCCTTCCTCCCAGATTTAGGGTTTTTCAGCAGAGGATACATAGTAGAGTTTGTTGTCAGCCAATCCGTCTTCTGCCTTTTCTTTTTTGTATGTGACACATGGTGAATTGTTGAGAGACTCCTTGCTAAGTGCTTTTCTTTTTCTGTGAAAATGTACCTAACAGGATACATTCAGATCACTCAGGTTTGTTCAATACGATTCCTACTTCTGTTAATAAAATAGATATGTTGTACCAATTTGAGAGTTTGATGGTTTCAAAGAATCTTTCAAATAGCACATTAACACTTGGTTAATAAAGAAGGGAAAGAGCGGTTTTGGTAGGAGGCTTGCCAGACTGGTCAAGGAGGCTTTAAACTAGATGTGTTGGGGGAGGGGGGCATCATTCCATCCCAACACACCCAGTCAGTTGCCAGAACCTATAATAAATGCTTGGAGCAATGTAGAGATAACCCAGCCCCAGCCAATGAGCCAGCTTCATTTGGAGCTCGGCTCAGATGCCTCTATACGAATGCCCGTAGCATGGGGAACAAACAAGAGGAATTAGAGATGTAGGCACGTCTATGGGGTATGATATAATAGGCATCACAGAAACATGGTGGGATGGCTCTTATGACTGGAGTGTTGGGCTGGAAGGTTACAGGCTTTCTAGAAAAGACAGGCCTGGCAGGTGGGGAGGGGTAGCTGCCCTTTATGTTAGGGATAGGCTGGAGAGTATGGAACTCTGTCTGGGGACAGGTGAGCAGTCCACAGAGAGTTTGTGGGTCAGGGTTAAAGGGAATATAGCTATGGGAGACATTACCGTGGGGATCTGTTACAGACCGCCTGATCAAGGAGAACCTGCAGATGACAAAGACAGATGGGAAAAGCCTCACGGTCACAGGCCCTTGTTCTCATGGGGGACTTCAACCATCCTGACATCTGTTGGAAGGACGGTACAGCCCCGCACAAGCAATCCAGGATGTTCCTCGATTGTGTGGAAGACAATTTCCTTCTGCAAGTAATAGAGGAGCAGACAAGGAGAGGTGCCATGCTTGACCTCGTGCTCACCAACAGGGAAGGGTTCGTTGGAAATGTGACTCTCTAGGGCAGCCTTGGATGCAGCGAACATGAGATGCTTGAATTTGAGATCCTCAGGACAGTGAGAAGAGCGTGCAGCAAGCTCACTGCCCTGGACTTCAAAAGAGCAGACTTTGGCCTTTTCAGGAACCTGCTTTGGAAGGTTCCATGGGATACAGCCCTGGAGGGCAGGGGGGCCCAAGACTGTTGGTTGATATTCAAGGATCACCTGCTACAAGCTCAGGAGTGTTGCATCCCAACCAGAAGGAAGTGCAGCAGGAGGGCCAGGAGACCTCCTTGGATGGATAAGGAGCTCCTGAGGATAATTCAAATGAAAAAAGAGGCTTATAAAAGGTGGAAGCAAGGACAGGCGGCATGGGAAGTGTACAGGGATATTGTCCGAGAAGCTAGGGACCAGGTTAGGAAAGGTAAGGCCCAGTTAGAATTAAACTTAGCTAGAGGTATTAAAGATAACAGGAAGGGATTCTACAAGTACATAGCAAATAAAAAACAGACTAGGGAGAATGTAGGCCCCCTCAGGAAGCTCTCAGGAGAACTGGCTGCACAGGATTTGGAGAAGGCTGAGGTTCTGAATGACTTCTTTGCCTCGGTCTTCACTGGCAAAGGCTCTGACCAAACCACCCAAGTCTTGGAAGGCAGATGCAGGGACTGTGAGAATGAAGACCTTGCACCCACTGTAGGAGAGGATCTGGTTCGAGAAAATCTTAAAAATGTGAATGTGCAATGTCCTACACCTGGGTCGGAGCAACCCCAGGCACAGCTACAGGTTGGGCAGAGAAGAGATTCAGAACAGCCCTGCAGAGAAGGACTTGGGGGTGTCAGTTGATGAGAAAATGAACAGGGGCTGGCAGTGTGCACTCACAGCCCAGAAAGCCAACCATATCCTGGGCTGCATCAAAAGGAGCGTGACCAGCAGGTCGAAGGAGGTGATCCTGCCCCTCTACTCTGCTCTTGTGAGACCTCACCTGGAGTATTGTGTGCAGTTCTGGTGTCCTCAACATAAAAAGGACATGGAACTGTTGGAACAAGTCCAGAGGAGGGCCACGAGGATGATCAGGGGACTGGAGCACCTCCCGTATGAAGACAGGCTGAGAAAGTTGGGGCTGTTCATCCTGGAGAAGAGAAGGCTGCTTGGAGACCTCATAGCAGCCTTCCAGTATCTGAAGGGGGCCTATAGGGATGCTGGGGAGGGACTCTTCATTAGGGACTGTAGTGACAGGACAAGGGGTAACGGTTAAAACTTAAACAGGGGAAGTTTAGGTTGGATATAAGGAGGAAATTCTTTCCGGTTAGGGTGGTGAGGCACTGGAATAGGTTGCCCAGGGAGGTTGTGAATGCTCCATCCCTAGCAGTGTTCAAGACCAGGTTGGGCAAGGCCTTGGGTGATATGATTTAGTGTAAGGTGTCCCTGCCCACGGCAAGGGGGTTGGAACTGGATGATCTTAAGGTCCTTTCCAACCCTAATGGTTCTATGATTCTATTTTAGCTTAAAGAGAAATATTCCAGGGAACTTCCTCATTTATATATCTCTCTCCATGTTGTAAAGATGGTATTTTGTGTGATGAAGACGTACTTTCAATTTCAAGTGCTTTCTTATGTTGTTTGCCTAAGACAAATATTGTATCTTACCAGTAAAGAAAGGGCCATTTCCAGATCATTTTGGTGAGTGATGTACTGGAACTTGCACAGCTAGTTTTTGTGCTAATTCACTATGTCTAGCTAGTTCATTACCTTTTTCTATATGTTTCATATCAAAGTTATGAGCCCCAGAGGGAGACTTTGTCTTAACATACGTATGCATGTGTCTGTGTGCAACTGTATCCAAAAATGTTAAAATATGTTTCAGAAATATCATCATCTTCAGGGGAATAGTAAGAGGCAGGCATCTTTAGAAGGTGAAATGCCCACTAATAAGTTCCCCTAAGTGATTATTCTTTTTAATGAATGAGCAAAAGCCCTGGTTCTGCAATCACAAGGGTCCAGACAGCCTCCTGCAGTCCCTTCCAGCAGCTTTGTTCCATGAGTTTGTCAATCCAAAAACTCCTTTGGAGAGAGGCTGTTTCATGGTAATTTCATGCAGGTCGACACTTCAAGAGCTATTTAACTTTGAGTACTTGACACCTCTTGGTGATTCAACTGTTTTCTTTTCATTAGTAGAGAAGCAGCTCAACCTCAGATTGTGATGCCGCTCATTTTAAGTCCCAATTTGTTGTGTTTCTGTCGAGTATGGAAATTAAACATGGCCATTTTTTGCATAAATTTATAATATCCTATCTTAGATGAACCTCAGAAAAGCCTGGTAGTTCTCTTTGGAACTAAAGAGTGAGCTGGGATGCCTAGATACCCAAAATATCCTAAGTGCGAACTGTAATAAATAATTTTATCATGCATTTATAGACACACATACATACGCACACACATATGTAATCCACTAGAAAGAACACATGTATGTAATCCTAGTGAGTTTCTCACAATTCTTAAACCAACTCGAATCCATTGTTTCTTTTTTCTTTTTTTTTTCTCGCCGATTAAAAATTTAAAACCAGATTTTCTACCAGAAATTTTCCATTCCAGGAAAACAAATGGGTTTCATGTGAAAACCTGAATATAATAGTGAATGTTAATGTTTTCAGGGTACCCTGTTGTTGCTGTTACACAGCTGATCACAGTGTCGAAGGACATAGCAATCTAGCATCTGCCTCTAATACTGTAGTACTAAAGCAATTTTATATAACAGCATGGGAGGAAGATGGCCTCACTGAAAATGTGAATGAGTAGTCAGTAAATAATGTTCCTAAATAAAGCAAGGACATTGTGGCAAGAGACCTTCCTTCCCACTTTTCTTTATTCAAAAAGCACTCCATGAAACTGCATGAAGGAATGCATTTTGTCTTCAAAAAATATGTCTGTTAACTACACTCAGACCTATACTTGGAATATATTAAGTAAATGGATGAAAATGAAAGGAAAGAATTCAGTTTAATTTCAGTCTTGATATAACCTGCTCTATTCAAAATATTTCTAGGAATAGAGGTATATAGTATTTTGAAGCAGGAAATAAAACCATCTGTATTTTCTTCCAGAATACAGTTATCAGCTGGATCTTGAAAATAAATTTTGAAAACAATACCTGAGTATTACAGGGCTTCCCTGAAACTGCCAGCTGTCTTGCTCTGACATGAAGCCTAGATTACAGAACTGATTAGCAAAGAACTGTCTTAGAGTGGTACATTGCCGTATTCAGTTGCCTGACACAAAATATGCTTGCAGTGGCCGAGACACTACACTGAGTTACATTCTCACTTCTGACATGTGAACACTCCCACTGATTTCAGTGAGGCTACCCATGTTCAGAGTCTGACCAATGATTAACTACATTTGCTGCATCAGGACTCACTGTGGCTTCTTAAAAAGGGTTTGCCTACAGACTGGGGTCTGAAGCTAGGGAAAATGGGATTTTCATGTTTTCTTGTAATGGGAGGAGGAAAATGTGCCAGGATCAGAGAAACACCATAAATAACAGTCTGGGTGACTATTTTTTGATTGGTCTTGAGCTACAGAAGAAGTGGCTGATACCTGAAAAATCATCCAGGTACTACAGAAGAACAAAACACTGATTAGTCATTTCACTTTTACTTCACTACGTATATATGAAATTAGCTTTAAAGCCTTCAATCATAGAAATAGAGTGAAGTAGATACATTCCAACAGCACTGTTGAGTACGATTTCAAACATGTGAAAGCACAAATGTTTATGTGTGTGTGTTGTGAACTTATATATGTGTATGTAACTGCATTAACTACTTCCCTGTAAGTAAATATCTTCAATGGTTTGCACAGGAGACTTTTTAAAAAAGCTGGTGTTTCTTCCGGAGAATTACCAGTAACACATCAGGTAAAACTATTTGAAAAGTCCCAGCTTTTGAAATTCACCAACTCTAAACTTCATGTCCTGAAAGGAAAGCAATGTTTTTTCTCAAATTAGGAATAATGAACAGAAGATGATGCCAAGTTTCAAAACAAAAAGATATAGAAGGAGTTTCTTCAACTCTCTGTGAAGCACGAAGGCTAAATGCAATCTGTGTCTCTCCTGGATGCAATACACACATCTAGAATAGCATCAGTGAGTGATGCTATTTCCATATGATTCTATGACTCTATTTGATATTATTAATTTAATATATTGTAACTTTGCACTTAAATCATGTCAACTATGAGTAAGCAACAACTAAGGCATGGAGGTATTTCCCAAAAAAACAAACTAAACCAAAACACTTTTTAAACTAATCCAAGAATTGAATTCCTAAGAAATAGCTTTTATAGCTTCTGTGGCATTAAGGGACCTGAAAACCAAGATCAGTGCAACATTCTGCATCTATTAAATCAGTTTTATACGTCAGAAGGAAGCAAATCACATATGCAAGGATCACTGTAATCATCATCTGCAGCTGCTGGACTCACACAAGGTTTAGGAGTAGATGTAGCTTCTAAAGGAGGTTGCAGCTGGTAGACGTCTTGCAAATCTGCAAGAACAGCATAGACACCTATCTCTGTTTTTTATGCAATTCTCTCTGTCTTACTGTTGGAGAATTTTACAAGTTTTTATTTACCCACCTACAAAAAAATCCTTATAAATAGAGACCTACTATTGCTGTCATTGAATTAAAAAAAAAACAGCTACCAGAAAAGACTCTGGCCTGTAATAACTTCTCCCTGGCCAAAATGGAAGTCTATAAAGGAGCAGAAAGTTAAAACTGGGTCTTTATAAATCCCAGATAAGATCTGAGCTTCTGGGTTGTGTTTTATTTCTGCATGCTTTCACCCGCCAAAGATTTGTCTGAGTTAACTTCTATGCCCATCAGTTTCAATGGTCTTGATGAATTGCAAAATCATGCACAAGCCTTCACCTCTGCCACTTTAGAAGAGGAATAATTTTTAAAGAAATGCATGAATTCTAGAAGGCAAGATTTTGACATCCATTTTCTGCAAGCCTAAAAATTATGACTAAAAAGAACTAGTACCTGGAAGTAGCAAACCTTTGATATTTCATGGATGATTATTGCAATTAAATTATTGAAATAGTCATTAAGAATATATGTCCTCAGGGTCCTTCTTATGGCTTCCAAGAAAGTTAATTACTGGTAAAATGTACTTTTCTCCTGGAAAGACTAAATCAGATGCATTAGACTTTGTGGGTTCTTTGCTGTATCTTCTGTCTTGTACACACAGGGAGGTGATTAGTTTCTGCTGCTGGAGGCATCCTTAGGAAACTGCAGTGCTGTGAACAAGTGTGAAAAGTGTCTGCTGCCCACACCAGTGCTGGAGCTGCCAGTTGGCTGCTGCATCCAAAGATACTGCCAGGGAATTGGCTGCTTGGTGCTGTTTCGTGGGGGAGTTTGCTCCTTTTCAGAGAAACACACGTGTGCTTCCCCTTGGTGAGGAAAACAAAAGATTTAGGCTCAGAACTTTTACTTCCAGCACTTTTTGCTGAGCCCTATTTAGAAGAAGAATGCTCTTCCCTTATAGTATTGACAAGAGCTATGTAATCTAATCGTTGAAGACACGAAGCAATTTCCAGCCAAGTACACAATTTGACATTCAAATTACATTAACTTGTATTCTTTCACTTGTCCAATGAGGAAAAAAAAAATAGAAAAAAATGTAAGTATATCTGCTGGCACCAGAAAAGCCGCTCCAGAAATCTGAGGGGCACTCAGAGGAGCTCACAGCTTGTAAACTCAAATGCTTATCCTGCTGTCTCTGGTTATGTGAAATATTAGGGTTGGAATTAGGTCTGCCAAAAAATTAAGTTGGGACTGTCCAAAGTAATTCTTGATTTTGTGTCTAGTTCCTAAAGTAGCTCAAGCTGAAAGAAAAGAGATATTTTCTGGGACAGAGTGTTTTGACATTTTTAAAGTGAGATGTTTCAATTTTTTTCAAAGAAGTGAGATGTTTCAATTTTTCATTCTAGAACAGCATTTTGTTTCAAAACTTATCTAGCAACAATACTTGAAAAGTATTCAAATATCCAGAACTGAGCTAAACATTTTGGTTTGGGTCAAGAAAAACTCCTTGTTCAATTCACAGTCCCTTTTTCTTAAAGTATGAGTTATTTCCATGATGTTACTCCAGCCAGCAACATGCAAGTAGCTGGTCACCTGGCAATCAGAGAGGTATGCAGCTGGGGAAATTGTCATTGCCTGGAGGAAATGCTGGAGCTTTTGTGACAGTAACATAAAAGTGTGTATGGAGGGAGAGAACTGCAGGAAATTTTATGACAAAACCTTAACATTATGGTTTTACATGGGGATGAAACAATGCCTCTCTGTGAACAGTGATGAGGCTGGGAAGAAATTTGTAAATCTGGCCTAAGAAACAGGAATGTTTTTTATCCTTATTTCTTCTGTAAGAACCTTTATTCACATAAGGAATGAATAACCAAACTTTTCCTTTTCAGCTGCCACTGGCACAGATTGCTTAGAGGGGTGGTAAATGCCCTAATACTGGAAACACTCAAGATCAGGCTGGGTGAAGGTCTGAATGGCATGGTTTAAACCCAACTGGTAACTGAGCGTCCACAGTTCATATTCCCTCTTCCCAACTCCGAGCAGGATGGGGAAGAGAACCAACAGAATGTAAACCCCACTGGTTGAGATAAGAACAGTTTAATAAGTAAAGTACAGTATAGTACTAAATAGTAATGGTAAGGGAATTGATAAGGGGAGAGAATATAAAACTAAAAGGGAAAAGGTTAAAAAAAAAACAGTTGTATCTCAAATCAGGACACTGAGCAACCTGTTCTAGTTGAAGATGCACCGGCTCTTTGCAGGGAATTTGGACTAAACGACCTTTAAGGTGCCTTTCAACCCAAACCATTCTATTCCTTTATGATTTATTGCTAGTGTTATGCCACAATAGATTGAACTACTTAGCAACATGTGTGAATGAGCTACAGTGAAACAAATAAACAAGCAAATGAAACTTGAACATTTCAGATTGTATATTTAGGTTGAAATTAAACTTTCAGATCAGCTGTCTGTTCTTGCCTTGATCTTAGCTTAAAACAGACTGGTTTCTGTAGTCCAACTTCTTACATTTCACATGATGGTTACCAAACCACAAAAACACATAGGCCAATAGGAGCACAAAATAAATCATGTCTGGTAAATCAAGGACTTTAGAAAAACATGTTACCTGATATACCCCATACCTTACCTTAAAGGGAAATTTTGAACAAATTTCTTTTTTTAACTATATAATAACCTGTATTTATATCCCATATAATGTCCTATATTTATACACTATATAATGCTCTATATCATGCTATATAATACTCCGTTCTTCAGAAACCCACTTACTGTGTGACTATAGTATGTCATTTGTGGCAAATTTGCCCTTGTGATAATTTATATTCTCTGTAGAGAGAACATGTTTTAAAGTGTGGTTGGTTTCTTATAACAAATGTCCCTGATTTGCTATTTAGTCACATATGAAGAAAATTGATTTACACTGTTGATCTGAATAGCTGTGTGAAGTGCTATATGGCTTTTGCTTTCTCTTATGAAACATCATTGGTCCAAAATTTAGGTTCAGCTTTGCAGCTTGTATAGGCTGACAAAGCTATATAGAATGAGACCAGATGCTAGGCAGTTTTTACTGCCCAATATTTCTGAATCTTTCAGGTTTTCTATATCTTCCTTCCTTTGGGCTTTCGTGATTACAGACTACAGCTTATTCCAAGAGATGTTTTTTTGGATGTGACTGCGCCTTTAATGAAACTAAGCTACCCCTCCAGATTTGCTTCACTTATAAATCCCAGCTGTGTTTATCAAAGTTGCCCTCAAAGGATTTAATCTGCTTACTCGCATCCATGTCATCATCCTCTAGGAGGCAGCACAAACTATACTGGCACTTGAACCACATTGTGCAAGGGAAATCAAATACTGGAATTGCATGTGAAGCAAAGTAAATCTCTCTAGTGCTGGAAGATGATTCAGCCAAATGATATTTCAAAGCAAGTAACAGAAGAACCCCAATGGCTTGAGTGCACTTTGTTGCCAAACCCGGGCTTATTCCCGCACGATGTTCATCAGGACCCCAGACCCAGGAGATGTAGGGCGAATCCAGAAAGGGCCTCTGACTTCACCAGAGATCAGACATGGGTAGGAAAAAATGGTGAATTAAAAATAGACATGAATAATAGAGCTTTCTGTCATCTTTCACTATAGACTAGTTAACCCAATGCTAAAATTTCATGAGAATTTCCCCCATACCCTCTTTGCATTTACAGCCGTCCAAAGGAAGGGAACTTGCTGTACCAAGAACTTTGCAAAGCTGTGGGAAATAAATGCTGTCATGTAAGGGAGGGATGGTTGCAATCCATTGTGTGCAAATTGTTTCTTCTTATAAGTATGTATTCAAAATTTTCAGGATTGTGAAATACCAGCAAACTTATTCCCTCATTGGTGGTCTCTTCACTGATGTCAGTGACAGATAAGGACAGTCATGAAGGAGATGAGCTAAGGGACCCCTCAGTGATGAAACCGTGCTGAATGGTGGTCACCACAGCAGAAAGGGCTAAGGTTCCTTCAGGTGACAAAGTAGGGATGTAGGGTGGGAAAGGACTTTGGCAGGGACAAGATCTCAGAAAAGGCAGAGTCATGAAGGGCTTTAGACAGGAGGAGGAAACTTGCTGTAAGGGATACCCAGCTTGGTTTAATTTCCAAATGCAATATTAGTAAAGCATGTATACTGCCTCAGAGACACTTTTAATCCTCCTTAAGCTACATTGAAGACCCAGTATTCTGATTGTAAAATTCATATTTGAAGTACTTGTTGCTGTCTCAGGTAATTCCAAAAGCAAACAAAAACTCAAAAAGAAGGTTGTTCAGTTTCTAAACCACCCAAGGCTGAGATCCGACATGGGATAATCCACACTATATAAAAATGATACAAGAGATCAAAGCAGTTCACCAGGAAGGGGGATGTAAAAGATGTGTAAGAATGGGGCCAGTAGGTTTGTGCTTTTTCTGACGATGTGCTAGTTCTAGGACATAAAGAAAAGAAATCTTATAAGTCACATGTTTCAGATTGACAGAAAAGGTATGCACATTCTTGTTTCAGTGGTATTAAAATCTTACTGTTCAGTAAAGCAAAAGGGACCAGCTGCTTCAGATAACTTCAGGGCTTGCCACACACAAAAAGATACATAAAGTCCTGAGCCAGATCTGTAAGGAAGAAAACACATTTCCAGGTGAAATGTTCACATAACAAGAATTTACTGATATCCCTTATCCATAGCCCCAGGGAGTAATTATCTGGTTTGACGAAAATGTCTGTCTGTCCCTGAAGTGGCTGACTGTTACAAGTCTGAGGCCAAGCAGTCCTGTTGAGTGTTTGAAAGCATCTCATTGATAATCCATAACATCTTTCCGTGTAGCTGACATATAACAGTTGTTAATGGTGCATTATAGCACATAATGCACTTAATCACGATATTTCATTGTTTTAGGCATTATTCTGCTGTCAGAGGTAGCTTATTAAAGCTTATCCTTACATGCTTGACATTATTTTAATAGCTTTGGCAGCAACATATATAAATAAATCAAAGACATACAGCAAGGTGTGAGCTGCTTTCATGTCACTTCCTGACTTAATTCAAAGCTAGCTTTCCCTGAAAATATCAACATGTTTACACGATATATAAGAACAGCCCCTCTTACCATTTATTTTCACTGTCTGTGTATGCAGGTGAAGATGTCTCTTTCAAGCTAAGTTGCACAGCTAGCCCAAGACCTTAAACCAGCAGAAACTGAAGACTTTTTATTTTCATAAAGGATGGTGTTATCAAAACAGGAAGAATTTGTCTGAAAGAACACTGTGTCTTTTATATTCCTGACCCTCCTAGCTCCCATTGAACTGATAAAATGTTCCAGGAACTCCATCTCTCTGGGTGGGCATGAAAATACACTAGGAAGATTTCTTTGAAGAATACTACCATGTGGTAGTACAATCAACAATTTGATTTTGTTTTAGGAAGATATGAGTGTCAGAAAATATGCTTTGAATGGGACTTCTCCCTCTCCCTCTCTATCTTCTTTGAAGGGATGATAAAGTTCTGGCTCTAAAGATAAGAATATCATTAGGTTCATTTGCATGAGCTATGGTACTCTTAAGAAAATTAGATTTTCTCTGAATCAGGAAAAAAAATAACCTCATAAACAATGCCTGCTTATTAATCACAACACATACAAATAACATGAATAGGGATGGTGGTCCTCACTTATTTTCACCCGGGTGGAATGGTGAAGCAGATTTACATACAGCATGCAGGAGCCTTCCCCAATTCATTTAAATCGAGAAATACAGTCTAGTCTGGACTAGTTTAGTCTGCTCTGTTCTGTCCTGTTCTATCCTATCCCATCTTATCCTAGGCTATCCTTTTCTACTCTAGTCTAGTCTAGTTTATATTAAAAAACACGAGCTGGGTTTGTAAGAGCATTTGTTAACACATTAATCCTCACCTTCATTTGATCCTGTACTTTGACAACTCCTGAATTTCAGCCCAAGATGCTTAGGCTTATTTAGAAAATTACTCTATTTCAACTGTACTATATGGTTGGTTGAAACCAATTTTCCCTAGTCTACTTGTCTTTTATTCAGAACCAGTCAAATGATTAAAGTGGCATTTTTGTTTCTGGCATGAAAAAGAAAATTCCAGTTAAAATTGAAGCTGAAAGCAATTATTTCTAAATATTCTAAGTCAAATAGTGTAATTTTATCTATGTTATGATTTTTAAAATATTTTGTTATTTCTATTATAAAAGGAATAATTATTTTATATTAACAAAATCTATAAACCAAATAATTATTTTATATTAACAAAATCTATAAACCAAATAATAATCACCAAAAACATCTTGGAAGTGAGAAGCAGATTAAAAAAGCTGAACTATATTAAGTAGTTCAGTAACTCTTAATTATTCTGGTGCAGATCAAAATAAGATATACCGAAGTAATCATTAATATATAACATATATTAATACAATATATGGAACGATCTAAAATACATCAAGGCTTTCCACCTTATTTTTCTAAAATGAATAATGCCTCAAGAATGACTGAGGGAAGAACTCGGTAATCTCAAGTAGCTAAAATTGTCTCAAGCTGCTTCACTTGTCTACTCCAGAAGAAGCAAAGGATTATTTACCCTATCATTTCACTTCTCTATTCACAGACACCTATTTAATTGCACTGTGGTCACCAGGCAGGCAATGTGCATGCTAATATTAATAAAATTGTTTGACAGAGAGAGTCTGGATGACTCTTGTTTTAATATACATTGTGCAGGTACAAGTCATTGCTTATCTCTCTGCCTTCTCCCAAAGCACTTCATAGAGAGCACCTCTGAATTGCTGTCTCGTCCAAAATCTGTAGTCCAGATCATAAATGCCCCTTTCACACATAAGAGAAACATGTGATTCCTGTTTATATATATCTGCCTATATTCATCTTGCCTGAAAAGGAGTCTTCACCTTGACAATGGGCAATCTTGCCAAGGAGCTGAGCTGTCCCTATAGGTCACTTGCTCTCATTCTCATTCTTTATTTTCTAAACCAAAGTTTTCCTCCCTCCTCCCAAGGCACATTTGTCTCTTTACATTTCCTCCTGAGGTTGGTTCTTTGACGAGAAATAAGGCAACCAGTGAAGAAGATAACCAGGGAAATATTGGAAGAGCTAAAAGAGCACCAGCATTGCATGGTATTAAGTAAATGGTTTATTTAGGTGTTAATGGAACAAATTCCTGTATGCAAAGCAAACTATGGGGATAGCTAAATTATAACATCCTGCCTTTAGGATGCTGAATTGATAAATATTTTTAAGTTCCATGCCAAAATAACTATAACTTTTATCTTCTGCTATAACTTTTTTCTCTCCTGTAACAGAAAGAAATGCAGTTTTATGTCCACGAGGTGCAGAAGGCTACAGAACGGATGTTGGTAGAGGTTGTTGTGAAGGATCAGTGTAGTGAAGGATCTCAAGCTGTAAAACCCAGTTCTGTTTCTCCTCCAATTGACATCAGCAAGAAGAGAGGAAAAGGCCTTTTCTGTGACTAAGAAAATTGCTTGAAGTGACAATCAGCTAAGCACAACAGCATTTTGCCTTTTGTTGTCTCAGAGTGCATCCAGATAATCCGTGGCAAATCCAGCCAAGGTATGCTGGCAGTTAAGCAGTAGACAGTAGTAACCACAGGCTCCTTAGCACGGAAGTTCACAGCCTAACATATTAATTTCGGGTGCCCCAAGTTTTGTTTTCTGCATGTAGTGCCAGGTGGATGCCTTGTGGGAGAGGCCAATCCATGTGCTTTCAGGAAGGTAAAGCAGATAGGAAACACATCATCTCATCCTACAGTTATCAACTACTGAGTGGTTTGTATCTCTGAAATACTTAAGATTTTCTGACACAATTTTCCCCCCTTTTGTATTACTATTTTATAGCTTATTATACAAAGAACACATTTTCTTTTTTTTTTAACTTTAACTTTGAACTACTTTCTTGGCCAGTAGGGCAATCAGTGGTAATCACTTCCACAGTCTAATTATGTTTTGTATAGGATAATATTTCCTTTTTTCAGATCTGAATTTCTCACCTTTTGATTTCTTTGAATGTTACATTGTCACACATGCTATGAGACAGGAAGAACAGAGGTTTCTAATCGGTTTTCTCTATCACATTAATTATTTTGCATGCTTTTACCATGTCTTCTCTTATTCACAGCCTTTCAAAAATAAGCAGTCCCATGCTTTTTAATCTATCTTCCTAAACTTCCTGCCCCTCGACTAGGCTCTCATGAGACTTCACTTGGAGTATTGTGTGCAGTTCTGGTGTCCTCAACATAAAGAGGACATGGAACTGTTGGAACAAGTCCAGAGGAGGGCCATGAGGATGATCAGGGGACTGGAGCACCTCCTGTATGAAGACAGGCTGAGAAAGTTGGGGCTGTTCATCCTGGAGAAGAGAAGGCTGCTTGGAGACCTCATAGCAGCCTTCCAGTATCTGAAGGGGGCCTATAAGAATGCTGGGGAGGGACTCTTCATTGGGGCCGGTAGTGATAGGACAAGGGGAACAGGTTAAAACTTAAACAGGGGAAGTTTAGATTGGATACAGGGAAGAAGTTCTTTACTGTAAGGGTGGTGAGGTACTGGAATGGGTTGCCCAAGGAAGCTGTGACTGCTCCATCCCTGGCAGTGTTCAAGGACAGGTTGGACAGAGCCTTGGGTGACATGGTTTAGTGTGATGTGTCCCTGCCCATGGCAGGGGGGTTGGAACTAGATGATCTGAAGGTCATTTCCAACCCTAACTATTCTGTGATTCTATGATACACAGTTTTCTCATGTGCTTAATGATTTTCAGTGCCATGCTCTGACCCCTGTCTAATTCTGCAATATCCTTTGTGGGAAGGTGTGCTGGGTGCAGTAGTTGAATTCTAGGTAAGGTCCTGCCATCTGTGAGTGCTCCCTACTGTAACACAAAAAGTAGAATTTAGTTTAAGCTGTTCTGTTACAGAAATTAAAAAAAAAAAAAAAGGCACAACTTTTCATAATATTCTAGGCAGGAATAATATTTGTCTTATATTCTATTTATGAAAGAAATCTTAATATTACTTTATTTTGTGCAGCATTCCTGATGACAGCTGTATCTGGAAATGCTTTACAGAATAAATATCAGAACGAAAGGATTCTATAGTAAATAATGGCAGTGAAAAGTAGCAACTAGGAATAGATCTAGAAGGGCAATTAGACCTCGTATCTCCTTTGCCTGCTTAGCCACAGTGAGGGTAACTGCCAGCACACCTTGGCTCGATTTATCATGGTTTATCTGGATGCACTCTGAGACAATACAAGGCAAAACCCATATAGTTCAAGAGAAACCTTTGGTTGCTGTATGTCGCTAAATGAGTCAATATTCTCATAACATTTCAGGTAGAGTGTGTGCTTTAAAGTGAGTTTCCTGTTTGCTCTGTTTATTGCAGTTTGGTTCTCATGGCAGAGCACTCTTATCAAGAAAACAGAGCAAGAAGAAGATGTGTCTCAGCTACTAGTCGGTGTCCAGCCCACAGCTCCATACTACAGCTAAAATGAAATAAAGCCCCTGTAATGTATGTAGTGTGAACATCAGGTCCTCTGCAACTCATGGATTGCTCTGCAGGCCCAGTCCTGTGCTGTGTACCTTGCCACTGCCATCTGGCCAGTGCATTTAAGTACGTTGAAGTAGCTGAGCCAAAGGTCCAAAATGTTCCAAAAATTACAGTTATAGTCAACTTTACTCATCTGAGTAAATCGCCAAACACTGTCTCTACTAACTGGTAAGTAATTGTGTTGTCATTGAAACAGTTTGCATCAGGAGACCTTTCAGAGCTCAGCTTTCATGTGCTGAAGGAGAAGAGATACCTGGAAGTGAGGGTTTAATCTGAGCTTGCTTAAAAACAAACTTGGGATTTCTGCTCACAAGACATCAGTGCAGGGTAGTGCTGGGAGTGGTTTGGGGGAGCACATGGAGGCACAGGGACAGTTATTGGTACAGGGAGCACTGAAACACCAACCACCACGTGCACTGAATGCAGGTGCATCCTAAAGGGGTGGTGGTTGTATTGACCTCCAAAACACTGAGGCAGCCACTCCCCCAGCCACAGATCTGCCTTTCTGGAGGTCAGGCAGGAGTTAATGCCATATGACACCTGTAGCTTATTCACAAGGTCCTGCACAGAGTTTTCCTGCAGCAGCATGCATTGGTAAAAGGCAGTGCCAGAAAGGTGAGGAAAAAACAGCAAAATGGGGTCATACCTTTTGTGCACCTTTGCAAGTTCTTGTTAATTCGTCACACTGAGAAGCTGAAAGGAAAACCCAGAGAGACTTAAGATTAGAGGAGAAGAGAGGAAATAAAGTACAAATGCCAAGTGAAAAAACCTAGGAATGGTAGTAATGAGGACAAGGTAGGAAAGGGATCCGCCTAATTGCCTACAAACCTGATTGATTTGCAACACAGGAAAAACTCCTTAGTGCTGTATCTTTTTCTCCAGACACAGAGGGCAATGGAAATACAATCTTCTGTTTGCAAAGCAAAAGCATCAGAGGATAGCTATAGGTCACATATGGGAACATCTGCTCTTCCTGAAAGATAAGCATACAATAGGATGGGAGCTACAACAGAATCCCAAGCATCAGTTTACCAGTCACGTAGCAGGGATGAACTAGAATTAAAAGCATCAAAATGAAAGTGTTCCTGCTCCAGCAGGGGGATTGGACTAGATGATCTTTCGAGGTCCCTTCCAATCTCTAGCATACTGTGATACTGTGATACTGTGAAGGGAAAGAGTCTGTAGTTAGAAATAGCTATGAAATTGAGTGTGCAACTTATTGTAATAATGCAGAAGTCCCTGCTTCGTCATTACTTGTTGTATCTAATATTATAAGCAAATATTTCCTCCTGTTCTAGTAATCCTTACTACCAATGGTCAAAACTAGAGCAATACCAAGTGTTTACAAAGTGAGCAGATCTAAATGGATGAGAATAAAGTAAAATCCTGCACATAGAAAGAAACATGTTTAAGAAAAATATGTTTATATAAATGCATAGAATAAATGCATACTGGATAAACAGAAATATTTATAGTATATAAATATATGGGTACCGTGTATCATAGACATAAAAGATATAGCTACGGGTGTATTGATATTTCTAGTCCAACCAGTGATACTCTTGTGCCTCCACTCAGAAAAGAAGGGTTCGTGATTATTTAGGTGTACCAGCCAGTATGGTAAGGGATAAAGTGTCCGTTTAAAGAGTTCAGGTTTTTCCTGCAAGTCTTCTATAACGGCATTGCTTTAAGCATGTACCCCAAAACATGCTGTATGGAAAATAAGGGTTGAATATATGACAGGAAAAATTGGAAAACACAGTGAGTTTGTGATAATAGGCAAACTACTAGCTTATCAAAGTATAAACCTAGTTAGCATAGGGGTGGTGGATAAGCTGCAGGAAAATCCCTAAGATTTGTGATAGGAGAGAACTTATTTATGTTTGAGTTTTCTTAGCAAATAGAGGTCTATTTCAAAATGGTGCAAGCTGTTTAAGACATCTATTAAGACTAATTTTCTGTATGTACACAAGTTCTTGATGAACACTTTTTCTCTCCTTGATATAACTACGTACAATAGGCCCCATGCAAAATAGACATTGGTTTCTTATATTTGGAGAATTGTTTGATCCTCTGAATAAAAAGACAGACTTGTGAAAAGCAATATTATTAGTGGCAGAAGATTTTAGTTTAAATTAATGCTACCTTTTTATTTTAGGTAAAAGCTGTACAACAGCGTTCACTTTCTAAATTTAATAACAATGGATAGATACCTTCCAGTTTAGGTCTGAAGGACTTATGCAAAAATAAGCACAAATGAACAAACACACATACTCTCTATATGCATACGCAGTGATTTTCAGGACTGGAGCCAAAAAATGGAGCACACTATTAAATGTTAATGCAAAGAGTAGCTGGAGGAGGCTGGTTGCTGTGCACAGCTGCTATATGCATTGCTCTTACAAAACCCCCAAATGATGCCAACTTTTATCAAATGCCATCTATTGGTACCTTCCTTATTTGCATATATGTAAGTATGGCATGTGTTTGTAATCGTTCACTTGCAGGATTGAGAGATAAAGGACATTGATAAAGGGCTTTCAAAATGTTTTTGCTAATTCTTGTCATATATTACTACTGTTCTGAGGGGATTGTACACCAAATGACAACTGTGGCACCAAAATGAACTAAGTTTGGTTATGTTAAAGTGACGTTCACATCTTTATTTAATGAGCTATGATATTTTTGCAATTTAAAGTTTGCCTTTTGATCGAGAAAATAGTCTCAAAATTACTCCCCTGATGATAATGTAACTGTGAGAAATCTATACAGATGACATTAGAGCACAGTTATCAGCCTCTTGTTCATACTGTTCCAAAGAGTAATGGGAACCTTTGCAGTGATTTATCCTCAAATGTTCTTTCACGGTCAGAAATGCCACTCTCTCTACAGAATATAATGAGAGGACTTCTCATACGCAATTACCACTTAAGGATTTCACACAACCAAGTGGGGTGAAATTAAACTTACATAATTGCATCATGTAGGCTGGAGAGATCTCTCAAACTTTCTTAAGAGTAATAACTTCCCTGGGTTCTGCTTGTAGACAAGGTATGGTTTGACTGCTTACCTTGTCTTCTCCCTCAACCAAGCTGGTCAAGGAGAGTTTGTGGGAACCAGAATTTTTCTTTTTTTCCTAAAAATCATGTGTCTGTAAATAAAAATATTTTAAACCTAAAATGGTTGCTCACTTACATGCACTCAGGCAGAACATATCTCTGCCTGGGGCTGATGGACTAACTTGAGAAGTCAATTCAATATATGAGATGTATCAGATTTTATGCTGCTGATTTCCAGGATTCATTTATTTGTATAGTTTAATTTTGATTTAACTTTGAAGGGACAGAAAAGGGTATAAGAAGTCCAGCATTTAAGCTGTCATTGACATGCCTTCATGGCTTTCATAAAAATCACAAACAGCATCTGAATTTGCTCAGAAACAGATTATTGTTGTTCTTGCATAATTGGCAACTTTTCACCACTGTTACTCCATTACACAGATATTAATGCAGCTAAACCAGAGTTATGACAATTGAACTTTCAAACACATAAACTATTTGCTTTACGGATCACACAAAGTAAAACTTTCTAGTGAACCATGTGGCAGTGTTAAAGGTAGATGAAGTTTAGCCTGGGACACCGAAAGCTTTAAAAAGCATAGGAGCACTTATCCCTACTCCAACTACTAGGAGAGCAGCTAACAGTATCTTTTAGAGAGAAAACAGCTCATTTTCTCTCTCTGTCTCTTGTTCCTTGCTCCACAAATTTCATTGCAGCTGTAAGAGCAGTTACAAAAGCCTGAAAAATATGACATTTAACTATTGTACCTGGGCAACCACAGTGATGAGTGGCATAAGGGCTTAACTGAAAATAAAGAACAGGATGATTGTAATCCATCAAAGGAATAACCACGGCTAGACAAAACTTGTGATATTGCAGGGGAGTACATAAACTAAGGTGTCAGCAAGAACTGGACACCTAATGCTGATAACAGCTGACATCTTAACATGAACTTAGGATAGGGATAAAGTAACTAATCAGTTTAGAAGTTCATGAAAGATACCTAAGGTGAAATTATACGTAATATGAGAATGTGAAATGCTGTATCTGAGGAACCATTTAAGGGAGAGTGCAATTTGGACTCCCTGTTTGCAGGCTTTTGGGGGAGTGGATGACACTGTCACTGGTACGCACCTGAAACTGTGCTGGCACCCTGGATAAAGAAACTTGTGTGACAAACCTGTGCTGCGTATTTCTGAATGCCTGACCCCAGCTGAGAGGGTCCAATTCTCAAGCAGTGGACTTGGAAACAAACTCTGGAACTGTCAGCTGTGACCAAGAGGACAGCCCTTGTCCCCTGGGTGACAGCAGTCCCAGGAGTCACAGTGATGCTTTTGCAGTAGGATATTGGTTATGACAGACTTCAAAGATGAGCATCCAAAAGCAACACTGTGGTTTTTAAAGGAGAATAAGGAAATCCAGGTCAGGAAAAATGATATTGCAATTATTCTCATATGGCTTCTGCTCCTTACTTGCAGATTGCTATGAAAATGTTTGGGATTCATGTATGCAAATCAACTAAATTGTGCTGAATTGTGTTAGGACCCACCAGGAGAAACTCTCAGTTACCATGGAAGAACTCCTTAATGTACTTTTTGGAGAGACAGTGATCTGCCAAAGGTAATTCATACACAGGGATGATTCAAAGAACTGTATTCTACCTATGAATAAATATGTACTATCTGTGATGTACCACCTAGAGGGAGAGATTCTGAAACTATAAGTTTCAAATCTAAATTATATTCTTTCCTATGTATTCTGAGAATATGATCTCTTGGCTTGATTACACAGTTTTCTAGGATCCTTCTTCAAGGTTTAGGACTTTTCCAAAGCACATGGATGTACAACAGCCTGGTCTGCATTTGAGGCATAAGCTTTTCTTCAAAAATGTCTTCACTAAATGCTTACATGTGAAGCACACAAAAAACCTGTGCATGTTTAATGATTTTTTCAGTATTATGCTACATATAGTGAGGAAGAATGTTTTTGATGGACTGACTTGAGATGAAAGGGAATGGGGAATATCTCCCAAGCCTTTAGGAAGAGCAGACTTGTGACAGGCATTCGTAACAAAAGCTAAAATAATTCTTTAGGCTTTTATTTACTTCTATACAACCGCATCTCTGTTTCATATTTGAGCATAAAGAAAATAGGTAACAAAGCTCATGCTTTATAATCTGGATCGAATTCTGGGCTTCATATTTTCAAGCATGAGGATAAAAAATATATGGTTTTGGTCTATCATCCTGGGCTATCTGGACTGAAAGGAGGTTTCAAGTTGTGCTTCCCAAGGTGTCTCTAGCTGTGCAGACTTCTTATGGGGCTGCCTGGAAGGTACAGTGTGACTTGCCCAGTCAGGGAGCATGGAGAGAAGGATGGGCAGTCAGCGACATTATTTTGACAAGATATCATTGGGAAACTGAACATTTTCCTGCCTTCTAGTAACCTTTATCTTCTGACTAAGGCTCTGATTCTCTTAAAGCCGAATTGCTCTGATTATCCCACCATTATTTCTCTCCCTTTTGGCTCATTATGGAATTGTGTAATCCACCTTTAGTCACAACACAACAGGAAGAGAAAGAAGTGTGCATTGACCTCTAAGGCATTTCATCGATGTTGCCTCATAATGCCTTAATGAATGTAAGATATGTGCTTATCTAAAAGTCAAAACCAGATTCCGTCTTCACTGGAATACCCTTCAGTCTAAGGCACTGCAGAAATTTGGTTTCAAGACTGTTCAATGAATGAACTGCAGCCCAAATGGACCTGAGTGAGAAGCCAGACCTCCCAGGAGGAATGTGAGGGCTTTGACAATGTGAATCAAGTGGCTTGGATGAGCCAACAGCAAAATAGGAGAGAAAAGTAATATTACTTGCATGCCTTAACTCTGTATGGATCCATCTCACGCTAGTCTAAAATCCAGTCTTACCTCTGAAATTCCAAAGGAATAAAGAGGCCATGCATATATGCTGTACAACAGATTGATCTTGTCCTTCTCTGCATCAGCACATCTGGATTTACGTAAAAATTGGAGAGAAAGCAATGAGTATTTGGTTAATGTTCCACGCAGGATGAATTTCCCTCACTAAAACCTAAATAATAGGTTTTTACAGAATGGAGTGTAGCAGTCAAAGTATGAGGCTGTAGTGCTCTCTCTTCTAGTACAGATGCTTCCAACCCACTGCTTGACAGGCAAGAGCTAGAGATGGAGTCTGTATTTACAACAGCCTGGGTATTTCAGGTGGAATGGGTGGTAACGATCCCATTTGGCCTCAAATATGCATTGAAGACCCTTTGTCTTGATTTGTTCTAAGAGCTGACAATGAAAAAGTGTTTGTTTTTTCCTTTTTATGTAGAAGTAGCTGAGATCAAGCTTCAGCTTTTATCTTTGTTAAGGACAGAGGACAGTCTGCAGACACCTACGCTGTACAGTGGGTTATTGCATGAGAGTCACTGGCAGGTGTTCTGGCCTTTCCTACTCAGCACATCTAGCCTATAGCTATTTTCTGACCTGGAAGAAAGGCTAAAGTAAAATCAGAGCTCCCGAGCTTTTTGGGAATAGCTGGCTATACCACTGCTGCATTTGCTTCCTACCGTGTTCCTGGGATGAAGCTCTAAGCCAAATGCAACATAAATCTGAGTTCTGGCATAGCTACCAGGAGGGCAGAGCACTGTGCATGTTTCCTCATCTAGGCACTTGGTCCCTGAAAGTAGCAGTGGTGATTTTTACTGTTTCTTTGTTTACTCATGCAAGCTTCACACTTGCTCTCCAGTCTTTCTCTGTTCCATACCCACATACATACACATAGGAATGAAAGAACAAGCTTCCATTATACATTCATTAAAATCCTGTAATTTAGCTTCAATTGCATTTAGTGGGGGCACACAAAATCAATGCTGGGAGACAACCGCTGCAGGGCTAAGTAATGAAAGGTCTCTGGGAGGTAAAACAGTCAGAGTCTGCCCAGAGCAGTCCCAAGAGCACCCTTTGCATGGCAAAAATGATTTCTGTAGCTACCAAACACTGAAAATTGAGAAACAGAATGAAAACAAATGCCCCACCTTTGTGAATGTAGCACCCACCATACATGTGGCCTTCTGTTAACAATTACTTTGCCTGTTTATACAGGCTGTGGTGGATGGATGCCATAAGGGCTCACAAGAAATACAATCTCTTTCTAAAACACAGACTGGAGTGAATGAGACATGCGAAAAGCACGTTACCAGAGGGGACTGAGGGATAGCTGATGATTCAGGGAAAGGAAATCTGGATAAAGGGGATCATTTTAAGATTTCAAGGCATTTTAGGAATCTCCTCAGTGCAGGTGATGGCTAGCTCATTTTTGGTGTAAGTACCTGCAGAGCTGCTATGGATTTGGAGGGGACTGCTCCATACCACCGTAAAGCTGGTGACCTGTTATCTGATTATCACACTCTCTTTTTCTAGTCTTGATGTATGGTCACTCTGTGATTCAAGAGTACCTTTGCAGTACTGGTAGACAAGCACAGGTCTGAGCAATTGCTCGTTTCCACTGGCTTAGTCTTTGGATGATGCATTGTGGCCTAAGAAGATCTACCAGGGACCCTGGTAAATGGAGATACATTTTAGGATTGCCTTAACTCTCAAGACATGCCTCCTTGTGCCCCAATCTCATGCTTGAATTTGGTTGGTTCCCTCATGAGAAAAGCAGAAAACCTCTGGAAAACAGGCAAACAAGAGCCATGTAGAAGCTACTGAGGAGATTTTGCTGGAGACAGGGAATCAGCAGGAGCCAGATGAGGAGGTTAGAGTCTACAGAATTTTCTGTTGAAATTTACCAAGAGGTACAGTTTCATGAGAGCGGTTACATTCAGCCTGAAGAGTTGTATAGCTCAGCACAGTCTGTGGACCTTGGTAGCTTACATCTGATCACACATCGGAGATTTCTTCCTGTGGATGGAAATGCAGCTTGGGCATCCGCTGTCGGATAAGGACCTCACTAAAGCCTGAAGAAGCCAGGCAGCAGGCAACTCTGAATCAATGGAGCACTGACATTCCTTACTGACACATTAATATCTTTGGTGCAAAATGGATACAGTGCAAAGCTCATGATTTTGCAGGCAGTAGAAACATTGATTCAGAAACTATTGACACAAACAATGACCTATGAAACGTAAGGAACACTGACATCAACTCATGCTGGTGGAAGAATATACATATCCTAAATGACTATAAACATTTCCAACCTAGTGTTAGCAAGAACAATGTTAATAGCAACAGTAACATAATGGAAGGGCGCCCAATACATAGCCTTCATTTGGAAACTATAAGGGTACATGAAGAAGCTCTTGTATTTATGAGCCAGAAAACACAAATATCATTAATTTGCTTGTGGATTTCTGTCACAGAATAGACTGTCTAAAGCTCTTCTCACAGAAATGAAGGCAATGATGTCTATAAAGGCTTGTTAAGGATATCACTTATATCTTGCATTCCACCCTAATCATGTCAAAAAAATCCATCTTTTACATAGTACAACCTTAGCTTCACTGAGCACACTTGAGTAGGTAATCTGAAAAATACTTTATTTTAATTGTTATGCAGCTTTAGCAAAATCATACCAAAGACAGAGTATTGTTTAAATAGCATAAGGTGGTCTGGTGACCCCTCCAGTAAGCAGAGGCTTCAAAAGCCACAGGTAAATGGTGAGGTATGTGCAAACAAGAGCCTACCTTGTCATATCTTAGTCCACTATGGCCATTATCCTGGAGATAAGGATGACATGAGCCCTGGTTTCCTCAATAGCAAATTCACTTGCACTACGTTCATATCAGAAGGAAAAGGACCCTGAAGAGGTATCAGTCTTTTCAAAGGGGAAAGAATGCGTCAGGGTGAACACTGCAAGGAAAATAGAGCTGTACTGTGCAGCTTTGCAGTTTGAGTGCTGCTCTTTCCCTTTTGGTGGCCTTGCTACCTTGAAGAGGGTAGCAGAAACACAAAGGATCTGGTTCATCTCTGGGCTATTGGTCTCTACGTGATACTTGGCTTCAAACAATCCTCTGATCTGAAGACAAACCAACCACAGACATGGCAGGCTCTGGAAAGAAGCAGCACTGGAGCATGTTTTCACCCTTGCTCCTCACTTTCTTTAGCAAGGATGGGAAAACTCATGTGCCTACAGGGAACACTGAAATGGCTGTGGGGTAGATATGACAAGAGCTTCCTGAAAGTGAGGAAGAAAAAACAGTAGATGAAGGAGAGGAGTAACCAAAGAGCTATGGTACATGTTTATCTACTAGCTCTTAATAAACGAGGGAACCATGTCTTGGTGAATCATGGGACAGAGCATTACATCCAATGCACACACCCTTGCTAGCCTTTGTAGCTTGTCTGTAAAATCTATACCTGTATTAATGCTTTTCTTTCACATCATATTACACAGAAGTTCATAAAGCACTATATCACAAAACATTCCTCCATTTATGAAAGTCCCATGAAAGTAAAATTTATCCTCTTGTCTGTTAGTCCTTTGTTTTCTAGGATCAATGATTATTAGTCTAACAATTTTTAAAAAAACTCTTAGCAGAAGCTCAATATGCACTCCTGTTGTCATGCCCTGAATTCATTTGCTGGTAACTTTAAAACATTTTCTTTCACAGAAGAGTGAAGAATTTCTGTGACCTAGACTGTATTATTTCCCTTATGCCAGGCTGACAAATTCTAGTGAGGGTACAAAAAAAGTTTTTATTTCTTGCCTAACAGTAACTCACACCACCAAAAGAAGGCGGCTGGGATGTGAAAGGAATCTAAAGGAACTGTACAGGCAGCTCAAAGTGCAAAGAAGATAAGCACATAGCTCCTCTCCAATTCATGAGATCACAGTTATACACTCCAAACTGTGAATGTTAGAAAATAGACCTGAAGAAGCTCTCAAAAGGTCATCTTGTCCATGCACTTGACCCAAAGCAGGATCAGCACTCTTTTCTCATTCTTGAGAGGTATTTATCTCCTCTATTCTTAAAAAAATCCACTGGGCAGAGACAACAAAACCTGTTCAAAACAGTTGATTCCACTGTGTTACTTCCCTCAGGCAAACAAAATCAATTTGCTTCTGCTTTGCAGGAGCATTTAGTATCTTTTAAGACTTGTTATGTCCCTGCATTCACCCTACCTCTTTTGAAACTAAAAATCCCAATTTCTTCTAAGTTCTTGCATATCACAGTTTTTTGAAAGCTCTGAACATTTTCGTTGTTCTCTTCTTGCCTCACTCTAATTAGTCCACAGCTTTCTGGAAGTGCCATGTGCAAATGAGATGCAGTACCCCAATTAAGGCTCTTCAGAGTGCAAGATTATTTCACACATTTGCTGTAAGTCTACTAGAACTCTTTTCTATGGTAACTGCCTAGTTCACAATAGCACAACACTACTCACTCGTGTTTGGCTTCTTATCCACCATAATGGCTATACTATTTTTGGTATATTGCCTAGCTATTCCTGTATTTGTGAAGCTGCCACGGACTCTTCCTTCTCGTTTCGTTTTTATTCTTATTCTGTCCACCCAGTGGGTGGCAGCACCTCCCATTTTGTTTTCATGTTATGTTTGTCAGCCATGCTTTCTGTTTGAGCATGTTGGTCATTAATTGCAAATCCATCATCCAGGCCAAATCCTGTGTGGTATCTTAGTACAGCCTGAGAGTCTGATGATAAATGACTGGTAACAGCTGTCTGTCTCTTAACTATCCTAGAGAAATGTTGTTGTTTGTTTACATGAATGGCACTCTACTAAGTTTGGGATTTAAAAACAAAAGAAATGGGGAAGTCATTTGTGACCATTGCTTAGATTAGATTAGTTAAGATTTAAATAAAATACTAGACTGATTTTTTTTTTTTGACTTGTCAGTACTTGCAATAGCTTTACCATTGCTTGAAGTTCTCTTGTTATTTGTCTCCTCCAAGTAGACAAATTTACTTAAAAGATATGTAACATATCTACACCAAAATTTTGTTAGATAATAGAAAAAAAATCAAACTCACTTAGAATTTCTACAGCTTGTGAAGGAGTTGTTTATTCTGTAATGCAGATCTTAAAGTTCAGCATCTACTGTTGGTAAATACCACTTTAAAACAGCTGTCTGAGAACACAAAACCCCTTCTGATCCGTCTTGAGTCTTTGAGCAGACTTAGCAACAACTGCAATATTCAGTGTGCTATGAGCTTTGGACTTGCAGGATTGTGCTGGGATACTGCAAGACAGAATGCTTGGTTTTCTCAGGCAGCAAACCAGCTCTGCGCCCACACAGGGAGAGCAGAAGGGGAACAGGGAGCCCTGTCTTGTTCTACTCTCACAGTTCTGAGGCCTGCAGTGGCCAAGCGTCATTCCTAGATGGGCTTCTCAGTCATATTTCCTGCAGTTTTGCTCTTACTGCGACTGAAATGGCATTATTTAGGTACATTTGCCCAATGAAGCTCTAAGTGACAGTTTCGGGTTCATACAGGTTGCTATCTAAGCTCAAAACATATAATTTAAAATGAGGGTAGAAGCAACTGCATATTCTTGCTATGATTCACTCAGGATGAAGCATGGTGAATCAGAGATCATTATTTTGACTTTCAGTGTATTTACGCCTTTTGCAAGAACTTTAGTACATAAGTGCATGGGGTAAACACACACAGCTGGTGTAATAGCACAGATGCAGGCTTATTCTACACTCATCTTTTCTATCAACTTTTCACAGGGGCTGAACATACAAATTATAGTCTCAGCAATTTTCCATCGTGAGGAAATCAGCAATGTCGCATTCAGAGACACAGATTCATAGCACAGACCTGCTTCAATGGCTCCTTTCAGCAAGCTCACTAGCAGACTGTAGCAGTCAGTTAATAAGACAGCAACTTCATATTTGCCAGGAGCCCCATTTCCTCCCTCAGAGCATCTCTTCCACATCCACTTTCAAATTCTATTCTTGGTGAATGTCCCCTGGGGAAGGTACAGGTATGGTAAGGTGAAGAAAACAGCAGGCTATTTTATTTCCTTGCTCACATTTTTGTTCTTGAAGAAGCAAAGAGTTGTGTCAAAAAACACATTGAACTGCCAGCATTTTTGCCAGGTTAAGGTTACTCAGAGCATTGATTCCTGTATCTTGTTTTCAATCAATTTCAGATTGATTGCAACCACTTTGGGGTTTTGGTTTAGTTTGGGTTTTGTGCTCAGCGGGTGTTTCACTTCCAAGAAGTACTCAGTGTACTTCAGAAAAGAGGTACCATCATCATGCCATGGGTGATTCAGAGTTTTAGAAAACAGCTACAACGTAAGGAAAGAAGGTACAGAGATAATTTTTTTGCCTTATCTTGTCCACACAAAACAGACCCAATGACCCAAGATCCCAGTCCAGAATGACATGAAGAATTCATACTGGAATTACAGAAACCTTTTGGAGAGCTGGAATTCCATTACAGCTCCACCTTTGCTACCCATGAGGGATGTGAAGAATTGAAAAACAATATTTTGACACTGTCAGTCAGTTTTCTCTTTTTAGAGCCATGCATTTATAATGGCTCCATTTGTTACTCATGGTAGAGTTTCCTAAAATCTATTTTGTTGTTTGTCCATCAATACACAGGGCTTTTTCTCATGGACAGCAAAATTAAGTATTTCAAGAAGAAACTGAGTAGGAATTAGAATAAATATTTGCCTTGAATGAGATCTATGCATAGTGTTACATAAAATCCAAAATAATGCTATGATACCCTGGAGAAATCCCCATGCTTTCTGCATCATTCTCTTTGAGAGATAGCCACTACATAAACCATTTCTGATATACCAACATCAAATTATAATTGAGGAAAGTCTCTGCTATGGAAATATTTATCACTGCTCCTTCAAAACAAGAATACAGAGTTCTCTCTTGGTGGTCTGTTATGTAATGTTCTTCCAAAATCTTTGAAGTGGAAGAGGTCATTCTCATTTTTAAGTTTGGATACTCTCTAAAGAGCACACAGGAAACACAACACTACAAAAAACTGGTGCATTTGTTAATAAAAATTTACACAAAGTACACTTTGGAGGCTCACATTTTGCCATGTCAGCCTAGGAGGAAGTTAGACAGACAAAAATCTGCAACCATTCCAAAATATGCCAATGTTTCAAGATCAATTTCATCATGTAGCCCCCTGCGGCTGCTTGGCTTTAACTGTTTTGGCCCTTTTGTAATTTAGCTGGCACCAGAACAGTCTAGCTCAATGTGGTCAACAGGCTAAAAAGAGCAGGGTAATTGGTAATCTTAACTCATAGTCGTTTCCACTGCACTGACTTTTGTCAAAATATTTTTGAGGTCACTCATCAGGTATTTTGTCTCCAATTTGTCTGTAACGTAGACTCTAAAATATTCATGCAACTTAAGAGCACTGGAATTAAGGGGCAAAAAGTTGACTCTTCAGCTGCAGCAGTCACCATTAGTCACAGACCCACAGGAATTCTATTTTAACGTGCAAATAGTTTGGTGTGATGTTAGACACGCACTCTTAAAGAGCCCACTTACTTATCCTAGTGTCACTTTTTTATCTAAGCACTTGTAGTGAGGTAGCCTGCCCAGCATGCCATATCCCCGGCTATTTCAGTATACAGTCAGATCCTCTGGTGGAGACAGAACTGCAGTGTGCAATGTGTGCATTATGCAAAGCCATACTGTGTTATGATGCTGTAGGAAATGGAAGATGCTGCATGTTCTATTTAATCTGTTGGCTACATTTTGTGCCCAACTTGGAATTTTGAATATATATAGATACATATACGTGAAAGAATGGCAGCATAATTCTGGGCAATGCATGTCTCTGTGTTAGAACAAAACCCAGGGACCAACTGATAAAATTTGGTGTGAAGGCTCTTCAAAGCTCCCCTCTAAGGCATTTGAAGTACATAAAATGTCTGAATGGGCTTCACTCCTTCAAGTCTCCAGTGGCCATAGTGTGGCTTCAAGGAGGCACACCAACACAAAAGATTGATGCATACTGGCTGTTCTTTACATATGTAGAGAGCTTGTGTGGTGCTTGTGTGGAAAGCTGAAACACAGGGCAACACAAATCTTTTAAGCTTCCTTTCTATTAGCAGGAAAGGTGACTGCACATGCTAGTTTTGCAGTACAGGTTTGTGTATCACTGCTGCTGTGTAGTGCAGAATTACAGAAGGGCAGCCAAGGTTGTGCCCTTGTTTTTATGAAAAAAGCCAAGTACTTTAAAAAAAAAAAAAGCCTCTTTCACGTATTGTATTTCAGTCCCATTCCACTGAATTGTATAGTTGCAAGACTATTTGCATTGAAGATTTGATCACTAGTGATAAACCTGTCAACAGCATGGCATTGCCACCTATAGACAGCAAAGAAAAGCCAGTTTTAGACTGAGTAGCTTCACAGAGCTTTCTAAATTGTTTTGAGGGGCATATCAGAAATCTAACAGGGGAAAGCCATGTAAAGGATCTGGCATTTCCTTCCAGACTAGATGTCCTTTTTTGTCACTTAGATATGTAGGACTGCGTATTACCAAGGAATATTGGTTAAAACATGATTTTAAAAAAACAGAATGGTGCCCTTTCCATGTCACCCTCTATAGCACATCAGCCACTGGTGAACAGATTGCATGCTAGTTTGGAAAAAATATAGCTGTTCACATGTTTTAAAAATAACAGCAATAATTTGCAGCCAAACTAGTATTTGAAAGCTGTGGATAGAGAAACACAGGGAGAAAGTTTGGACAGCCTTAATTTAGCGTTATCAGAAATTCTCCAATTCCCATCTCTTTCAGACACACAGAGTAGAAAAAGTTGGAGATATTTAGGACTCCAGCTCCTAGAGAAGGGCTATTTCCAGTTAGGCTTTCTGTCTGTCATAGAGTGAAGCATCTCTCTCCCTGCCTAACTAGCAGGAAATTCAGCATTCCTTGTATAAAAAGATGCCTAACCTGGACCTGTCACTTAGATGAAGCATGGCCAACCCTTTCTGAAACAGTTCCACTGGCTGTATACACAATTTGGAAAGGTGGCATGTTATCAAAAGCTTTTCAGGGAAAAGCAAAGTCAAAAGACTATGGCTGAGGTACAAGGCTGTGGTCTGTTTGTATGCTGTTCCTCAGCGGGTGTAAGTCACTGTGTTCTATTTTACCCTCTTCAGAAAGGGTCACAATTTCAGATGTGTCTGCTGATTTTTAAGCACCTACATGTAAGCACCTCCATGAAAACAATCTGATAACATTTAGGCTAGCAAGTAATCCAGATTTGAAGTTGCAGGTGTTTAGATTGGCTAATAAAATGGCTGACAATTAAGAATCTTCTTGGTTGACATAGATATCCATAGTTAATTGCATAACTTTTATTCCTCATGTAGACATTTGGGTTTAACTTTTCAATGCACTACAATTCTTTCATGATAGCCTAAGTCCCACTAAAAGATCTGTAAACCATGGCAGGTTCTTAGAGACATTTTCAAAATAGAGGAAGATGCTCTGTTTCTGACAGCATGACATAATTCACACTCTAATTTCA